>NC_041395.2:97444611-98044611 GCF_900747795.2 Erpetoichthys calabaricus
AAATTAAAATTGCCCAGCCTAAAGAGGTTTATCAACAGCAACAGTTTAGTAGCCGGGGAGGTGGAAGTTACTCTGGGAGAGGAAGAGGTGGCCATGGTGGTGGTAGTAGCAGTGCCCAAAACCAAAGCTGAAACCAAGGTATAATAACTACTGGAATCAGGGCTATGGCAGTCAAGAGTAGGGCTATGGTGGACAGCAAAGTTATGCTGGCTATGGAGGTTATGGCAATTAGGACTATGCTGGATAATGTGGATATGGTCAAGGTAGCTATTACTACAACCAGAGCAATACAAGCTATGGAAATACTCCAAGATGTGGTGGTCACCAGAGTAGCTACAAGCCATACTGATAACACATTGTGCAGGTATAAAATAAAATACAAGATCCTGGGTTCCCTTCATGCTGCTGCATTCAATACAGGGGGTTAACTTTCCTTTTAGAGCTGGCAGACTTAAACACTTGTGCTCAATTTGTACAGAACAAGTGAGGAACTGGGGAAGCAAGTGTCACTTTTCCACTTTTATTTTATATTGTTTTGTGTTCATATACATTTCCAGTAATGTAAGTGTTATTTTTGCTGTACATTTTGATACCTAATTTTGAATCTAATGTATTGTAAGGTTGTATTTTACATGTTTACTGGATTTACCACAATATATAATCAAAGCTGAGAAACTTTTGAAATAAACAATTTTAAATAAAAAGAAAAAAAAGTCATACATTGCATGCATTTATTTCAATTAAGATTATTTAAAATACATCCAGAACAACACTGAAACTGTGAAAAATGTAATAAAGCACTTGTCTCACTAGGTCATATGTAGGGGGAATAACATACACTCAACTCATACTGTGAAAAATGTTTGGTTTTTCAGACAGTTTTGGATTTATGGTTGCTTTAAACTATCTAATGGCATTTTTTTGTAATAACACTAGATGAAAAAAAAAAACCTAATCAAGGAAAATTTATTTCAATACCTTGCCCTCCATAACTCAGTGGCAAAATTACTTTTTATTTTTCTTAAAACAAGAGGAACTTTTCTCTGTGATGAATGGTGCAAAGCTTATGAATGTTGTACTGACAAGTAATGGGCCTCTGTTGCTCATTTTTGATTTCTCAGTAAAGAGATGTTAATAGGCTATACTGGACTTTTTGCTCATATAGCCATTCAAATTGGACAATGGATGGCAGCTGATATTGATCTGACAATGTAATTTGAATTATTATACAAATAAATGTATAGTACTAACAATTCATTTTTTTTTTGTTTCCAGTTTACAGTAATGTGATCAATTAAAATTAATAAAACAAATAAAAAACAAACCTGCAACCTACCTAAGCAGAATTTTTACTTTTCAAGTATTATAAAATTTTTAATATCTGAAAATTATGTTATGTTCATCCATTTTCATAATATAGAAATTAACATCTTTGAAAGGATTCACAGAAAAAAAACTTGGCTTAAAAATGGAGCAAATATTACCGTAACACATTTATACATATAGCACACTTTCTTCTGGGCTTTTCAGTATAGTTTAATTGGTGAAATGATAAAACTTTACCCTTACTAAAGAGACTTTTAAAACACACATCATTTAACAAAGCATCATATGTCAATATGTCCCCCAGTGATTTTTTTAATGTCAGTATCAATTTTGGTCTTGTTGAATTGCCCTGATTGGTCTGATCACAGATGAGGTGCCATATTGGTGGGAGGCTAGCCAGTTGGTACACCCTCAACAATCTTAACTGTGAATTCCCTGAAAAAAGTAGAAACTATTATGGATTTTAGGACACACTCCTCACTTCTTATACCCTTAGTGTCACTGTGAATAGGATGGAATCCTTTAAATTTCTTGACACAATCATTACTCACAGTCTGAACTGAGATAAAAACTGCTCTTATTAAAAGCTGTTTTATCTCCATTAACTTAAAAGGTTTACCTGTCCCAATCAGTGCTGGATCAGTTTAATATAACTTTTACTCAAAGCATCCTCACTGCCTCAGTAACTGGCTGGTATGGCAATGCACTTGCTCACTCAAAACATAAACTGCAGTGTGTTATTCAAACTTCAGAAAGGATTGTGGGCCTGAAACTGGACTCCATTTAGGTTCCTTATACATCACAGGTCAAGAAACGTAACAGAAGTATAATCAAAGACAACGTGCACTCGCCCAAGGCAACCATTTCTTTCAGTTATTACCATCAAGGAAATGTTGTCAGTCACTAAAGGCAAAAACTTCTAGACAGTTTCTTACTGAAGTCACTACTGTTAATCACAGTCTCTGATTCATCTCGGTCCTTTCTAGTTTCGATACTCCTCCATTCAATATAAATGTTATATGACTTTCTTAATATATTACTAGGTGGAACTGCAATTCTACTTTACTATTTTGTTTTATATATCTGTGTTTTGGGCTGTTTTTTTACTACTGTATATAATGCTGTGATGGTATCATGTATTGTATACTGAGTTGTTTAATTCTACATGCCTTGTTAGTGTATGGATATAAATGCAAGAGAAATTCCTCACAACTATGTTGCATGGCAATGAAGTTTTGGTTCAAGTTTAAAAGTTCAATAAGAAAAAAAAAAGATTAATCTTTACATTTAACTATATGACAAACACAAGTAAGCAACAATGTTCACTATTGCAGAAATATTGGTGATTTGGTGTTGCTGGTAATCTCATAACAGCACTTCTAACACAAGAATGTATCCTTTTATTCCTCTATCAGTTTTGAACATTCTCATTCCTTTATAAGGTCAAGGGGAGCCGCAATCAGTAGAGTGCATGGCAGGCAGTAGGTTAGTTTGTTACAGAGCACACTCACTCACACAGAGCCAATATCAAGTCATTAAATGATCCAAAAGGGCACTTTTGATTTAAAGAATGATTTCTACTAAGACACTAATAAGCAATATTAGTTACTGTTGTTTACTTTAAGCTGTCAACAAAACGTTGTCCTTTCCACCCAACTTAAGGTATGAATCAAAGTTCAAAAATGTAGTGAATCAACATCTTGAAGCTTGACAATTAGAATTGGTGATGAGTTGCTTATTTGCTCCTCAGCAAAATCCAGGAAGTAGATCCTTGGTAACTTAATGCTGCTTAAATAACAGATGAATCATAATAAAATGTCAAACAATTCATTGGATTTTTTTTTCTCTTAATATGTTGGAATTATTCATCGATGCCTTAGCATTATTGATTCTGAAGGTGGGACCTCAAATATTGCTAGTGGGATCTCAGTGATTCTGAACCATCGCTAGTTTGCAAAAGGAAAATAATTTAAATCTTCTAAAAAGAAAATAAAGTAAATAAAAAGCTGGCAAAGATTTTTCCTGTTTTTTTAAGAATGATCAGTCTACATATGGAGTTTAGACAAGGGCGAGTGTAACCTCATCACCCCTTATAGTAGACTTTGAAAAGGATTGTAAATAAATTATATATGCCTAATTCATCCGTCTTCCCAGTTTCTTCATCTCCATTAGTCAAAAGACTTCCAGTAACACTTAGTAAATAGTAGCTACCAGTCTCAGATTGAGCAATAAGAGCAAACTCATTAAAGCTCTACAGAACTTAGAGCCCCCAATTGACATGACAGTATTTGTGCTGGGACTTTGGTTAGTGAAAAGTAACCAGGCATCCTGGTGAAAATCAACATAGTGAGGAGGACATGTAAATTCTACACACAATGCAACCCAGTCCAAAATAGAGGCCCAGTTCCTGGGAAATGGCCATGCTGCTTTCCATATAAAAATAATTATCCATCTATTTTATTAACTTATTTTTCCCACTACAGGGAATCCAGGGGCTATCACAGCAGTAACCAGATTAAAGCAGGAATTATTTCTGGATGAAGTGACAGATCTTCATATTGCCAACTGACATTCACAACCACAATTACTCATAATGGACCAATACAGAGTCACTAATAAATCTGATGTGCATTTTTTGTATTATGGATATAACCAGGAGCATATGGAGAAAACCCACATAAGCAAGAGAACATGCAAATTGTGCGCTGACAGCAGGCAGGTTGAAAATCCAGAAACTTATGCAGAAACAATACCACCTTATTTTATAGGAAGCCATATTAACATCAGAAGACATCTTGCGATGTTATAAAGATATTTTAAAATGAATAACAAATATCTGAAAATACATCTATTTGAAGCCATCTTACACATTTACTCAGAAAACTCAAATGCATATCAAGATATCTTACAATGACATCTTTACAACTCTCAGATATCTCAAATGAATTTTGGGATATCTTGAAATAAGTTTCTGCGCCTTTTGCGATAGTTCACATAAATGTTGTGATATCTCAAAATAACTATTTTCCATATCTGAAATGCAATTCAAAACATCTAAAAATGAGCACCAGTAAAGTTGCCTATATTTTTAACATGACGTCTTTCATGTTAAGATACATTAAGATTAATGTGAGATATTTTGAACTGCACAGGATGTTATTTTAAGATATTTCCAGGACACCTGTATAGTGGATGGGCCGGGGGAGAGACTGTCTTCAGGGCTTTATGGCTTTATCTCCCCCATGAGGATAGAGGGCAAACCCCCTGGGTTGCTACAGCACCACAGATTCCCGCAGGATGTGCTGACAGCTGGAGTTTGCTACAATCCATTAGGGTTCTATGAGTGCTGCCAAGGGGTGCTGCAGAGCCTACCATGTTGGGCTTCTGCCACACCTGGAAGTGCTGCCGGAAGAAAATTACCGGACACTTGGAACACTTCCGGGTACCCTATAAAAGAAGCCAGCTACCACTTCTCAGGGAGCCAGAGTCGGGAGGTAGAGGACAAAACTTGAGGAAGGAGGAGTGGAGGCAGACAGGTGGAAGAAGAGAAAAACAGAGAAAGGAAGAAAGTCTTTCTCGTTATTTTGCTTGCTGGCCTGTGCTGTATAAGGTGGGAAACGAGGGAAAAACGTTTCCCACAGGTGAATAAAGGTGTGTTGTGTGCTGGACTTGGCTTCTGTGTCTGTTGTGTCTTAGGTTTGTGAAGCTGTACGCCCCCTGCTTAACACACTATGTAAGATATCTAAAAATGCATTTTTGCAAATGCATCTCAAATTTATTTCCTGGTCTCTAAAAAAAAAGGTTTCTGCTAAATTTGAGATATCCTAAAATTTATTTCAAGATATTAAAATTTGTATTCCATGATATCTCAAATATTTTTTTAAGATATCTTTAAGAAGGAAGTTTATGATATCTGAATACATTTTGTCAGATATCAGAAATGCAATTAATCATATTATAAATGTGTTGATTCAAGGATGTATTTCACTCCATTTCCATATATAAGAAATACATTTTATGATATTGCAAAATTACTTATTGTGTATTTCAATATATCTGAAATGCAATGAGATACCTTAAAACTTTACTTAAACTATATTCTATACGCCTTCAGCAATACATCTGCCTAATGCCTGTCTGTGATAACCAAATCAGAACTTTTTCTGTCTTTTTAATTTTCTTGCTTTTTAGTAATTTCGGTATGCTTTCAGGACAAAGTGTGTGTGTATTTATTTATTTACTTATCTACCTATATATGTATTTATTTATTTATATTTATTTAAAGCTCTCCGTATGTATCTATGCCACTGAAAGAGTAAGAAATTTTATAGGAAGTGATTTTGGGGTAGTGCAAAATGAATGTCAGACATCTTAAAATGCATGCAAAATCATAATTTTGAGATATCTGCACATGTCTTGGAAATATCTTGAAAAGCAATACAGATGTCTCATAATGGATTATAGATACCTTAAAATGAATTTCTGATATCAGCAATTTGTTTTGAATTATCTCTCAATGTTAATTTTGGCTTACCATACTTATACTATTCAAAAACAAACCATTTAAAAATGTACTTCTATACCTGTTGCCTACAACTATATATATATATATACATATTGTGGGACATGGCCAGCCTTTTATCCCGGCCAATACCCCCAGGCCGCCAGGTGGAGCCCTGCCTGCAACATAGAGGTGTCCCAAGTTCCAGCAGGGCATCATGGACAGTGGAGTTTTTCATCACAGCCCTGCTGGATACCATGGGAACCTCCAGGGGACACTGCAGGAAGGTCCAGAGACTATTATGTGCCCTACAACCCGGAAGTACGTCGTAGTCATAGCGACAGGAAGAATGACGTGCTTCCAGGGTGAAGAAGAAGAGTTTTTATATGACCCGGAAGTGTTCCTAGTCACGTGGACAGAGAGGGCGAAACACTTCCGGATCAAGGACTATAAAAGGACTATGGGAAATCCCAGCTGGGTGGAAGGGTGGCAACGCGTCTGGGAGTGTGGAGGATTGTATTGATTGATTATTTGTGTATTATATGAGTATTGTGGAGAGGAGGGTGCTTTGTGCACTATATTGTCTGAATAAATATAATTATTGGACTTTTACCTGGTGTCTGGAGTCAAGTCAGAGGGTTTAAGAGGACGACAGCGCTCTCTATCTGTCACAATATATATATTTGTTTGAGTTCCACAATTTTTTAAATTTCTGCATATAAAGATAATTTTCTTTTAAATTTTCCCACATGCTAAAACAATAAGATGAGAAATTCAGTCACATTTCTCAAAGCACCAGAGAAAGAGACATTTACATTTCCTGGATGATCAGATACAAAGAGGTAAAAGTCCCAAAAACCTTTTAAGAACTCTTCGAAGAGATTGCATAGGGAACATTTTAGGGCTGACATAACACTGTTAGCTAAAGACTACAATCAATGCACCGATGAGAAGTTTGATGGTTAAAGATCAAATTGTTTTTGAGTTAACTTCTATAAGAGAGAAAAGAAAACTGCTCAGTGCCAGGTGTGAATATGGAGGTAAGTGTCACTGACCAGGAATAAACTCCTTAGACAGTGTAGCTGTTATGAAAACAAGGCTCAGATTAAAAATGGTGATTGCTCCATTAAAAGGAAAAAGTTGTTGACATTCAGGCACAGCTATTTTACAAGAACCCTCTTACTGTATATGGTCTGACCATGTAAGAAGAGCAGGCACTGTGGCTGAAGGTCAGTACAAGAGAGACAAATGGTTAATTGATGCAGTGACACAATCTATCGATCATTGATGAAGACCAAGCATTTGCAGATAAGTAAAGAGGCTCACAGATAAAGTGGTTAAGTTCAAATTGATGCCTAAATCAATATCATACACAACATTGATAACTGGGTGATTTGTGTTAATAAAAATTACTACAAGTGTGCGTTCTATGGTAGTTGTAGAAGTTAAGGCTGTTGCCTCACAAATTACAGCTTCAAAGGTTGTGATCTCACATCCTGTTGTTGTTTGTTTGGAGTCTAGACATTTTCCTCATGTTTGAATAAATTTTTCTTTAAGTGATCCAGTTTCTCTTCCACATTCCAAAACATCCATTTTAGGTTTTTGGAACCTCTAAGTTGTGTTCGTGTAAATGTGTATAGATAGAGAGATAGATAGATAGATACTTTATTAATCCCAATGAGAAATATGTGGTTCTGCCTTGTACACTATGTTAAATAGGTTTGAGTATTCTATATTATGTTATTTTATGTCAGTACCAACATGTCTGGCTTTAAAAACCTACTTAATGTTATTGTGTCATGGTTTGTAGATTTGCAGTGAAGAGATGTAAAATTTTGCTGCTCCTTTCTCATTGCCAAGATTACAGTGAAGAAAGAATAAATATACAAGTTAGGTGTGGTGTAGAATCCATGGCAAACACAGATATTGTCTGAACCTAAAGCACTTAGATAAAGTTATTAGATGCTTACACTGCCCATGTTTATACAACGTCAGTGTCATACAGTAGTTGTATGTAAGGATCATGAAAATCCAAATCCAAATGTACTGACTTATCTCCCTACTCAAATCAAGGCATATTCTTCCAAAACTATATGGATTGTCTAAATGTCTTAAAGAATCTACAGCAATCACAGAAAACATAATATTCTACAGAAGAACCAAGAGCAACCTGACAGAAATCTTCACATAATGGTACATTACTTTAATAAGCAAGGAGTGTGACTCACACATTGACCTGTACTACATGAGATACAGCGAGAGAATGAATCCAGAAATATTCTGGAGTATACAAGATTAGGTAAACTGTAGACCAAACAAGATCATTTACTTTAATGCTGAATGCTTTGAGCTACATTCACTGTTTTTGGTTTTCTCTTTCTTTTTATTAAAAATTAGGTCATGTTGAGGTGTTATGCCAATGTGTGCTTTGAAACCATTTTTCTTTCTTGTAATTTCCAGGAGAGGAACTCCATTGAGTCATAAGTTGTTCCATCCTATCCATGTCAGCGTCTGTATTGTGATATGGCTCTTTTGCTCCCTGCATGCCTGGTATTTGGCACAAATCATGCCAGCCTTCTTAGTACCATTTCTCCAATAAAATTATTCTACAAATAAATCTTCCCCTGACTGAGCAGTAACCTATTTAGGAACGACAAAGCATATAATGTCAAGATTTCTAAATGCTTATCATTTTTACTGCTGGTTTTCCTGGTAAATATAAAGCTTTTAATTTGGGTGTTTGAGATGGTATTCTGAACAGATTTAAACTTTGACTTGCCACTCAACTTGACTTTATTCCTTAAAAAAATGAGAGTATTCCCTAATACAAACATTCGACTTAGAATAGATTCACTGGCTGTGACCAATCCTATTCCTGATTAAGAATGTTGGTGTGTCCTTTAATGATGAACTCCACTGTGAAAATTTCAATGTTGATTTTCTCTAGCTTATTTAATTGTTGCCCCTCATGGACTCTATGGTCTTAGAAGCATGCTGTCACATGTGAGTGTTTGCTATGATTCTGAGTCTAGCTTCACAGTAACATCAAAAGCATTACTGAATAACTGATGAATAACATGCAGTACATTTTATAAACTACAGACTGAGCCATTTGTGTTTTTTTTTTTGTAAAAACTATTACTGTATATGATCCACATGTTTGCTTGCTCTGCTTAAAGAAAGTTGCAAATGAAGAATTTCATTGTCTTTTTGAGCTAAGGCAAGTAAACTGAATAATTAAGTGGACACTCAGAGTACGATATTTTCATCCTGAAAGACGCTACTGAATAATAACGTGTGAAAATCTATACTGTTTAGTTAGGAAGCAAAATGCAGAAGGATTCAGATTTTCCTTTATTATAGATTTACTTTCTCATTATTTTTTCATTTGTATTTTGATTTTGCTTTAATTTATTTGGCCTTTAAGCAAACCATTACTTCATTGCAATATCCTATTCTGTTTTGCTCGCACCACTGGAGGTCAGTCATTAATTCTGCTCCTTCAGGACCTAATGTCCTATGTCAGAATTATGCATCAGGCTGTTGTTGATGTGGAGTTTGTACATAACCCTGGTTTCCTTTGGAGTACTTGTGTCTTGCTGAAAAATATGCAAGTTACATTAGTTGGTAATTTCTCAAATTTCCATTTACCCATACAATTCCAATGTGAAGTAACCGCTTATATTAATAAGGATATTTTTTGGATGTGGAAAGAAAATAGTGCACCTGAGGAAATCCTCACTAACATTTTGAGAACAAGATTTATATTTATATTGGGCAGACTAATAAATTACATCATGGTGTATATCGATGGTTCTTACAACACTACCAAATCTTTTGATGTGCATTATTTCTGTACTTCAGAATTCACAATTCCAATGTGAAGTAACCGCTTATATTAATAAGGATATTTTTTGGATGTGGAAAGAAAATAGTGCACCTGAGGAAATCCTCACTAACATTTTGAGAACAAGATTTATATTTATATTGGGCAGACTAATAAATTACATCATGGTGTATATCGATGGTTCTTACAACACTACCAAGTCTTTTGATGTGCATTATTTCTGTACTTCAGCCCTGTACCAAGTAAACAAAGAAGCACCCCTTGGGGCAGTTAACATTTAAGTTAATATTTGATTAAATAAAAAAGTTTTAGTGTATCAGTCTGCCAATAATTAGATTCATTAACCTGTTTTCCCAGTTTGCCAATGCAAACATCAAGCCAAGCTATAAAGCTTGAACATGCACTGGTGTGGGCATTCTTGTGGTAGGCATTGGTAGTCAGCCCACCTGCAGTGATGGGCTTAGGAAAGGGAGTACCCTTCTGGGTACTAATGTGCATGGTATCAGTTGTTCATGGGAATGGAGAAATGGGGGAAATGAGGCAAATGGGACAAATGAAAGAAATGGGGTCGATCAGCCAAATGGGGCAGATGAAAGAAACGGGGTCGATCAGCCAAATGGGACAGATGAAAGAAACGGGGTCGATCAGCCAAATGGGACAGATGAAAGAAACGGGGTCGATCAGCCAAATGGGACAGATGAAAGAAACGGGGTCGATCAGCCAAATGGGACAGATGGAAGAAACAGGGTCGATCAGCCAAATGGGACAGATGAAAGAAACGGGGTCGATCAGCCAAATGGGACAGATGAAAGAAACAGGGTCGATCAGCCAAATGGGACAGATGAAAGAAATGGGACAGATTAGCCAAACAGGACAGATGGTAGAAACAGGGTCGATCAGCCAAATGGGACAGATGAAAGAAACAGGGTCGATCAGCCAAATGGGACAGATGAAAGAAATGGGACAGATTAGCCAAACAGGACAGATGGAAGAAACAGGGTCAATCAGCCAAATGGGACAGATGAAAGAAATGGGACAGATTAGCCAAACAGGACAGATGGAAGAAACAGGGTCGATCAGTCAAACAGGACAGATGAAAGAAACGGGGTCGATCAGCCAAATGGGACAGATGAAAGAAACAGAATCGATCAGCCAAATGGGACAGATGAAAGAAACAGAGTCGATCAGCCAAATGGGACAGATGAAAGAAATGGGACAGATTAGCCAAACAGGACAGATGGAAGAAACAGGGTCGATCAGCCAAACAGGACAGATGAAAGAAACGGGGTCGATCAGCCAAATGGGACAGATGAAAGAAACAGAATCGATCAGCCAAATGGGACAGATGAAAGAAACAGAGTCGATCAGCCAAATGGGACAGATTAGCCAAACAGGGCAGATGGAAGAAAAGGGAGATGTTCAAGTATCGGGAGAGATGAAAGAAACAGGACAAATGAGCCAAAAGGGACAGGTTGAGGAAATGGGGCAGATGGAAGAAAAGGGAAATGTTCAAGTATCGGGAGAGATGAAAGAAACAGGACAAATGAGCCAAAAGGGACAGGTTGAAGAAATGGGGCAGATGGAAGAAAAGGGAGATGTTCAAGTATCGGGAGAGATGAAAGAAACAGGACAAATGAGCCAAAAGGGACAGGTTGAAGAAATGGGGCAGATGGAAGAAAAGGGAGATGTTCAAGTATCGGGAGAGATGAAAGAAACAGGACAAATGAGCCAAAAGGGACAGGTTGAAGAAATGGGGCAGATGGAAGAAAAGGGAGAGATGGAAGAAATGGGACAAATGAGCAACATTGGACAGATGGAACAAAAACAGACAGGTAAGAATCACAGTCTATCTATCTATCTATCTATCTATCTATCTATCTATCTATCTATCTATCTATCTATCTATCTATCTATCTATCTATCTATCTATCTATCTATCTATCTATCTATCTATCTATCTATCTATCTATCTATCCTTGCCTTTCAGTATATGTACTGTATTCAGATCATTATACTGACACTGACACTCTTTTCCATATCTATCCAAAGCAGTTTACAAATCACACAGCTTCTCTTATTGCAAAGCTTCTACACTAAAATGGAACAACTTTGCCACAGGACTACAGATTACATTACTGTTAAATAAAAGTGAAAAATATTCCATTGATACTTCAGGATAAAAAAATATCTTGTGCATTTATTGACCTAGATATTAACCTAAATTTATTTCAGTGATGCTAAATGCAAATGTGATAATTCTTTACTTTCCTGTTTGTATAGATCTTATATAAACATAGTTATAAATAGCCATTGAAATACTCATTTAAATGACCTATCCTGTCATTGCTCTCTCTTCATATCTACTTTACATTCATCTAAACTCTGAAAATATATCAAAATTTAATTTAAAAAACATAAACGATTGAAGAAGATGAGTTGCTGAAATGCAAGAAATTGGGTTGAATTTATGAAATATTAAGATTTTCCTTTGAAAAGGCAGTTGCTTGTCAAAATGCCAAAAGTTACAGAGTAATATTATTTTAGAAGGATATTGTATGATGCATGCCAGGTGTATTTTAAAAGTAAAATCTATCTATTAAGGTCTTTTAAAGCTGTCATACAAACAAGAAAAAAAAAAACTTGAAAATGTTGCTTGAAAATACAAACAGTCAGATCCCAAAGAGGACAAAACTTTCAATGGGTTTTTCAAAATCATCCACTTGATGTTCACTTTTTCAGGATATGTCATGAAAAACTATGTCCAAATACCGTATAGCTGGGAAAGCAAAAAATGCATTGGAAAATCTCCAAATAATTACTATTATCATAAGTGATGTGATGTATGAAATGTATGAAATGCAGACATGATCTTTTGAATTTCAGCCTATGCACTTCTTAAAACATGAAGCCTGATTTAATGTAATATAATCATTTATTTCTGATGGCTTGACAATACCTCCAACAATGATTTTGGACAAGTTTAAAAGAGTAGGAGTCCATTTGAAATGTAATGGCCTATTCGTCAACATTGTAATGACCATGCCTATCTGTTGATATCTGGATGAATGGATATTTAAAGTAATTACATTTTTATCCTTCATTTACAAAATAACGGTAAAGTTACATTGGGTGCAAACACTATATCTGATCGAATGTATCACTTTTTAAACAATATACAGTACATATATTTATTCACTCATTTATTTGAATGAATAAAATATTGTCATGTGAACATTCTGGGAGAAGCAGGATATATAATAAGGGATCTTGTAGTCAATATAGAATCAGAGCCTAGCTCCTTCAGAAATTAATCCAAAATTGTTAACACAACAAAGCTAAAATCAATCTGGTCAGAGTAAAAAAAATGTTTCTATTCATACCACATAATCACAGGGTTGTAAAAAGTGAAACTGCACTGCTACCCACTGTAGATTACTTTTACACTCAATTCATAATGTGCTAAACAGTATTTCAAATAAGGACACGCAGTCACACACATAAGGGAATGTACAGGACTATGCTGTCCCGTAGACAACACAGTATGCCACAGAACAAACTTGCATGAGGTTATTCACTGTCAGTTTCCAAGGGGCTTGATGTCAAATGTACTGTATATATACTAAAGATGAACTTACCTAGAGCAGATGTTGAAAATTCTGAAAGGACAGTTGTAGTGCTATATTTTGAACTGTCATCACTCTCTCACTACTTTTAACTATGGCAGTTATATTGATTGAGTCTTCCCGTATGAAAAAACATTAATGCAACCAACACCAAAGAGATCACAGATTGTGTGGAAGTGCCAAAGGGCAGCCCAAGCTAAAATTTCATCTTATCTCATCTTCCTGTTCATTTTTCTGATGAGGTTAATGGGTACCAATCTACTGTAATAACTATTTTTAGAGGCAAAGTTAATTTTAGCCAATGGAAAAAATTGTTTAAAGTGAGTAATTGAGAAGACCATGTTAATCTACATTAGGGGGCTTGGTGTTTTTGTAAAAATAATTTAGTCTAAAAGTTTTTTTGAGGAATCACTTTGGTACAGCAGTTAACACTGCTACCTCAAAACTGATCAAGACTGCAGGTGATTCCAGGCCTGCCTTTCGGCAGTCTGCACGTTCTGTACCTCCCATACATACATGGGATTTCCTTGCACAAGCCAAGGATAATAACTTTAAACTGCTCAGCATGAATGTGAGCATGTGTGTGGGTAGGTGTGCCTGATGATGTTTGGTTTCTGCCTTGTATCCAATGCTGCTAAGATAAGCTGGAGCCCAAGTGACTGTCACTTGAATTAAGCAAGACTGATAATGGATGGATACAGAGATCACACTGTAATGATTTTGATGAGGTTGCTGCCATCACAATGTGAAACCCTTTCACCAAAACCTCCTTGCAGCCTGCGTAACTAAAATAACCATAACAATAATAATAATAATAACTTGATAGTAATATTGCAGCTGCAACTGCTTTTATAGCTATGCTCATGGTGTATCTAGAATCTACAATGTTGTATTCCCTCATACCAACTGAGGCATACAGTAAATATTCTAAAAGAGTTAAGCAAACAAATCTGGTTAACCAGCGACTGATCAAACACCCTTGTGGCTACTTGCTCTTGAACTTTTTTTTTTATTATTTTGAGTCACAATGCAGCAAAAAAGCCTCACTACTGCTAAATTCAATGGCCTAATTTTGTCCTCAACCAGAAGAGGATTTGAATCACATCTCCTTGTATAAGAGACGTATTTAATTTTTTGAGCTGTTTTCATTTTTATTTGAATTATTTTTACACAATATATATTGTGTTCATACAAAATTATTACATATAGCAATTTTTGGGCTATATTTTGTGCAGGAAATTGCACTTTTATGGTAATGATTAAACCAATTGGAGTTTTTAGCAAAAATGATCAGAAGGACGTGAAGGTGTTCATGCCACATTCATCGATCCCAGGAGTTCACCCCTTAATCAGATACAAGGGGACAAAGTTACTCCTTTCACAAAATGTCAAAAAATGGGGGATGGGCAATATAGGCATAATAGAGTATTGCTATTATGAGTATGCTATTTTGAGGTTGCTGATCATGAATATAATAAAATAATATTTCTGATATTTCTTTACTGGTGGTCCTAGCCCTCTAAACGCCACTCTTAGAAGGTTAAAAATGGCAAAGTTCAAAAGTATGCATGTGGGGAATCGATTTAGACTATTTCACGATCAACGATTGCTAATATAATGTTACTTTTGATTTTAGATCATTTACTAGGGATGTAGCCTTCTATGAATCTCTAGCAGAGAGTGAAAAATTAACAAATTTCAATTACAATTGAGAAAATTTAGACTTGAAACATTTCAGTTGAAGCACACAAATATCTGACATACAGTAACTATTCTTTTTCATTACAGCATGTAATGAGGTAGAAGTACATTTCATATGAACATCCCAAATTAGGGCATCTTATGCTAACTCAGACTTCTTCGTTTTGTAATGGTAAATTATTTCAAATTTCTGAAATGGCATTGCTTCTAGTGAAGTTTTTTCTGTAACTTTCTAGTTTCAATATAGTGTATGTTTCTATTTAAAAATTGCATGTGAAATACATACTGCGTTATACATAAAACAGCCAATTTTGAGGACACATGATAAATAATTAAAAAAAATATTTTTAATATACACACAGTAACTATAAATTTAAATTCACTTTGTTACATGCTGAATGTACCTGTAGTGATATTTCTTTTCTTTTTTCAGATGGTGGTCAGCAATCTTCCAGAATCCCAATTGTGCCTACAGTGATAGGTAAGATTTTTAATTAAATTTCTTGGGCATGCAAAATTTCTGTTACTGTAAAACCTGAATATGTTATATGGTCTAGATAGGTAAAATGAAAATTGCAAACATTATGCAAATTCTGAAACAGCAGAAGTACCAAATGTGATGGAGCTCTTCACTGAGTACAGGCTATAGGTGCTGTAACCGGCTCACAGGTGAAATACAATTACCACTTTACAAATTACTAACTACATAATTCATTTCATAAGATATAGCCTTGTTAGAAAATATAATAAAATAAAGCAGTTCCAAAATGAACAAAATAAATGGAACCTAACAATATCTGTCCAGTAACATTACCATTAAACTGTATATAGCTGACAACAGAAGAGAGGAAAACAGAAACTCCAGTCAGCAGTATCCCTGAAGACAATAAACCTCCACGGTCAGGTGTAACATGCAAAGTCAAAAGACAAAGTCAGACACAGTCACAATCCTGCCAACTAGTCATCCCGGACATTTAACAGTAAAGTCTGGACTGGGCCATTTAATATGATGACAGAATCTTTTTATTCTTTAATACCAAGGTTTCCAGTCGTGATATGCTCTAGTGGTACACAGTTAGTGTCCCTTAGAGGAGTAACATTTCATTTATAGACAGGCACACCTAAATTTATTCTGAGTTATTTAAGGTTTAATAATTAGTACATCCCCAAGAGGCAAGGTGTATTATGAGTACTGGAATGGCTTCTACATAAAGATGCACTACTATGAGGAGAGAGAAAGTGCACATGAGATGCACCCATGTAAGGTGTCCTCCGGCCATTGCCACAGTTGCCTAATCATGCATTAACGGAGCAAACATATACCAGGCAGAGATGTCAATACCTGTTGAGCACTAGAGGGCAAGCAGCCACATGAGTGGACGTGAGGGATAATGCTGGCTCTTAAACCATAAAGTCAGCCACAGAGTTGCCTTGAGAATACAAAGACATCAGGGCTGTTTAGTCAATGTCTAACTTGGCATACTCAGAACAAGAGAATTCTAGAGCATGGTCAGCAGATATCTTTGGGATGTGTTTAAAGACCTTCTTGCCAAAAGCTCCTAAAGTGAACTGTAGAGTTGGAAGGATAGACAGCAGCAGGCATTAAGCTATCATGAGAGAGGAAAGCCTGATTTTAGAGAAAGGTACAACAGGTAGAAAAGGGAGCGAGAGGTACAGGGTATTAGTGGCTACTAGGATAGTCAAACCTTTAAGACAGCCATGTGCACATTCTTTGGAAGGTCCAAGGGATTTTACATTTAGTGTGTTCTTGCTCTTTTGTCTTGTGTTTTACTCACTGTGTGGTTTATTTTCTTTAATAATCACACCTTCTTGCATTTCTTTTGCTACACTGATTTAATTCTGGCATTATGATGGTTCCTATGAATATGCATACATTATATGCCCAATAATTTATAGACACCTGCCCATCACACCTATATGAGTCTGTTGGATATCTTATTCTAAAACCATGGTCATTAATAAGGAGTTGCCCCTCCTTTGTGGTTACAATAGCCTCCACTCTTCTGGGAATGCTTTCCAATAGGTTTTGGGGTGCATTTGTGGGAACGTTTGCCCATCCAGCCAAAACAGCATTTGTGAGGTCAGGTACTGATGTTGGATGAGAAGACCTGCCTTGCAATCGTTGTTCCAATTTATCCCAAAGGTGTTCAACAGGGTTGTGGTCAGGGGTCCATGAAGGCCACTCGAGTTCCTTCACAGTGAACTCATCAACCCATGTCTATTGGGACCTAGCTGGAACAAAAAAAGGGCCTTCCCCAAAATGTCATCACAAAGCTGGAATTGTACAGTACATTGGTCTAAAATATCTTTGCATGCTGTAGCATTAATAGTACTTTTCACTGGAAACAAATGGTTTAGCCCAAAACCTGAAAAATAGCCCCAGAACATCATGCCTCATCCACCAAACTTTACATTAGGCACTATGCAGTCTGGAAGGTAGCATTCTTCTGGCATCTGTCAAGACTAGATTTGTTCATTAAACTGCTAAATAGTGATGTGTGATTCAGTACTCCAGAGAACACCTTGCCACTGCTCCAGAGTCTAATGGCAGCGTGCTTTACACCACAGATGTTTAGCCATGGAAACTCATTTATGAAGTTCCTGATGAACAGTTGTGAGTGTTGCAACACAGTATACACAATTGTTATGCATGATGCGCTTGAACACTCAGTGGCTCCGTTCTTTAAATTTGCATGGTCTTCAACTTTCTCACTTAGCTGCTGTTGCTCCCAGACACTTCAACTTCACTATAATAGCATTTACAGTGTACAGGGGCAAATCTAAAAGAGCAGAAATTTCTGATTTGTGACAAAGATGACATCCTATGACAGTGTCACCTTGAAAGTCACTGAGCTCTTTAATATGCCCCATTCTACCGTTATTGTTGTAAATGGAGATTGCATAGCTATGTGCTTGTTTCTATGCACCTGCTAACAACGAATGTGGCTGAAACACCTGAACTCAATAATTTGGAGGAGTTTACAGATACTTTTACCTATATAGTATACATGTTTCGCATGACAAAATGCAGATGTGCAAAATATCATTGTTTCTGTTTTTTCCCAGCTGTCAGCCCAGCTCACAATGGTCGAGTATGCAGCACTTGGGGAAATTACCATTTCAAAACATTTGATGGAGATATTTTTCAGCTGCCAACCACTTGTAACTACCTCCTTGTTTCTCACTGCAAAAGTAACTATGAAGATTTTAACATCCAGTTAAGGAGAACAGTGGAGAATAACCAGCCAACCCTTGGAAAGGTGACAATGAAGCTGGATGGAAGCGTCATTGAACTTACAAAAGATGGCGTATCAGTCAATGGGGAAATGTATGCTTTTTTCGAAGTGTTTATTACATTACTTATGAATTGTGCAATTACTATCTGTGTTATTTCTTTATTTGGCAATATCCCATTGCTCTGTTATCACATGACATGACATGACATCTAATTTTCAAGCAGCATTTCAGAAGATACCATTTAGACTTGTGTCTGCATGTCTACTCATTTATATTAAATTGTTGATTTGCACTGTATTAGGCTGTATTGTACAGTTTATATTATTTACAATTGTGAAAGTCTGTTTTTGTCTAACTCTGCTCTTTTTATTTTGTATCAAGTCTTCTGTGTTATCTTTTACTATCTATATACATTACTTTATCATTTCTACATGCATTATCTATTTTGGTTATATTTCTTCCTAGTTTGTGCCTATTTTTACCTTCAATTTACTCTCTTCTACTCACAACAGCTGCACTATTCTTATATAATTTCATTACCCTTCACCATACAGGGCTAACCTACCCCTCAGCCAAGCTGGGATCTTAATATCAGAAAGCAGCACCTACATCAAAATCACTAGCAAGATGGGCTTAGTATTTCAGTGGAACAAAGATGATGCTTTATTGGTAGGTGAATGGTTTACAATTACAAGAATGTATATAAATAAAACATGGCTTTATTATCAGTAAAATGGGCAATACTCTAACAAGAGTCTTCTCATATTGAAAATTCTGAGTCTTTTGATATAATGATGCTTGAATTTTTATGTTTACTGTTAAAAAGTTGTTTACTTTGGATGCGGTTAAATAGCTTCATTGTCTGCCTGAAATGTATTAAATAATTGCTTTGTAATATACGATTAACTAAAAATGCCTGTTAGAGCAAGTTTGGCAAATCTAAGTATGCTACAGAGTTCTTAGAAACATTTTATCTATCTATCTATCTATCTATCTATCTATCTATCTATCTATCTATCTATCTATCTATCTATCTATCTATCTATCTATCTATCATATTTAAAAATGAACTGTTTATATTTGTTCATTAATTGTTTATTAAGTATTGAAAGGTATTTTTAAAATTTGAATCAAACTATATAATTATGGAGGAACATTAATTCTTTACTTTTTCTCTTGGATATGAAAACAAAAACTGCTACTAATAACATTTTTATAATGGTTTTTAGCCTTACATAAGTTGTGATTTAAAGTGCCTACAGCATTGGTTAGCGTAACAGCCTTCCAGTTTCTGAGGTTTGGGTACAAGCCCAGACAATGGCTGGTAAAGCTGATATTTTTTCAGGTGTCCACATTAATTTTATCTGGGTAGGTACTCTGGTTTAATCAACAACAATACCAGCAGAGTAGACTAACCAGTAAGTCAACACTGGCAACGAATCAATGAGTATGTATACAGTAAGTGATTGCGCTCTGCAATGTTGCCCACAATGCTGCCACAACCCTGAAGTAGAATAAATGCATATAGATAATACTTAAATGCTATTGTTTAATAGTTTTTAATTCACTCTTCTCCAGAAAAATAATCTGTGCTATTTTTTGTAGCTGGAAATTGATGAAAAATATGTGAACCAGACCTGTGGTCTTTGTGGCGACTTCAACCACATCCAGATCTATGATGAATTCATTATGAATGGTGAGATTTTATTTTAAACAGATAAATTGACAAAAGGAGTTCAGCTCAATTTATCTTAATACAAATGAGATGTAACATTCTACAGTATATTGTAAACTGTAGGTGGTATACAATATGCCTGCAGGAAGATCTGACAAGAAATTAATTTCTCATTTGTCATGTACTGCATTTACCATGTTACTTTAAATATATTACTAAGTTGTATATGGTGACTCATGCACACTGTGCTAGATATTTGGCATTGCCACAATAATACAACATCTAATGATCTGATGGCATTGCATAATGCAAAAAATAGTTTTTTATTTTATGGGTAACTCCTTTCTCTTGCAGGTGTGAAAATAGAACCCCAAGATTTCGGACGTAATTGGAAGATAAGCGGCCCAACAGAAACCTGCACAGAGCCAACACCTTCATCTAACAATAATTGTGAAACCTATGTGAGTCGTATTGTTTAGTAAAACGTAAAAAGGTGAAAAAAAGCAAGAACGTTAGAATTTGATTCTATCTGTAATTGAAGTCAAATGAATTTCACTCCCATATAAGACTGATAGTTGAAATGTATTTAACAAATGAAATTCTTGTATTTTCATTGAAAAATTTGTTCTCATTATCAACAGATTGGATTACTGTATCATTACACAAAACAGTAATACTTCAGTCAAATTTACTGCTTTCACTATAACACAGCAGGCAAGAAAAACATATAAATAAAATGTATTTATATATGCCATGTGATCTGCATCTTGCTTGGCACTTCGAACATTTAAAAGCCCTGTCCTACTCTTTGTCTTTTATTTCCAGCCCCAGGCGTGGTTTAATCTCTTGGCACAAAGTCTTGTCTCGCGGGGCGTGAATTCTTGATATTTTTTAGTTTATAATATAAAAACGGAATAAGAATCTGAAAATCTAACAACATCACATTAAAGTTCTGAAAAGAATGATACCAAACATATATATGTAGGTTTTAAAATAAGCCGATCCAAAGCGTCACAAAAAACGTGACATAAAAACGTGACATAAAATTGTTACACAAAATCGTTGCACTTTTAGGCTTAGGATTTTATATAGAGAGAGTAGATATTTTTTGTCTACATTTCATTTAAAACAAATATGTACCATTTAAAAACATATAATAAATAAAACTTAACCCATTGCACACATTTATTATAAAATTACCGTTTCCTATTTACTATAAATCAAACTTGTCATTGACAGATATCTATGGGTGAACTGGTCATGACAAAAGCATTTTTCAAATGAGGATATATAAGGAAAGTGCACTAAGGCAAACTATGACAGTTAAATGCATTTGAGTGTTAGAATTAGTATTATGTTTTCCTAACTGAGGGAATGGCATTTTAATGACTGCTTTCTTGTTCAATCATTCTTGCAGAGAGCTGCCTGCGAGGATTACCTCTCTGACAATGCTTTGGCCAGCTGCAATGACCTAGTACCCATCAATGACTTTGTCGATGCCTGCATCCAAGACATGTGCGACTGTGATGAGTCTGATGATTCCTCTTGTGTATGTAACACTATCTCAGAGTACTCCAGACAGTGTGCCCATGCTGGTGGTCAGCCCATGAACTGGCGGAGGAATGATTTTTGCAGTAAGTTTTAGTCTTGAACTGTTTTAGTCTCCACAGCAGACAATACTTCATTTTAAAGTCAATGAGAGTTAGCAGAGTACAATAAGACATTCTCAGGTTAGACAGCATGGAGACATCACAGTAAAAGTAACCAGCTGCTTTTGTAAATGAGTGAGAGGAAAGCCTTAGCCTCTAATTTGTTTTTCAGATAAGAAATGTCCCCTCAACCTGGAATATATAGAATGTGGTGTTCCTTGTGCAGACACCTGCTCCAATTCTGACCAGAGTGCACTTTGTGAAGACCACTGCATTGATGGCTGTTTCTGTCCAAATGGTAAACTGAAACTCCTTTCTCTCATATAACACAGGAATTCAAGATCCAAGGATGAAAGTGAAAATGTGCTTAATATTGTAATGAAAATGACTGATGCTCTCATAATGAGTTTAGCCTCCTCTGAATAACTGTTCAGTTGCCACAGTGACATCTCAGTATTTTTAAGACCTTTCCACTTTCAGAAAAAGACACCAAGCATTGTCATTAACTAAAAAGGCTGCTATATAATATGTTGACACATTTACATTTAAAAGGCCGTGTCCTAAATTAAACTAACTTTGTGTTAGAAAATAAATGAATAATGTAATCAATGAAAGCATGAATTATTAAAACTGTCGACTTTCCTACAGGGACTGTCTTGGATGACATCACACAGAGTGGCTGCATCCCACTTCAGCAGTGCTCCTGCACCTACAACAACAAAACATTTGCTGCTGGAGAGTCCTATTCCACCAACTGTCAGAAGTGGTATGTGGGCTCGACATGATTGAGTTTTAGCCATGTATTTGTCTGTCTATCTAGTCGGAAAAGGTTTATTATTCTAACTAACACTCGCCCAAACAGAGAGTTTCAGATATGCAACCTCCATTCCTTGCACCTGACTGCATAAAATGAGAGGAGTGAGGCGATGTGTTTAGAGTCAAGTATCTTTGCCAAAAGCTAAACACATATGGTTCATTACACTTAATATTACTGGTCATTGTTGAAAAAAAAGACTGAATGCGAAAGCTGTTCGTTTCTACTACTGACTTCATATGAGATGAAATGCAGACGTCATTAAAGTATGTGTAATAAAGTAAATCTAGCCACCCATCCATTCCTCCATTTTTTTTAACTTACTTACTTCCCAGGTCTCATATTCATTTAAGAATCCATGCAAACACCAACAGATGCATGGCATCACTAAATCTCAAAATGGCATTTAAGTCTGTATCATCCTGCTCAAACATACAGCTACTTTACATACACACTTACTTCAGTCAGCTTTACTGTGAGAGGAGAGCAGTGTCACAAAAACACTAAAGCAGAGAGTAAATTTCATGCAAAAAACACCCTAACATATACACAACAATGCCATCTACAGTGCCACCATTCTACCCTGTATTCTTACATACTTTATAAAATATTTACAAAATAAACACACAACTCTTTGGCCAACAAGGATGGACTGTAAAATGTTCTTAACCTCACAATTTATTTAAGCACAGTACCTTCCCTAGTATACATATATTTGTACTAAGAACTGGCAAGGCTAGATCACTTGCTGACCCACTTCGGATCTAGGGGATTCCTATTAATGTTTACCTTTCACTCTAATAGCACAATTAAGACAAAAATGTAATTATGCAGATTTGTTGAGCAGATTACATTTCACTTACAGCCAGTTATTTTACTAGAAAGAATCACTGTGAAATGAATCTAAGCATATTGGACAATCATGGAGTACAGGTTATGAGTATGTCTCATTTAAACAATATCTTACACAAAAAGAAGTGAAAATGATTCAGGGATTATATGTAGCAAACTGGTGTTGGATTAAAAGCCTAATTTGAAACCAGGAGCAAACACCAAATACTTGTATTACTGTAAGCGTAAAAAAGGTTTGCTTCAGTTTGATGGCACAGCAGTAACAAGTCAAAAAAAACTGATGACAGTTTTGCAAAGATTTGTCTGATTTAATTAATTTTTTATCAGGTCTATTTAGGATACTACTATAAAACATATTAAACCAAAAATATATTTAAAAAAAAATGTATAGAAATTGGCATACTGTTTCACCAGCTGTCTCCATTACCTTATACCAAATAAATATACAGTATGATAATAATAATATAATAATAATCTGCTTGATGTTATTTTGGACAATCCAGGTGAACAGGATAGACGAGGTTGTTGGGAACAATGACCTGTTCTTGTCACAATTTTTGTAATGTTCTAATAATAATTCTAACCAGATGACTATGTTGTCAAGGGCAAGGACATTCTTAACCACTTTATCCAGCTCAGGACTGCAGCAGCATAAATGGGCTGTTACTCTTATTTAGTTACACCAGTGTACTCACTCAATTTAGAGTCACCATTCACATATGATGATGATGATGATGATGATGATAGTTAATGTAACACACAGATCTTTTTTGTGCTTAACACAGTGCCAGTTAAATTATTAAATACTTGCACAGTATGTACAATGCTGCAGGTTAGGCTAATTAACTTTTCTGCATAATACTGCAAAATGAAAACGCAAGCTTTTCAATCAAAAGGATTGGAGAGAAATTCTATCTCCTGTCTTTGGTGCAGCTATCTCTAATAAAACGTCACATTATAGTTTAAATGTTTGTTTCTTGTTCATGAATGGCAGTGTTAAGGTTTTATTGAGCAACAAATATATTAGTATAGTATTAGTAAAATGAAAAATGCAAGGTAAATACAGGTAAAAGGGAAAAGTCATAAATATTTAGTGTAACTTGCTTGTTTGTCACAGCACATGCTCTGGAGGACAGTGGACATGTATAGACCTGGATTGTCCTGGGAGATGCTCGGTTGAGGGAGGTTCGCACATCACGTCTTATGACGGACTGCAATTCACCTTTCATGGAGACTGCACCTACATCCTTTCTCAGGTATATTAAACAACCACTACTTTTTTCAGAAAATTTTAAGCATTGTTCATTGTTCATTAGCAGGTGCAACAGTTTGTGTTAAAAAAAATAAAAAAATTAGGATCTGTGAATGTAAATCTTTCTTTATTTAGAACATCAACAGTGATGACTTTGTGGTGCTTGGGGAAATTCTTAAATGTGGACTGTCAGACTCGGAAACATGCCTAAAGAGTGTGTCACTCATCATAAAAGGAGGAAGTAAAGTGAGTATCTTGTTCAAAACTGAATTCCTCTGTAGAATTAAAGTTACTTTAACCATGCCAGAGATGCAAACTACATTCTGGAATATTTAATTCTGAGTCAGTACAAGGTAAAAATGTTCAAATCATGTTTGGATACCTAGTATATACAGTATCTGTTTCCTTTTTTATTCTTACATGAAGCATTTATTCTCAACAGTTATTCACAGAATACACAGAATAAGCCAAGATGCTTTGTAAAATATGCCTGACAATGAGAGCTGCCTCACAACATCAGGTGTCCAAATTCAGTGCCCAGCTACCCTGTATGTAGTTTGCATGACTTCCTCATCTCCGTATGGGTTTTCTATGAATACTCCAGTTTTCCCAATACTTTAAAGGCATAGCTTAACTAGCAGCTAAAAACTGAGCCAGTTCAAATGAATGGAAGCATGTTCATGAGTGTGTCCTGTGACACACTCCCGTTCCATCCTGGGCTGGTTCTTACTTTGCATACAGTGCTACTTGGATAGATTCCAGCTCTGATCAATAACAAAAATTTGCTAAGGTACCTCAGACTTCTTTCTTTTTACCCAAAAAGCTAATATCCATATTATACAGTAATGCAACAATCAGCTCAAATGACCAAAATTTTTAAAAAAATACTGTAAATCCATTTTGGGAGACACTGTGGTACAGTAGTTAACTCTGTTTTAGCTAAACCCCCTGAGACATGGTATTAAACCCAGTGTTGCCATCATTTGTGTGAAGCCTTCTTCTTCTACCTGCATGGACGTTTTGTGTTTGTTATCCCAAAGACATGCATGTTTGGCTAATTGGTAACCTTTAATTGGTCAGATATTGGTAAATGAGCGCTAGGATGTGTGTGAATTTGCCCTGCAGTGAACTGGCACTCTATCTGGAGTTGGTTCCTACCTTATGCTGTGAAAGAATCTTACTATCCATGGCTCTGCATTGGTTTACAAAAGTCCAAAAAATGACGGGTCAATAAGTCCACTTTTATGACCAATGTTCACTTTATAGTATAAAGCTGAGTTTTTTCTTAATAAAATGTTTGAATGTTTTACTGTTTGAAAAGCTTAGCTAATAGAATGAAAAGATGTAAATGTGAATTATACTAAAGGAAAAAAAGATAAAGCAAACATCTAATCAATCATAAAAACTAAAAATAAATCTAACCTTTTCCAAATGCCCTAGAACTTGCCCTAGAAGAGACAGCAGCCATTTACTTCCATGTTATCTGCATTATGCATAGTGCTTTCTCACATTTATGCATTTGTTTGTTTCTGTACACATGTAAAATTGAGACATAATGATAGATTTAACGAAAAACTTTTACAAATAAATTGCACTTTGAGACTGTATTGGCACAGGGCTAGAGAACTTTCCCTTCCAATAACATGATCTTTCACATTTATAGAGCTTCAAAGTCATACCAAGTGGAGAAGTGCTTGTAGACTCAATCAGCTCTCAGCTGCCATTCAACACACGTGAGCATGTTTGACTACTATCTTTTTATCATTTGTTTATCTAACATTTTCTTAAATATACCAGTTTGAATTTTTTGTGAGGTTTTTCAAGTTGATTTGTTTTTTGTGTTAATCCATAGTGCAGGATAGGAACGACTTTCAAAAATGCCTTTCAAAGATTGATTTGAAATGATTCTAAAAGATTCTTTCTTGTAGCAGTTACTGCATTATCAAGTAAAAATAATTGTATTCATTTGGCTGGGATTGGCTCCAGCAGACCCCCGTGACCCTGTGTTCGGATTCAGTGGGTTGGAAAATGGATGGATGGGATATTAATTTAATTTTTTTTCTGGATATTATATTATGTACTTTTTACCAATAGAAAATGTACTAAAATATACAACATCTAACATAAAAACACATACAATAATCAGAATAAGGCATGAAGAATTGTATGCTTTCTTGTAGTATTCGTATTTTTTATTTCATTCTGGTTTATTGTTGCTTATTCTGTCTCAATGCTTTGCATTTGTATTTATCTTTATTTCGTATTTATGCCGATATTATTTGTATCTAATACTGTATATACCTTGTTGATCTTTGTCAAATTTTGTGAAGCGTATTGAACATGGGAAAGGTGTTATATCAATAAAATGTTTATTATTATTATTATATATATGTGTGTGTGTACATATATATATATACATATATATATATGTATATATATATATATGTATACATATATATATATACATATATATATATATATATGTATATATATATATATATATGTATACATATATATATATATATACATATATATATATATATATATATATATATATATATATATATATATATATATATATATATATATGCATATATTGCAGGTATTAAAGAACAAATTAAAACTTGTTTCGGAAAAATTAACTCCTATAAAAATGTAAATACTGTATATAACTTAAAATTGTTTCATTAGAATTTTTCAATTAAATATTTTTTTCTTTTTAGCTGAGGTGACCATATTCCGTCCTTCCACCTTCTACATTATTATGGAGACTTCATTTAGGGTCCAGGTAAAAGTGCAGCTTGTACCCTTAATGCAGGTCTATCTTAATACTGACACCTCTCTCAAGGGACAGACATCTGGTAAGCATCATAGGCTTCATGTTTTGTTCTTCCTGTCATTGGCAATCCTTATTTGTTAAGAAATGAAGCATAATTTTTAAGAAATGATTTTTTGAGTTAAAAGAGATCCGAACTTCACCAGAGTACCTCGCCCAACACTCAAAGCAAATTGTAATCCCTTCTTCTGTGGCTCACTTGAGCCTTGAATCTCTGAATTTATAGCAAAACACTTTGAGTATTTTTATTGCTGATTATATACAGGCAATGGTCTGTTCGTAATTGAATGTTCCGCTTCACCTTTACCCTTTTAGACTAGCAACACACACCACCATCCATTACCTACTTAATGTACATCTCAAAAATGGCTTTAGACGGAATATGAGTAGCAATGAAAATTCTGCAAAATCATTATAAAATGCATAACACAAGGAGAACTGTTATGCTATGTAATCCAAATTTTTAATGCTTCATTCATTAGTAATTTAACCTAATTATAAAATTTCTGAGTATCAGTAGTTGATAAAAGGGGAATGTTTAATTGAGCTTTTATTGCTGATTTTTATGAGATGTTATATTTAAAATAAAATTGTTCAAAAGATGCAAAAACAAAAACTTTTGAGACACTTCATACTATGTATATGAAAAATATTGAATTACATGTATTTTGGGTAGAGAAGAATCATATCTTGCGAAAGTGCAATTGATACACCTTTGCTGACTATTGCATCAATAAGTTTTATCCTGTTTACATTAATTTGTAGTTATTGACACACAGAATAAAGCACACAAAGACGAGGATATTCTTTTCACAGGCTAGCCATGCAAGTATGGCTTCACTGTAATATACTTAAAACAAATGCTTTAGTGTGTGGATATTCAGTAGCCAGCAATTAAAATCCAGGCATTTCTCCATTTTGGTTTCTGAGACAATATTTATTTTCTTTATGATTTTTTCCTGTATCTTATAAATTATGTTATAACTGCATCCAGTTTCTTTTTGTATTTATTGATATACAGAGAGATGTTCTAGAAAATGTATAAGAATTCTGGTACGACTTTGATTTCAGTTATGTTGATTCTTTCAGCTTTGTTTAAAGGATTTGATACACTTCAGTTTTATATTGTAACAATGACTTTTAACTAGTTTAGATATTCAGAGTATCTATAATTGCAGGAAATAATTAGAAAACAATTTAGCAACAAAATATTGAAAATTATGTAGACAATTGCCAATAATATCCTAAAAAGGAAACACACTGCTCTAAATTTTAATTTACTATCCTTATTAATACTGAAATGGAATTTGAGCACCATTAACCCACTCTTGGTTGGCATGGTTTGGTTCTTTGCTTATAGTTATTATTCAAAGAAAAAAGAGTTTCAAAGGTAAAAGAGTGTTAGAATTCCAATGTATAGCACTCACTACAAATGGCAAATAAAACCTTAACTACTTCGGAAATCAGGTACGTCTTACATCACTGTAGTTCATTGCTATGCACCACAAGAAACTAAATCGTACCCTAATAATACCTGATATAGATACCTAATATTTCATTTTGACTTCACTGTGAATCGTATAAAATGAGCCTTTTATTTTCTATGTCTGCTTCATGATGTTTGTTTTCCAATTTTTTTTCCCCTCCCAGGCATCTGTGGTAATTTTAACAATATTCAAGGGGACGATTTCAAGGCTGAACATGGGGCACTTGAAGGAACTGCTGCTTCATTCTGCAACAGCTGGAAGACACAGGGAAGCTGCAGTGACATGAAAGACCTCTATGACAATCCTTGCGCTCTTAGCATTGAAAACGGTGCGCACTGTTTAGAAAAAAATATCTATAGAAAACTCTTTTTAAAAACTTTTAAAGTGTTTGGGACGGACAGCTCGGGTTATATGGAAGGGGATAAACTAGGGACATATTCTAACATGTTTAGTTTATATGAAAAATGTAAATCTGTTCAGCATTAAAAAACTATTTATATAGAATATCAACAATAAAATGTATACTGTTCTAAGGCAAAACGGAACATTTAAGTATCAGAAAGCCCAGCAACAGGTTCAAGGAGATTAACAAAGAAACTTTTAATATAATTAAAAAGGCAATGATCATTGCTTCATTTCACTTCTGACACTGAAAAAATATCTTTAGAGAGCAGCAACCACAAAACTCAGTTATTCACCATAAAGAGTAGAAGTGGCATCAGTGGTCTCTTTCAGGGGTGCTGTCTTTCAGTTCAGGAGTTTAAACAGAAAATGGGTCAAAGATATCTCCTTGCTTACCACCCGAGAAAGATTCACAAAGCTCACATGTACAGTATATGTATCTCAATGAATGTAGCAAAAGCTATATTGACTTTCCAAGAAACAAATATGAATCTGTACAACTTGATTCTTAAATATAGTTCTTCCTTCCACATGCAGTATATTTCTAAGCATTTACAAGCCAAGACTTCTGCATACATCCATCCATTTCTTAAACCTGCTTACCACTTTGAGGATGCAAAAGCATCTGTAAAGCATTAACCAGCCCTGAATGAGACACCAGTTCATCATGAATATTTTCACATACTTTTACATGACTTAAAGTCAAGGTCAATACAAACAATGGAAATTGTTTTTGGTATCATTTGCTTCCAGTAAATGATAAAAATATCCAAAAAAGAAAAGCTCATATAGCAGGTCTCAGGAAAATCTTAGGAAATAAACCATTTTGAGTCCCTAGTTAGCATGACATACAAATCTTTGCACTAATAAAGAAAAACGACTTACATGATAGAGTAAAATCCTATATAAGCAAACCATGTAGGGTATAAAGAAGTTTATTTTTGCATAGGTATTTTGGTTTCTTAACATATGAGCTATGAGTCACACATCATACGCTCACTATGATAATAAAAATAAAGCACTTGTGATCTGAACCTGCCAGCAAGTTCATTATTAAGAAGTTTGATGATGGGCAGTGAGAATCATAGCACTATGTGTTAACTTTTCTTTTTTCCTTTGTGCAAATGACAGAGAACTATGCTCAGCACTGGTGCTCTCTTCTGTCTCTTCCAACTGGGCCATTTGCAGATTGCCACTCTGTGGTTCAACCTGATCCCTACCAAAAGGTATGTTCTCCATTAATTCAACAAAATGTACTGCTGAAATTACTAATCTATATTCTAAACTAGTCTAGTATTTTCTAGCAGTTAACTTGGCTCTGCTTTACTGTTTTAACCTGTCTACATACTGTATCTGATTTCTTTTTACTTTCATCCTAGAACTGTCTGTATGATACCTGCAGTGGTTCAGATAGTGAGAACAGCATGTGCGCTTCCATCTCTGCATATGTAAGGATCTGTGCCTTCAAGGGGATCCAAATGGATGGTTGGAGAGACAACATGTGTGGTAAGTTTCTCTGATTTATTATTAAAGTTGTTGTTTTAATCATTGCATTGATACTTCATTATATGTTTATGTGGACAGAATCTTTATATGCTCACAACTGTGGTTTTAGGCCACTTCTTTTAATTTGTAATTGAACAAAAATACATATTATTCTGAAGCTGACTCATGCATTTGAAGATCTTAACTATCTTCATATCCATAAATTATTTCAAATTTCATTTTTTTCTTTCTTTTATAAGGCTCATAATTTGTAAACTGAACTGAAAACCAGAACAGAAAAACTACATAAATTGATAACATTAGATAACTTGATACTTTGAGGAAATCATGTATACATTATTCTGAATTGTGAGAATCAAACCCTTCAGAAGGGATCAAGGAAGAGATTATTTTTATACTAGAAATCTATCACTATTGGGGCTTATATCTAATAATAAGTTAAAAAAAAATTGTTGATACAGATATTGCTTAAACAATGCTCCAGAAAAGTCATTGATGTTAAATCAAGAAAAAAAAATCTTTTTGATATTATGTTTTATCCAAGGTAGTTAAAACTATTGGTATTAATACATGTATGATTATAATTTATTCAATCAATGACAAACAATGTACAAGTAACCTCAGCAGGTATCAACCATTGTTTTTGAGGAGAAAAATTAAATAAAATCTTTTCATCTTATGAAAACAAAGACAGCAAGTTAAGAGGAAGGTGACCTCTGTGGTGATTTGTTAAATCTGGGATATTGGAGTGTTAACATAGCAAAGAAATGACTTTTATAACATTCTTCTGGAAAATGGAAAGAAAAAGCAACAATTATGCACTGGTGCTGCATTCATTAATTTAGAATGGTTTTTTGAAGGCTTTCAGATTACAAACATATAACAAACAGGAATCAATAGAGGATTCCTTCTTCAATTCAGTTTTATAACGGTTACAGTGTTTTATTTTGGTTTATTTCCTTACTGTATACACACAATCCATAGGTCATTCTTTCTTAATGATTAACAGGTAGACTTTTGATGTAAATTAATAAGTTAAGAGAGTTTTAGAACAAAGTAAGCAAAAAATAAGTTATCTGCCTGTTAATTGTTTAGTATTTACAATGGTAACCTATAAAAAATGCCTTTCAGAAAGATCCATTTGATGTTTTGAATTAAAAAAAGTTCTAGGTGGACATACCACCAAAATGATGAAACTGTGCCATGTTAGAGGTTTGTGTACAAAATTGATTACTGGTTTAAAATTGTGTGTTTTTGTATTCTACTTTTTCTACTAGACAAATATTCCAAAAACTGTCCCAGCACAATGACTTTTAGCTACAGTATGACCAGCTGTAATCGTACCTGCCGTTCTATCAGCGAGCCTGACTTGACCTGTAGAGTTGACTTTACATCAGTGGATGGTTGTGGATGTTCTGAGGGAACCTATATGGATGACAGTGGCAAGTGTGTTGAGCAGAGTGCCTGTCCCTGCTACCTCAATGGCGTTGTGGTGAAACCTGAAGAGGTCATAACCAAGGATGGGGCAAGCTGGTAAGAACTAAGCATGATTATTAACTTTTTTTTTTTTTTGATTAGCATGAAAGCAATCATTAAAATGAATATCCTTTTACTGAACAAAATCCAATTATTCATTTCAGCACCTGTAGGCAAGGAAATATGAACTGCATTGGACGTCAGCCAGTAGTGCAAAGTAAGTTTTCTTAAAAGATACATTTACCAAACAAGAAAAAAATTATCAGCAATTTTATTTGACATCCAAAAATGTAGAAGGAGCCAGTTGAGAGAAAACATTTAAAATGTTGGTACAATAAATTTAAGCACTGATCAACCAGAAATGACAATTGAGGAAATAATCTTACTGTAAATGTATACTGAATGTTCTGTTGATGAATCCATATAATTTTCAAATTTCCTTTTTCAATACAAGGACAGAAGGCAGCAGCCAACAATGATATGGAATCTACTCCATTGCAGGGTACACATTTAAGCACACACTAACAATATAATACTTTGCAGGGCACACATACTGCCACTTATGCTTTGCCAATTAACATAACAACATGTAGAATATTTAATACTACTGCACAAGCAATTGTAATTCAGCTACAATTATTTTTACTATTATTTATCAATTTAGCATAAACCTTTTCTCAAAAAACAGGCAAAACTAAGGTTATATAAAATATGTTTATTTCTTTGTAAAATTAATAATCACATTAAAAAGTCTTTTGCAGAAAATCAATGGCACATTGTTTTATAATTCAATATTTACTGACTTAGGTAAAGCAGACTTCATGAAATAATTTTAGTAAGGCACATGAGAAGCATATCATACATGTCAAATAAGTTTACACTAAATGTTATTAGACCCTTCTTTATGCTGCACCCTCCAGTTAATTTTTATGTAAGTCCCTCACACTAATGATTTGGCATGGAGCTTAATTATAAAATTTTGTAGAAATATTCCAACAAAAAAATGAAAAATGTAAAGGATATCTTAAAAACAGCCTGTTAATATCCAGGTGGTTGATAGATAGATAGATAGATAGATAGATAGATAGATAGATAGATAGATAGATAGATAGATAGATAGATAGATAGATAGATAGATAGATAGATAGATAGATAGATAGATAGATAGAACTTTATTTATCCCTAGGAGGAAATTTGACTATTTACAGAAGCTCATTAAATAAACACACACGCACACACACAGTATGGTCTGAATACACACCAGAATGACCCAAAAGCAAGAAAAAAAATGAAGAAGGGCATTGTTGGACAAAAAGCAGTCTAGTTTTAAACAGGACATTGAAATTCTGATTAGGGACTATTTCAAGTAAGAATCTCAGAATTAATTTTGGGGTGCTATATGCAATCAAAGTAACTTAAGCATACATAGCATTAAAATAAATATAAAGCTATATTAGTTATGCCACCAGTTGTCTTGTGTTGGGTGGATTAAAGCCAGATGTCAATGTCATTATCAGGTTTTAGATGAAGTAGAAGAAGAGCGGATTTTGTCAGTATGCCTGAAAGTGTGGTTTGACATTACTTCACTTGGGGAGATAGCACAAAATTTATCTGCCAAGACAAAGCTGAAATGGTGTAAAGAAAGGGTTAACATTTCGTGATATACAGTATATGACCTCAGACAAAACAACTGAAAAAGCATAATCAAATCAACAACTTGGTATAACTAGTGAGATGTAAAACAGAATATTGTTCACATTTCAGAATTTCACCCAATCATCTACAGTGGAGCAGTGTTATCTACATTACTGTGGCCTGCTTTATTTATTTATAAGCAAAATAATAATATTCATACTAATCCTATTTGTTTTCTTCCAGCCTGCAATGATCCAATGGTATTCCTTGATTGTTCTCAAGTGAAATTAGGAACCCAAGGATCAGAATGTCAAAAGAGCTGTCAGACTCTAAACAAGCCCTGTGTGAGTAACTCTGAATATGCCAACAGGCAAACACTGAGATATTTGGGAAAAAAAATGAATTCCTAGGTGCTTAAATTAAAAAACAGCAAAACCAAGATTCTAGCACTCAGAGTCTAGTTTAGACACATTGCAATAACTGTTGTTATAAAAGGCATATGAAAATTATATGTTTATATAACAAAATGAAAAATTAACTATATAAAAAAATGAAATATCGGCAAAATATAATGTTCTGCCTTAAAATGTAAAGTAGGCTTAGGTTGGTTTAGAGTATGTTTTTGTTTAATTATAATTTTTAATTTACATTAAGTTTAAGTTCTTTTTCATGTGTAAATAATAACTACTATACATAGTAAAATGAAATTCTTAATTGCAGTGACATCATTAAGGCAGCCTCACTTAAAGACATTTTAGCTAATTTGTTGTTCTATTTATTTGGTGAGCATCCCAGATTTTGTTTTAAGTCGCTTTATGCTTTTGTTGCTTTTAAAACCTTCTCTTTTACAGTATTTTAAATAATCCACTTTTTTGTTTCTAAGTAATTTAAACAGTTCATGACATAAAATGTGAAAGCCTTTCTTATTGCAGTACACTATATTATTTATATAATGTTTTAAACACATGGTAATTAAAATAAGATGAATTTATGGATTCTAAAAATTATATATCCATATGCCCCTCTCTTTTCACACCTCAAGGACAGGCTTATATAAGTCAAAGTGTGTGTGTGTGTGTTTTTTAAGATAAAACTGCTTTGCATATTTTGCTGTTCACTTTCATATCTCTTCAGTCCTCTAATGTTAATTTTATATTATAATTTGCCTGTTCTGCTGTAATACTTTTCTTCCTGTCTTTGCTCGCATCTATGGATTATATGCCTTGTATTATTTATAGTGCCTCATACAGCACATCTGATGCTACTCCTATTGTGTTTTTAGCCTTTTAGTTAAAGCTTTGAAGTGGAAAAAAATCATCATTGTTGTTATTATATAAGTCCAAGAAGTCATACCATTCTTAAATAATAATATTCTCTACATTTCTCTTTTAACAGTATAGCACAGTGTGTGTCTCAGGATGCGTATGTCCAGAGGGTCTTGTCTCTGATGGGAATGGAGGGTGTGTCTCTGAAGACCAGTGCCCATGCATGCACAATGGAGCTTCATATAACCCTGGAGACACGATCAAAGTGGACTGCAACACTTGGTACAGTATAACTACAGAATATTTCAACTCAATAATGTAATATTGTAATTAAAATGACATTATTGAAAAACAGAAACTGGCATACTTGTTTATGCTGCTGTCTCCACAGATGTTTACACATGAGAATTTTTCATTTTGAAAGTCAAACTAAACAATAAACATGCACATGTTTTATTGTGAGACACATTACTACAATTACGTCATTCTAAGGCACTGCTAAGTGCAGTACCAGGAGGAGCAGAAAAAGGCAGCACACAAAAAACCAGGGACAATATTCTTGGTACACAGATGCTCAATGGTTGCGCTAGAAAGTTATTTTGCAAGTTTCATATGTGGCAACTTGATGTTTTTTTTCTGCTTACTAAACTAAATAGCAATAGTGATTTTTTTTAACAGCACCTGCAATAACAGAATATGGAACTGCACGGAAGAACAATGCCAGGGTACTTGTGCAATCTATGGTGACGGACATTACATTACATTTGATGGAAAAAGGTTTAACTTTAATGGAGACTGCGAGTATACTCTGACTCAGGTATAGCATGTGCTTATCCCACTGACTAATACTAACAGAATGCATGGGGAAGTCATTATAAATAATAAATGGTGTTGTGGGAAGAAGAATGTTGTATCAAAGCATGTTGCATTCTAGACAGGAGAATTTTACTTTGACTAGAAACAATGTTCACCGTGTTCTTAACCATACTGCATATATACATTAACCTTTAAGATGGATTAACATAATGTATTTAGTGTACACTTGATTCCATTGTGGCACTTCTGACAGCAATGCAAGAACGTTATATTGTTCTGTTGATATCGAAGGGAAAATGTAACATGAAAGCCATGAATAAATATTACTAAATATTACTTTGAATGTTGACCAGTATACAACCAGGGTTACCTTTGTGTTTAAGTAGTGCATACAAAGTTTATATTAACACAATCACAGACTAAATGAAATGTAATAACATTTGTAAAATCAATGATCATGCAGTCAATATTAGCACTGTCATGTGGCATTTTTCAAAGTAAAAACGTAACGTAATGGCAGTGTGACTTAGATGAAGGAAATGGATTTAATGAATTGAAGTTTCTGTGAAATCTTGCTTTGCATAAAAGAATACTTGTATTATTGTAATAATATGTTTCTCATATTATTTGCTGTATTATACTTTAAATCCATTTGCTGGTACTTCATTAAAAAGAAACAAAACCACATTGTTTTAATGTACCTATTGCTTCTCTGTCATTTGTACTGTATAATCTGTTAATATATGCTCCATTTGTTCTTCCTTTATACATTCTATATAGTGTGATTAATCTCTGAATGTCTGTCAATTTGTGTAGGACTACTGCAGTCAAAATGAAGGGACCTTCAGGATGATCACTGAAAATATCCCATGTGGCACCACTGGCACTACCTGCTCCAAGTCCATCAAGATTTTCCTGGGGGTAATAAGTTTTTTCCTACTGAGCAAAAATATTATGATGTGACACAATCATATGATCAAACATGCCCTGTTCATTCAGTATAGAAAGAAAAATGTATAGAATTTTGGAGTCAGACACTCATATAAAAGGCTTTGTAATAAATAATACACCTAACTACCTGGCCATCCACTATTTAAATTCAGAATTATGTCATGCTGTAGTATCAATGGATGCAAGACAGCCCTGAGATGTTAGCCTATTGCAGCATCTCATAAACAAACTGAAAATTAGGATACACTTTATAACATCAGTAGACTATAATTCATGGTTATCAAATTATACAAATTATGAATCTCTGTATAATATACTTTTTGCCATTTCATACAGCATGTGATGACTGATTGCTCTGTTATTAGAATATTGTTTTGCCATAAAACAATTCAAGAGAACACTTCTGAATCTCAAACAGTTCATCATGCACAGTTTTGGAAAAAAAAAATACCCTTTTGTGTGTGTTTTGAAAGTTCTCATAAATGTTGAGGACCTTGTGACTGTTAGTCTATAAAACACTATACCAATATATTCAAAGCACAAATGACTATAATATTATTTTAACATTGGTCAAATATCTTCACAACATGTAAACATACTTCAGATACATTTTCTGACATACACAATATAAAGAACTCTGGAGCAATAGAAGCATCAAAATGTTACAAAAAATTATAGCTAGGACAAAAGTATTTTTTCACTGCAGCAACTACAACTGTTTACATATTTAAAGATAGGCATGTACAGCATACTGAAATATTAATTCTGCTTGCCTTTTAGAACAATGAGCTGAAGCTTTCGGATGGTCATTTTGAAGTGCTTCAACGAGAACCAAAACAGGAAGTGCCCTATAAAGTCCGTATCATGGGCATATACCTGATCATTGAGGCCAATAATGGTTTAACACTTATGTGGGACCGGAAAACCAGCATGTTTATCAAACTCAGCCCTTCTTTTAAGGTAAAATATGTGTCTAAAAATGAAGAACAAGCAAACAGCCATAGGATTAAAAATAGTGGCTTCATAGTGAGATCAAAGGGCACTTCAAAGAAAAATAGTACTGCTACCATTTTTGTTGAGAAGCCATTAAATTAGTCTTATAAGACAATATAAAGGGTACCAAGTTACCCTATTTTTGAAAAAGGTTGGAAAGGCTAGCACCCTAGCAAAAAGTAAATAAAATCTGAAGCAACAGCAATGAATTATACCAGGCAAATAATTTTTAAATTTGCAGTACTTTATGATCATTCATGTTGCTAAAAGTTTTAAACATAAATCACAAAATAAGGATCATATCCTTGAATAATATGAATTCAACTATTTTATGAAGACAGATACATCAATAATGATATAGTTCTTTATGATTAATACACTACAGGTAAAAGTCCGTTACAACGAACTCCCAGGGACCTAAAAAATACAAAATTACAATTTCGTTGTAATGAGAGTCTGTATTTTGTTACTATAGTGCTTTCTTTAACTTGCCCCTAGGCGTTTGCAATCATTTCAATAGCTTCTTTTGTGTTAATTTTAATCTCCTCCTGCCTACAAATTATGCTGACGAGAATTTTTCTCAGCATTTCCTTGCGATAATACACTTTCAGGGTGCGAATGATGCCCAAATCCAATGGCTGAAGAACTGCCATGCAATTTTGTGGGAGAAATTCAAGGCGAACATTATCTAAATGTAGAAGCATATTGTGAGCAGCACAGTTATCAATCAAGAGCCGAATCATCCTTTTCTTCTTCTTCACATTGTGAGGTTTCTGAACTCTTTTGGGACCCCCCCCCCGCCACCCAATGGTAACGACACGCTGAAGTGCGTTCTGAAGTGCGATTGCCACGTCTGTGGAAGCTTGTTTGTCCGTTGCCGGGGCAGGGTAACAACAGACTCATAGCGCTGCAGTGAAGCGACACAGAAGCAAATCATAAAAGATTGGGGTCGCGCTATAAGTCCCTGTCTTGCACCCCAAAACACGAGGCTGGGTCTCAGTACTTTAGCAAAACCAGCTTTATTCAGCTTGAAACAGGAACGGCACACTTATTTATTGTAGCGTCATCTGCCACTCTGCTATACACAGACACAGCAGATCAGTGATCAAGTAATCCTGTTACCTGTATTTACAATGTTCCTTGCATATCACCCATTGATATCTTTTCTGTTTGCTTTGGCGGAGAGACGCAGCACAGCTTTGAGCTGGCTGTTGCCCCAGCAACAGATAAACAGTCTTCCATAGACACGGAGTTTGGACTTCGGGACGCTCTAAAGCATGCTGTCTAGTTGACGGAGGTCCCAAGAGAGTTTGCAAACCTGACATTTTCTTGAATGAGTGCCGCATTAATAGGAATGTTTCTTGAACGAACATCACTGAACCACATAGAAACTGCTTTTTCGACGTCTTCAAATGCAGCAGTTCACATACGTTTGCAACCCGAGATTTTTCTTCTTTTTTTGCTCAGTCTTTCAAGAAAGTTGCCAGCGTCGATAGTGATAGCGAAATTCCGAATTCACTGGCAATGTCTTTTTTCTTTTCGCCGCAATCGAGAGCTGCAAAAATGTAAAGTTTTTTTTTCTAATATGAACTGTTATCATTTTTTCGTGTCTGCCGTTTCTATAGGAGGGTGACAATGAGTTAAATTCCAATGGATATTTTTCAAATGTTGACGAGCAATAAGCAAAAGGTATCACTGAAAACAGCAGGAAACAAAAAAGGCAAAAAAAAAAAACAGTACGAGGAAAGTTCGAAGAAAGAAAAAAAATGTAGTGTTTCTGTTTGGGGGATCGTTGTGCACAACTGAGCTGCGGCCACAGAACTAACTACAGTGTGGATGATTCATTCAGGCATTTCAAGGTCTTTTGGGCACTTCATTGTAATGAAAGTATCTGCTGAATGTACTTTGTAGTAACAAGATTTCTATAGACTCGCGTCATATGGGGAAGCTGTCGGGACTATAAACATACTTCATTGTAATGAAAATTTTGTTGTAAAAATATTCATTGTAATGGAATTTTACCTGTATTAACTACTTACTGAATTATTTTTCCTGAATTTAATAAAAAATATATTTATATTTTAAAGGGAAATGTCTGTGGTCTTTGTGGAAACTATGATGGAGATGTAAACAATGACTTTACCACCCGAAGTCAGTCAGTTGTAGTGAGTGTTCTGGAGTTTGGAAACAGCTGGAAAGCATCCCCCAGCTGCCCAGATGCCCAAGATTCTAAAGATCCCTGCACTAGCAACCCATACAGACAGTCTTGGGCACAGAAGCAGTGCAGCATCATCCAAAGCCAAGTGTTTACAGACTGTCATCCTCAGGTACAGCTCTGAGTTCCTGTGTGTGCCTTCTGGCTTGTTAAACTAGCAATAATATTAACGCAATTACTGCTTGATCATTTTTATTTTTTTATATAAAAATATATATATTTTTTTATAATTTAATTTTAAATTATTTATACTTGAATATGCTGAATCAGGTAAGTATTAACTTGCTATGATTATGGATTAGGATTATTGGGAAGGAGTTACTCAGCACTTACAGACTTAAGTTCTAAAGTTAAAAAATGTGACTTGCCACATATTATTTTAAAGATTAATGTGCAGAGATAATCCCCATATGGCCATCAACACATGCTAGCTTTACTAAATACAGTACATGTGTATACAAACCATCATTAATCCGTCCCATACATTCAGCAAAAAGGTTTCATATGTGCTTATTGACAGAACTCAGTCAGCAACAAATCATGTTAGTGTTAATGTTAGTGAGTAACTAATTATATTATACATTTTAATAAAAAACAAATTCTTTACTTTTAGTTATGCTTGCCTTATCATGTTATTATAATCTTCCTTATCAAAATTTCTACATAATTTACATTTTGTCCAGAATTAACCTAAAGACATCATCACCTAAACAGCTACATTCTGATAAATCTAGGTGCAAAATCATAGCCTAGTTTAAAAAATCTATTTTTGAATGCAAGCCATAGTTGCAGTGATGATCAACATGAACCTCCTTAAATTCCAAAACTGTGTACTATAGTGCCACAATTTAAAAATGTGCATTAATTATATCACTTTCTCCATCTGTCTATCTAACCAATATGTTGCATACACTAACGAATACTCTGCTATCCAGGAAGGCTAGAGCTATGGCACTAAAATGAAGGTGATGACAACACTGCACCACTTCAAACAGATTCTCTCTAACAAGATGATAAACTGCCTGCTCTGTAATACTATTCTTGGATATACTGTACCATAGTAACACTTATTTTTTCCTTTTATTTGCAGGTTGACCCAAGCCCATTCCATGATGCCTGTGTAAGTGATTCCTGTGCTTGTGACACTGGTGGAGACTGTGAATGTTTCTGTACAGCAGTAGCCTCCTACGCCAAAGCCTGTAATGATGCGGGTATATGCGTTGTCTGGAGAAGCCCAGAAATTTGCCGTGAGTACACTTTGTCCTTTGCTATTTAGTCTTTAATGTCAAATTGTCCTTATTTAAGATATTGTATGAATTCATGCAGCATACAACATTTAACCCTGTAGAACATGGTTTTATGTATTATTGTATGTCTTCAACAAGCATTACTGTCATGAAGCTCTACATTTGCTTGGTTTCTCAGGTTGTCCTGAGAGTTTTTCCCTCAATCTATGAACATCACTGAGATTATTCTACCAAATCGTTCAACATACTGCAACCAATGACCTACTAAAGAACTGTCCATTAGTAACCGTAATAATCTGCAATGTCATATTTCCAAAAAGACATCAAAAATAAGGCACTATGATTGTTGTATACATTTCACAGAATATTCACAAGATATGAAACTTCATGTTTTAGAACAGTTTTTTTTTAATCTTGGCGCTAATGCCCAGCTATGATTCATGCACTGCATATTTTATTTTTTCCTCCTAGTCTTACTAGCATGATTCCTTCCAGTTGATAGGCCAAACAAATATAAAGATTAAATATTAAGTAAAAATCAATAGCTGTATGCCGTATATGAGAACAATATATTCAAGTGCACGTGTGTAACAAAGCACTGGACAAAAGCGTTCTAAAACTATTGCTCCTTTTAGTACAACTAGTTAGGAATCATTAACTTTGCTTGTCTTGTCAGCACAGGTAAAATTATTAATCATATTGTGAATTCAGTCATTTATGTTATGATATATTCAGTCACCACACATTATGTTCACTGATTTTGTTCTGAAATCCATTCTGTTACCCATATTCTATATTCTCCCTTACAGCACTGTTTTGTGATTACTACAACGCCCCCGATGGCTGTGAGTGGCACTACAAGCCCTGTGGAGCACCATGTATGAAGACCTGCAGGAATCCTACTGAACAGTGTTCTGACCAGATCACAGGGCTAGAAGGTACACAATATACTGATAAGTTGCTGCTTTTGGTGACGACATAGCAGTCTTCCTGGTCCTATTCCAGACACAAGCATAAAAATATTATTGCTAAAATGAAACATACAAAAAAGCTATAATTTTTAAATTGGAAGTTACTAAAAGTGAAATTACTCTAGTGTATGATTTTTGAAGGAACAATGTACTTCTAATTTTTATATTGAATGTAGCTTACATGCTTGAAACAAAGCTTGCTTTATTGGTATATGACCCGAAAACAATGGAATTGTTATTCACACTTGGCCTCAGTAAAGAAATAAGTACATAATATATAAAATAATTTCCACATAATATATTTTACAGTACAGTAGTTAATAAAATGTAAATTATCTACCATTCCTTCAGTACTAATTTTTAATGTTATTATCAGCCAGCATCAAGAAATGGAATGTAGTGAACAGTTATTTCTCTTAGCTCATCCACAGTAAAATAATAGACCAAGAAACTGCAGCCTACCATCTCTATTAATGAAGACTGTCACATTATTAACAATGATTCTGGGAAAAAAATGACCACTTTTTAAATTAGCGTGAATTAGTGAAAACGAGATAGACTCAGACATAATCCATAATAGGGCGATTTCTAATAAGATCAACGCTCATAACTCCACAATACTGAATCAGATCTCTCACCAAGTCAACAGCAGGTTGGGTCAAACACTGAGTGCTTGTAGAAAACTTCATCTGATCCAACCATACATTCTCAATAATCCCAGAGAATCCAAAAACATCTGTCCTCATATTAAAGTGCATCTTATTCACATTCACTTATCCAGTACCTCCCCTGCCTCCAAAGCTTGGACTGAATTTTAGTAGGATCTAATATGGGTGGATGGATTAATGGATAGGTAAACTAAATAACAACAACAACAACATTTATTTATATAGCACATTTTCATACAAAAAAGTAGCTCAAAGTGCTTTATATAATGAAGAAAAGAAAAATAAAAGACAAAGTAAGAAATTAAAATAAGACATTAGTTAACATAGAATAAGAGTAAGGTCCGATGGCCAGGGGGGACAGAAAAAACAAAAAAAAAACTCCAGACAGCTGGAGAAAAAAATAAAATCTGCAGGGGTTCTGAGGCCACGAGACCGCCCAGTCCCCTCTGGGCATTCCACCTAACAAAAATGAAATAGTCCTCTTTGTATTTAAGGTTCTCACGGAAGGACTTGATGATGATGGCCATGCAGACTCCTGGCTTTTAATCCATCAATGTTGGAACATCACGGTGCTTTGAGTAGATGGTGGTGGCGCAAGCCGCCACCACAAAGAAACCGGAAAAAGAAACAGAAGAGAGAGTAGGGGCTAGTACACATTTTAGATCCACCATGAATAGTTATTATAATGAAATGGATATACAGAGTATCAGGATTCAATTAAAGTGAAGTTATGAGAAGGCCATGTTAAAGTAATGTGTTTTCAGCAGTTTTTTAAAGTGCTCCACTATATTAGCCTTGCAAATTCCTATTGGCAGGCTATTCCAGATTTTAGGTGCATAACAGCAGAAGGCCGCCTCACCACGTCTTTTAAGTTTTGCTCTTGGAATTCTAAGGACACACTCATTTGAAGATCTAAGGTTACAATTTGGAATATAAGGTGTCAGACATTCCGATATATAAGATGGAGCGAGATTATTTAAGGCTTTATAAACCATAAGCAGAATTTTAAAGTCAATCCTGAATGACACAGGTAACCAGTGTAGTGACATCAAAACTGGAGAAATGTGCTCAGATTTTCTTTTCCTAGATAGGATTCTAGCAGCTGCATTCTGCACTAGTTGCAAACAGTTTATGTCTTTTTTGGGTAGTCCTGAGAGGAGTGCGTTACAGTAATCTAGTCGACTGAAAACAAACGCATGAACTAATTTCTCAGCATCTATCAATGATATAAGAGGTCTAACTTTTGCTATGTTTCTTAAGTGAAAAAATCCTGTCTTAGTGGTCTGATGAATATGTGATTTAAAATTCAGATTCAACTAAATAGACATAAGAATTAGAAAATAAGTAATAACAAATAATACATTTGTTTACTTTATAATTTCTTTTTAAAAAGGGACTTTAATTCCCCTTCTAAGTGTTTACTTGTAATACATATGAAATTAAAAAAATGAAGATGCACACTTTCATCAGGACCAGCAAAAAGTGATGAGCTGGCCTGGAAAAGTACTGTAAAGGCAAACCATGGAAAATGGGAAAGAGTAATCATATCTGATATTCACTAATGCCACTTTTGAGCAACCGCAAACAAACGATCCTGGTTGTGCTATTAAAAAAACAAAGTGTACAGTATTAAAATTTCATTTATTTTAAATCTTTGAATAGATATTACACCATACTAAGGTCAATTTAAAAGAAAATGTTCTTAAAACTAAAAGCTTAATAAATCTTTTAATTAAGACAATCAGCTCTTCCTGCATTTTTTTTCTGTTCTATTCAGGTGACATATTGGTCTCATTGTGAAATGTGTAATATGATTCCACATATTTGTATACTTTCACAGTTCTGGTATTTTAACTGCTAAGAAATTTTAATACACTCTTTTCTTTTTGTAACAGGCTGTTATCCAAAATGTCCTCCAAATGAACCAATCTTTGATGAGGACTCCATGAAGTGTGTCCCCCTAGAGCAATGTGGTTGTTTTGATGACGATGATGGCAAACACTACATGAATGGTGATATTGTCCCAACTAAAGACAACTGCCAAACATGGTAATAATACAGAAAAAAAAAGATTAAGATGAACCAAAAAAAGAAAAGAATTGTTCAGTGTGATATCATTTTTATGGATTTGGCACCATGACATGCTATGTCTTAGTTATGCTGGCTGTACACAAGCTTTGATTTCCACATGTTCTTAGAACTGCAAAATGGATCGTGTGTATAGGCCAACATGCACCTCCTGAAAGGACACCTGCTTGTAAAACTTTGTATCCAAAACTCTACATTATATCAGTGGCATTGTTAGCATGAAAATTCTGGTGGGGCCATATCAGAATTTTATTTTATGTGTGCAGACTTCTCTAAAGTTAACGTTAACTTACTTCCCTAATAATATCAGTCCGTTTTTTACTAATGACTAGTCAGACATGCTGGTGCCTGGTCTGTCTTGACTATATAATTAAGACCAAAATAAGCTTTTGTTAAGGTGTTGTTACAAAACAGTAAATGAGTAATTCATGCATTATTGCATACATGGTACCTAAAGTGTATGGGTGAGAGAGAGGTAGGAGTGGGTGGAAGTAGGAAAGAAGATGTTTTGGGAGTTGCTATGAGTGAGATAAAAAATTCAGTACTGTGCAGACCTCTAGTCCCCATGTTAATAGAGACATTAAGGAGCTTATCCTTCAAATCCTATTTTTTAACTGTAAAGTTCAGGTTGCACATATGTATATACACCTAAGGATGAACCTTGAGCCAAAAGTGCTAGCCCAATGAACTAGAAAAAGGGTTACAACATCCAGATTATTCACGAGTCAAGAAACAGTACTTGCTAGAGTCTGCCCAAAAATGACAGCTTTCATTCCGAGGCATATTGCACATTGCATTGGTGTCACTGAAATAAATAACAAATGATTATGTAAATTCCAGAAGGAATAAACAACAAAAATATATTTCATGAAACACTTATTATTTATGCTCACATATCATTGTGTTTTTATTTATTCTAAAAATACATTTTAATTTATTTGCATACTTATTTTTTTTTATTTTTATTTTGTCCAAAATATTCCTCCATATCACAAGAGTATGGGGTAAATAGTTACTGGGAGATAGCTGTGAGCTTTCAGGTTATAGCAGTGATTTTTAAGGTGAGTCCTGGTGGACTCCCATAGCCACAGATTTTTATTCCAACCAGTTTTACAAGCAGTGTAACATTCTTACTTCAAATTGATTTAGTTCTTTAGTTTTATGGCTGAAAAATATTTTTTAAAAATGCATAGCTTATCTTTTTCTTTGCATATCTTAAATGTTTACATTTCTTTTGCAGTTGGTTTTTTAATTTAACTTTTGCGGAGAGTTTGCTAATGACTTTACTGCCTTTATTATTTTTCTGATCGCTAAAAAACATTTCTTACAAATGAGAAGACAAGTGAATATGGCACGGATGTATTTGCATCTTTTAAGTATTCAGTGTTTGCAGCATCTACAGTTGATGCCATTAAGGGAGTAAACTCAACAGAAAAGGGTGGATTAAAACAAAAGTGCCAAATGTAAGGAAACTTACAAATTTCAAATTTTGGCAAAAATACAAATATTGCAGAATTTCTTATAATAAGAAAGAGATTTGGGGAAAAACAATATCAGTTAACTTATCTTTAAAGCAAAGTGTTATTTATTGATTCCGTTAGTAAATCGCCTTCATTTATTGACATTAATTTACAGCTTTAATTACGTTCCTATTTCAAAATACTATATGTTCCTCCCATTTTTCTTTCAATGGTATCCTTAATACAGTGTATGCCTATTTTTTCCCCCAGCAAATGTGCATCCACTACTGTTCAATGCTCCTATGATGCTACAGGTAAGTTTAATTGTTCAATTTTGTTTTTGATTTTTCATTTTCTATTTATGACAAGCACACAGATGTACTATATCTTGGCTAAGGTGCCTTATGTGCAGAATTTCAATTACTTTCCTACCACATCCAAAAGAGGCGCATGGTATAGTACATTGATTGTCAACACTAAAATTCGTCTGGAGTGATTGACAGCATGCGAGTGTGTCCCATAATGAACTAGCATCCCATCCAGGTTCACTACTTTAGTTAAGCCTAATGCCTACAGGACAGGCCCTAAAATTGGATTACACAAGTCCAAAAAGTAATGAACTAATGTGTGTCTTTGATGGACAGGAATACCACCAAGAATTGTTTACTATCATATGTTGAAATGAAAAAAAACTCCAAAAAAGTAAATGGATTTAAAGTTAATAATGGCTCTCTGCAGCACAGGGGTTATCAATTGCCTCTGAATTTTGAGTTTTCCTTGCAGCATCTTTCGTCTCTTAATATCATATGCTTATCTGCTGTATCATTTTTTGACTGACTCAATTTTTCTTGTCATCTACAGCATGCTACTGCACATACAACGGAAATAACTACCCTTACAGTTCGACTGTGTACCATACAACAGACGGCATTGGAAGCTGTATTACTGCTGTTTGTGGAGTGAATGGAACAATCGACAGAGAGATTTACAGTTGTGCTTCAACAACCACCCCAGTGCCTTCTCCAGTGCCCACAACAGTTTTCAACTTTACATCTCCAGTGCCATCTAGTAGGTTTTCTATATTCAACATCCCATATTTAAACATGAAATTCTGAATTCTTGTTTTCTGTACATTAATAAAGCAATACGTCAACATTTTTCTAAATGTAAAGTTTAATAAAAAAAAAAAACGTACTTGCTACAGCCTGTCCAAAAATGACAGCTTTCATTCTAAGTCGTATAACATATACGTTTTGTTTAGAATAATAGTTTTTTAAAATATTGTTTTCTTCTCATGTATCCATCAACTTTTCATTTAAAAACTTAAGGTAAGTGTGATAGGAATGACCATTTCTGAAACTACTGGCAGATGACTCAGTACTCACTTACACCTTTGACGTGTTAATACACAAGAGAGAATTCAATGTATAACTGGTGTAATAAACATTTACATTTTATTCGTCTCCATCAGGACCACCTGTCACTTCATCTTCCACTGAAGGCCCCAGTCCAACTCAACCAATTGTCACTTCATCTACTCAGGAAGTGCCCACTCCAGCAAAACAATTCACCTCAACTACTAGGATTCCTGGAACTACTGCAGCCAGTCCACCAGTCCCTTCATCTACGAAAGAGTTTCCTGGTACAACACAGCCTACTCTCACTTCATCAACCACTGAGTCTCCTGTGCCAACACAACCATCTGTTTCCTCATCTACAGAAGGGGTTTCCATCCCAACTGAACCATCTGTAACCTCATCTTCAACTGAAGCCCCCAGTCCAACTCAGCCAATTGTCACTTCATCTACTCAGGAAGTGCCCACTCCAGCAAAACCATTTACCTCAACCATTGGGTCTCCAGGAACTACTGCAGCCAGGCCACCAGTCCCTTCATCAACAAAAGAGTTTCCTGGTACAACACAGCCAACTCTCACTTCATCAACCCCTGAGTCTCCAGTGCCAACACAGCCATCTGTTTCCTCGTCAACAAAGGAGGTTTCCAAAACAACTGGACCACCTGTAACCTCATCTTCCACTGAAGTCCCTAGCCCAACACAACCAGTTGTCACTTCATCTACTCAGGTGGTGCCCACTCCATCACAACCATTTACCCCAACCATTGGGACTCCAGGAACTACTGCAGCTAGGCCACCTGTCCCTTCATCTACAAAAGAGTTCCCTGGGACAACTCAACCAAGTCTCACATCACCAAGAACGGAGTCGCCTGTACCAACACAGCCATCTGTTTCTTTATCTACAAAGGAAGTTTCTTCTTCATCAGGACCACCTGTCACTTCATCTTCCACTGAAGGCCCCAGTCCAACTCAACCAATTGTCACTTCATCTACTCAGGAAGTGCCCACTCCAGCAAAACCATTCACCTCAACCACTGGAACTCCAGGAACTACTGCAGCCAGGCCACCAGTCCCTTCATCAACAAAAGAGTTTCCTGGTACAACACAGCCAACTCTCACTTCATCAACCACTGAGTCTCCAGTGCCAACACAGCCATCTGTTTCCTCGTCAACAAAGGAGGTTTCCAAAACAACTGGACCACCTGTAACTTCATCTTCCACTGAAGTCCCTAGCCCAACACAACCAGTTGTCACTTCATCTACTCAGGAAGTGCCCACTCCATCACAACCATTTACCCCAACCATTGGGACTCCAGGAACTACTGCAGCTAGGCCACCTGTCCCTTCATCTACAAAAGAGTTCCCTGTCACAACTCAACCAAGTCTCACATCACCAAGAACGGAGTCGCCTGTACCAACACAGCCATCTGTTTCTTTATCTACAAAGGAAGTTTCTTCTTCATCAGGACCACCTGTCACTTCATCTTCCACTGAAGGCCCCAGTCCAACTCAACCAATTGTCACTTCATCTACTCAGGAAGTGCCCACTCCAGCAAAACAATTCACCTCAACTACTAGGATTCCTGGAACTACTGCAGCCAGTCCACCAGTCCCTTCATCTACGAAAGAGTTTCCTGGTACAACACAGCCAACTCTCACTTCATCAACCACTGAGTCTCCTGTGCCAACACAGCCATCTGTTTCCTCATCTACAGAAGGGGTTTCCATCCCAACTGAACCATCTGTAACCTCATCTTCAACTGAAGCCCCCAGTCCAACTCAGCCAATTGTCACTTCATCTACTCAGGAAGTGCCCACTCCATCACAACCATTTACCTCAACCATTGGGTCTCCAGGAACTACTGAAGCCAGGCCACCTGTCCCTACATCTACAAAAGAGTTCCCTGGATCAACTCAACCAAGACTCACTTCATCAACCACTGAGTCTCCTATACAAACACAACCATCTGTTTCTTCATCTACCCAAGAGGTTCCTTCTTCAACTGGACCATTTGTCACCTCATCTACCAAGAAAGTTCTTCCTACCACGCAGCCATCTCTCACTTCCAAATCTTCTACAGCCACACCGGCAGCAAAATGCACCCCAGAATGCAAATATACCTCTTGGATTAATTCCTTTTACCCTGATTTTGACTCCACTGGTGATTTGGAAACAATAACCAACATTAAGCAGAAAGGTTATGATATTTGCCAAAGCCCCAGAGAAATTCAGTGCAGAGCTGTGGAACTTCCTGAAGTTGCGTTATCTGAAATAGGACAAATCGTAACCTGTAATTTGAATGAAGGTCTTATTTGTAAAAACAATGACCAACCAGATGATGTAAAGCTCTGTTATGACTATGAAGTCAGATTCTTGTGCTGCGAAGGCTGTGAAGAGGAAACAATGTCCACCACCTCTTCAGCTACCACAAAGCCAACACCCTCAACCCAAACAAGTGCAATTGTGTCCACAGGAGAAGTTACTAAAACAATTCAGCCATCGCTTCCTCCGTCTACCAAGGAAGTTACTACTGCAGTCAAACCACCTGTCCCTTCATCAACAAAGGAGTTTCCTGGTACAACACAGCCAACTCTCACTTCATCAACCACTGAGTCTCCAGTGCCAACACAGCCATCTGTTTCCTCGTCAACAAAGGAGGTTTCCAAAACAACTGGACCACCTGTAACTTCATCTTCCACTGAAGTCCCTAGCCCAACACAACCAGTTGTCACTTCATCTACTCAGGAGGTGCCCACTCCATCACAACCATTTACCCCAACCATTGGGACTCCAGGAACTACTGCAGCTAGGCCACCTGTCCCTTCATCTACAAAAGAGTTCCCTGGGACAACTCAACCAAGTCTCACATCACCAAGAACGGAGTCGCCTGTACCAACACAGCCATCTGTTTCTTTATCTACAAAGGAAGTTTCTTCTTCATCAGGACCACCTGTCACTTCATCTTCCACTGAAGGCCCCAGTCCAACTCAACCAATTGTCACTTCATCTACTCAGGAAGTGCCCACTCCAGCAAAACAATTCACCTCAACTACTAGGATTCCTGGAACTACTGCAGCCAGTCCACCAGTCCCTTCATCTACGAAAGAGTTTCCTGGTACAACACAGCCTACTCTCACTTCATCAACCACTGAGTCTCCTGTGCCAACACAGCCATCTGTTTCCTCATCTACAGAAGGGGTTTCCATCCCAACTGAACCATCTGTAACCTCATCTTCAACTGAAGCCCCCAGTCCAACTCAGCCAATTGTCACTTCATCTACTCAGGAAGTGCCCACTCCATCACAACCATTTACCTCAACCATTGGGTCTCCAGGAACTACTGAAGCCAGGCCACCTGTCCCTACATCTACAAAAGAGTTCCCTGGATCAACTCAACCAAGACTCACTTCATCAACCACTGAGTCTCCTATACAAACACAACCATCTGTTTCTTCATCTACCCAAGAGGTTCCTTCTTCAACTGGACCATTTGTCACCTCATCTACCAAGAAAGTTCTTCCTACCACGCAGCCATCTCTCACTTCCAAATCTTCTACAGCCACAACGGCAGCAAAATGCACCCCAGAATGCAAATATACCTCTTGGATTAATTCCTTTTACCCTGATTTTGGCTCCACTGGTGATTTGGAAACAATAACCAACATTAAGCAGAAAGGTTATGATATTTGCCAAAGCCCCAGAGAAATTCAGTGCAGAGCTGTGGAACTTCCTGAAGTTGCGTTATCTGAAATAGGACAAATCGTAACCTGTAATTTGAATGAAGGTCTTATTTGTAAAAACAATGACCAACCAGATGATGTAAAGCTCTGTTATGACTATGAAGTCAGATTCTTGTGCTGCGAAGGCTGTGAAGAGGAAACAATGTCCACCACCTCTTCAGCTACCACAAAGCCAACACCCTCAACCCAAACAAGTGCAATTGTGTCCACAGGAGAAGTTACTAAAACAATTCAGCCATCGCTTCCTCCGTCTACCAAGGAAGTTACTACTGCAGTCAAACCACCTGTCCCTTCATCAACAAAGGAGTTTCCTGGTACAACACAGCCAACTCTCACTTCATCAACCACTGAGTCTCCAGTGCCAACACAGCCATCTGTTTCCTCGTCAACAAAGGAGGTTTCCAAAACAACTGGACCACCTGTAACTTCATCTTCCACTGAAGTCCCTAGCCCAACACAACCAGTTGTCACTTCATCTACTCAGGAGGTGCCCACTCCATCACAACCATTTACCCCAACCATTGGGACTCCAGGAACTACTGCAGCTAGGCCACCTGTCCCTTCATCTACAAAAGAGTTCCCTGGGACAACTCAACCAAGTCTCACATCACCAAGAACGGAGTCGCCTGTACCAACACAGCCATCTGTTTCTTTATCTACAAAGGAAGTTTCTTCTTCATCAGGACCACCTGTCACTTCATCTTCCACTGAAGGCCCCAGTCCAACTCAACCAATTGTCACTTCATCTACTCAGGAAGTGCCCACTCCAGCAAAACAATTCACCTCAACTACTAGGATTCCTGGAACTACTGCAGCCAGTCCACCAGTCCCTTCATCTACGAAAGAGTTTCCTGGTACAACACAGCCTACTCTCACTTCATCAACCACTGAGTCTCCTGTGCCAACACAGCCATCTGTTTCCTCATCTACAGAAGGGGTTTCCATCCCAACTGAACCATCTGTAACCTCATCTTCAACTGAAGCCCCCAGTCCAACTCAGCCAATTGTCACTTCATCTACTCAGGAAGTGCCCACTCCATCACAACCATTTACCTCAACCATTGGGTCTCCAGGAACTACTGAAGCCAGGCCACCTGTCCCTACATCTACAAAAGAGTTCCCTGGATCAACTCAACCAAGACTCACTTCATCAACCACTGAGTCTCCTATACAAACACAACCATCTGTTTCTTCATCTACCCAAGAGGTTCCTTCTTCAACTGGACCATTTGTCACCTCATCTACCAAGAAAGTTCTTCCTACCACGCAGCCATCTCTCACTTCCAAATCTTCTACAGCCACAACGGCAGCAAAATGCACCCCAGAATGCAAATATACCTCTTGGATTAATTCCTTTTACCCTGATTTTGGCTCCACTGGTGATTTGGAAACAATAACCAACATTAAGCAGAAAGGTTATGATATTTGCCAAAGCCCCAGAGAAATTCAGTGCAGAGCTGTGGAACTTCCTGAAGTTGCGTTATCTGAAATAGGACAAATCGTAACCTGTAATTTGAATGAAGGTCTTATTTGTAAAAACAATGACCAACCAGATGATGTAAAGCTCTGTTATGACTATGAAGTCAGATTCTTGTGCTGCGAAGGCTGTGAAGAGGAAACAATGTCCACCACCTCTTCAGCTACCACAAAGCCAACACCCTCAACCCAAACAAGTGCAATTGTGTCCACAGGAGAAGTTACTAAAACAATTCAGCCATCGCTTCCTCCGTCTACCAAGGAAGTTACTACTGCAGTCAAACCACCTGTCCCTTCATCAACAAAGGAGTTTCCTGGTACAACACAGCCAACTCTCACTTCATCAACCACTGAGTCTCCAGTGCCAACACAGCCATCTGTTTCCTCGTCAACAAAGGAGGTTTCCAAAACAACTGGACCACCTGTAACTTCATCTTCCACTGAAGTCCCTAGCCCAACACAACCAGTTGTCACTTCATCTACTCAGGAGGTGCCCACTCCATCACAACCATTTACCCCAACCATTGGGACTCCAGGAACTACTGCAGCTAGGCCACCTGTCCCTTCATCTACAAAAGAGTTCCCTGGGACAACTCAACCAAGTCTCACATCACCAAGAACGGAGTCGCCTGTACCAACACAGCCATCTGTTTCTTTATCTACAAAGGAAGTTTCTTCTTCATCAGGACCACCTGTCACTTCATCTTCCACTGAAGGCCCCAGTCCAACTCAACCAATTGTCACTTCATCTACTCAGGAAGTGCCCACTCCAGCAAAACAATTCACCTCAACTACTAGGATTCCTGGAACTACTGCAGCCAGTCCACCAGTCCCTTCATCTACGAAAGAGTTTCCTGGTACAACACAGCCTACTCTCACTTCATCAACCACTGAGTCTCCTGTGCCAACAGAGCCATCTGTTTCCTCATCTACAGAAGGGGTTTCCATCCCAACTGAACCATCTGTAACCTCATCTTCAACTGAAGCCCCCAGTCCAACTCAGCCAATTGTCACTTCATCTACTCAGGAAGTGCCCACTCCATCACAACCATTTACCTCAACCATTGGGTCTCCAGGAACTACTGAAGCCAGGCCACCTGTCCCTACATCTACAAAAGAGTTCCCTGGATCAACTCAACCAAGACTCACTTCATCAACCACTGAGTCTCCTATACAAACACAACCATCTGTTTCTTCATCTACCCAAGAGGTTCCTTCTTCAACTGGACCATTTGTCACCTCATCTACCAAGAAAGTTCTTCCTACCACGCAGCCATCTCTCACTTCCAAATCTTCTACAGCCACACCGGCAGCAAAATGCACCCCAGAATGCAAATATACCTCTTGGATTAATTCCTTTTACCCTGATTTTGACTCCACTGGTGATTTGGAAACAATAACCAACATTAAGCAGAAAGGTAATGATATTTGCCAAAGCCCCAGAGAAATTCAGTGCAGAGCTGTGGAACTTCCTGAAGTTGCGTTATCTGAAATAGGACAAATCGTAACCTGTAATTTGAATGAAGGTCTTATTTGTAAAAACAATGACCAACCAGATGATGTAAAGCTCTGTTATGACTATGAAGTCAGATTCTTGTGCTGCGAAGGCTGTGAAGAGGAAACAATGTCCACCACCTCTTCAGCTACCACAAAGCCAACACCCTCAACCCAAACAAGTGCAATTGTGTCCACAGGAGAAGTTACTAAAACAATTCAGCCATCGCTTCCTCCATCTACCAAGGAAGTTACTACTGCAGTCAAACCACCTGTCCCTTCATCAACAAAGGAGTTTCCTGGTACAACACAGCCAACTCTCACTTCATCAACCACTGAGTCTCCAGTGCCAACACAGCCATCTGTTTCCTCGTCAACAAAGGAGGTTTCCAAAACAACTGGACCACCTGTAACTTCATCTTCCACTGAAGTCCCTAGCCCAACACAACCAGTTGTCACTTCATCTACTCAGGAGGTGCCCACTCCATCACAACCATTTACCCCAACCATTGGGACTCCAGGAACTACTGCAGCTAGGCCACCTGTCCCTTCATCTACAAAAGAGTTCCCTGGGACAACTCAACCAAGTCTCACATCATCAAGAATGGAGTCGCCTGTACCAACACAGCCATCTGTTTCTTTATCTACAAAGGAAGTTTCTTCTTCATCAGGACCACCTGTCACTTCATCTTCCACTGAAGGCCCCAGTCCAACTCAACCAATTGTCACTTCATCTACTCAGGAAGTGCCCACTCCAGCAAAACAATTCACCTCAACTACTAGGATTCCTGGAACTACTGCAGCCAGTCCACCAGTCCCTTCATCTACGAAAGAGTTTCCTGGTACAACACAGCCTACTCTCACTTCATCAACCACTGAGTCTCCTGTGCCAACAGAGCCATCTGTTTCCTCATCTACAGAAGGGGTTTCCATCCCAACTGAACCATCTGTAACCTCATCTTCAACTGAAGCCCCCAGTCCAACTCAGCCAATTGTCACTTCATCTACTCAGGAAGTGCCCACTCCATCACAACCATTTACCTCAACCATTGGGTCTCCAGGAACTACTGAAGCCAGGCCACCTGTCCCTACATCTACAAAAGAGTTCCCTGGATCAACTCAACCAAGACTCACTTCATCAACCACTGAGTCTCCTATACAAACACAACCATCTGTTTCTTCATCTACCCAAGAGGTTCCTTCTTCAACTGGACCATTTGTCACCTCATCTACCAAGAAAGTTCTTCCTACCACGCAGCCATCTCTCACTTCCAAATCTTCTACAGCCACAACGGCAGCAAAATGCACCCCAGAATGCAAATATACCTCTTGGATTAATTCCTTTTACCCTGATTTTGGCTCCACTGGTGATTTGGAAACAATAACCAACATTAAGCAGAAAGGTTATGATATTTGCCAAAGCCCCAGAGAAATTCAGTGCAGAGCTGTGGAACTTCCTGAAGTTGCGTTATCTGAAATAGGACAAATCGTAACCTGTAATTTGAATGAAGGTCTTATTTGTAAAAACAATGACCAACCAGATGATGTAAAGCTCTGTTATGACTATGAAGTCAGATTCTTGTGCTGCGAAGGCTGTGAAGAGGAAACAATGTCCACCACCTCTTCAGCTACCACAAAGCCAACACCCTCAACCCAAACAAGTGCAATTGTGTCCACAGGAGAAGTTACTAAAACAATTCAGCCATCGCTTCCTCCGTCTACCAAGGAAGTTACTACTGCAGTCAAACCACCTGTCCCTTCATCAACAAAGGAGTTTCCTGGTACAACACAGCCAACTCTCACTTCATCAACCACTGAGTCTCCAGTGCCAACACAGCCATCTGTTTCCTCGTCAACAAAGGAGGTTTCCAAAACAACTGGACCACCTGTAACTTCATCTTCCACTGAAGTCCCTAGCCCAACACAACCAGTTGTCACTTCATCTACTCAGGAGGTGCCCACTCCATCACAACCATTTACCCCAACCATTGGGACTCCAGGAACTACTGCAGCTAGGCCACCTGTCCCTTCATCTACAAAAGAGTTCCCTGGGACAACTCAACCAAGTCTCACATCACCAAGAACGGAGTCGCCTGTACCAACACAGCCATCTGTTTCTTTATCTACAAAGGAAGTTTCTTCTTCATCAGGACCACCTGTCACTTCATCTTCCACTGAAGGCCCCAGTCCAACTCAACCAATTGTCACTTCATCTACTCAGGAAGTGCCCACTCCAGCAAAACAATTCACCTCAACTACTAGGATTCCTGGAACTACTGCAGCCAGTCCACCAGTCCCTTCATCTACGAAAGAGTTTCCTGGTACAACACAGCCTACTCTCACTTCATCAACCACTGAGTCTCCTGTGCCAACACAGCCATCTGTTTCCTCATCTACAGAAGGGGTTTCCATCCCAACTGAACCATCTGTAACCTCATCTTCAACTGAAGCCCCCAGTCCAACTCAGCCAATTGTCACTTCATCTACTCAGGAAGTGCCCACTCCATCACAACCATTTACCTCAACCATTGGGTCTCCAGGAACTATTGCAGCTAGGCCACCTGTCCCTTCATCTACAAAAGAGTTCCCTGGATCAACTCAACCAAGTCTCACATCACCAAGAACGGAGTCGCCTGTACCAACACAGCCATCTGTTTCTTTATCTACAAAGGAAGTTTCTTCTTCATCAGGACCACCTGTCACTTCATCTTCCACTGAAGGCCCCAGTCCAACTCAACCAATTGTCACTTCATCTACTCAGGAAGTGCCCACTCCAGCAAAACAATTCACCTCAACTACTAGGATTCCTGGAACTACTGCAGCCAGTCCACCAGTCCCTTCATCTACGAAAGAGTTTCCTGGTACAACACAGCCTACTCTCACTTCATCAACCACTGAGTCTCCTGTGCCAACACAGCCATCTGTTTCCTCATCTACAGAAGGGGTTTCCATCCCAACTGAACCATCTGTAACCTCATCTTCAACTGAAGCCCCCAGTCCAACTCAGCCAATTGTCACTTCATCTACTCAGGAAGTGCCCACTCCATCACAACCATTTACCTCAACCATTGGGTCTCCAGGAACTACTGCAGCTAGGCCACCTGTCCCTTCATCTACAAAAGAGTTCCCTGGATCAACTCAACCAAGTCTCACATCACCAAGAACGGAGTCGCCTGTACCAACACAGCCATCTGTTTCTTTATCTACAAAGGAAGTTTCCACTCCATCCAGAACTACTGCAGCAATTCCACCTGTCCCTTCATCAACAAAAGAGTTTACTGGTACAAGTCAACCAACTCTTACTTCGTCATCCACTGTGTCTCCTGTGACAACACAGCCATCTGTTTCTTCATCTACAAAGGGAGTTTCCATTCCAACTGGGCCAACTGTCACCTCATCGGTAGCAAGGCAGCCTGTCACTACATCTGCCAGTCAGGCTCCTGTTCCTACTGTGCCTACTGGAATTTCATCTACTGCTAAAACATGCTTCTGTGAAGTAAATGAAAAAAAATTTCCACCAGGTAAATATAATATTTAAAAAAATGTAAACTTTGGTGTTCATTTGTGCAAAAAGAAACCCTTCAGTCAGTTTTCAATTTATTATAGCATCTTACTGCAATGAAGAAATGTTGAAATTAAAAATTCTTTGTTATGATTCATTGTTGAAAATAAAACTGCTCTTTTTTATCATTGATGAAGAATTTTTCAAGCCCAAAGATGTTGCCTTGAAAATTTTTTTCTCCTATAGAATACTCACAGTGTAACACCAGCTTAAAAATGTGTGGTTAGGAGCACATTGTGGTTAGAAAGTGTTGATTACTGTCTTTATAATGGAAAAGTAAGACAGCTCTTTTGCTTGCTTGGGATCCCTGACAAATGCAAAGGGAACATGTGTAGCAGACAGATAATGCATAACAACTAGAGCAAAGCGTGAAGGGAAGCCAATTCTTATAAAGTTGATTATTTGCTTAACTAAAACCCATACTGACCCACACTGCAGGGATTTTTTAAAGTAATCTCATTGAAGTGCTTGCAGTACAACTGATGAAGTTAGAGGGAGACTTGGCAAAGACAATATGTTATTTTTAAAAATGATCAAAGTTAATGTGGCTTTTTCATAGAAAGGAAGCTGATTAAAAATCATTTAAGTGCAAAAATCAAAAATCATTTGAGCTTTAACTGCAGATCTTAATAAAGAATGAGATGCATTCTGCATTATATGACATATGCTTAATTCTCTGTCTGAGTAAAAAGATATGCTTTCAGGCTTCATTACATGTCTCTTTAAGCAAATGGGGGTCTAGTGGTAAGCACTGCTGCCTAACAGCTTCACAAATGGGACTAGGGTTCAAATTCTAGCTCAAGTACCATGCTTACACACTCTCAATAAGTCCAGGTCTTGACCTTTGTTTTCCTCTTTTATTCTAATGGTGTGTTTTTTTGATTGGCAACTCTAAATTGATTACATATGAGTGAATGTAGTTGGGTGCAAGTCTGTTTTGTGATGGACATCTGCCCTGTCCAAGACTAATTCCTGCCTTGCCAAGGCAGCCCCTGGCCCCCTTTGACCATTTTTTCAATAAGTGAACTTCTGAAATTAATTAATTAATAAATAAATATTTCTATTTTGATAAGGTTTATTTGTTATTGCCTGACTACCGTATTTTCAGGCTGTGACTTATAAATGTACTCATCCAGACTTCATTTTATATAGCACCTTATTTTACTGAAAGTCAAATCAAAGGCCTTAACAAAATCAGTCTAAGAAATCATTTACATATATTTTTTAAAAACTGTACTTCATGCAGGTTAAAGAACTCACTAACGGTTACACAGTGAGCTAGTCTCAGGGAAAAAAAGGTGAAATTCATGATTGACAGACCACCCTAGCTATTACTGTATAGCACTTTACCTTATTTAAAGTTTTGAGTCATGGAAGCAATTTTATGCCATTTAGTGATATAAACATAGTGAATATAGACAAGCACTTAATGCCTACATACGGCAAGGATCACTGACCTTTCTTTTGTTGTTTTGTTGCCGTATATGTTCAGCACTTTTTATGAGGTATACACTGGATGATTTATTACACTTGGTAAATGTTGGTCCTGATCTGCAATGCTATGCCAAGGTTGTCAGGAACATCCAGGAAAATTTTATTTGGAAAAGACCAGCATAAGTTTTCATAATACAGAAATGTACAGTATACAATTGGATAAAATGCATATTGTTATATGTACATTTATTTTTGGTTAATTAAATAATAAATTATTTTACATTGTTTGATGTAATGACTACTGTTTCTTTTCAATGGTTGATACCATATTTCATGTGTAACTTCCTGGCTTTATTGCCCTCTTTACAGTCCTCAACGAATTGCAATCGTAAGACACTTTGGAACTTGATATTTTAATTTCATTTAATTTTTCTTTTTCAGGTGCAATTGTATACAACACCACAGATGCAGATGGCTGGTGTTATACAGCAGTTTGCGAACAAAACTGTGAGATAACAAAATCTATCACAGAATGTCATCTTACAACAAGTCCACCTCAAAAAACAACAAGTGCAAGACCATCAACTACTGAAGCAAAAGCACAAACTAGTCAAAAACCAACCACAGCAGCCCCATTAACAACACCCTCTATGAACTGTGACAGCCTTAATCCTCCCAGAAAGGTAAGGTGAAGTGAAGTAAAGATAATAAATGTATCCAAAATACTGTAGATAATTCCTACAACCACTAATATGAATAGTTTGCTCTCTTTTCAAAATATGTCAGTTATTTCTTACCTTGAAGAACATGGGGCAATAAGAAGCAACCCTAGTTTTGGGGTTTGGGGTAGGTTACTGAATGTCTTCTGTTGGATACCAGTATCCCTGCTACTGTTGTGATTTAATTCTGAATAGTAGTGATACAGGCAAATTAAAATGTTTATCTTGTCAATAGTCATTCATAACAAAGGTTGGTACATGAGAATATGCGTCACCTGGAACGCTAAAACCAAAAATTAAAACAGAAATTAAGGAAAGCGAATGCAAGTCCTTTTATGAGCACTTTCTTTAGTAGTGATTTTGTTTGTGCTTTTAGCAGAGCAGTGACATCACAAGGTGTGAACATCAAGATTAGAAACAGAAGTCATTACTACTAAAATATGACAGTACCCATGCAAACAAACACACAAAATGACAACACCAATAGGAAAATGGCAAATACAATGGTAATGTGAAGACGTCATCAGATGTCAAATGAATTCCTAACAGCTACAATAGAAGCAACTGGTCCAGGCTTTGCACATTGTAAACTGAATGCTAAAAACACCACACATGTGACTAGGCCTCTAAACAAAAATTTTTTGTTAATGTAAAGTTGAATAAAAACCTTCATGCAGGTGCCTTTAGAGTACTTTATTAACGTGATCACACATTCATAACATTGGATGGAGAGTGGTGGCTGGTAACTTGAAGTTTGCTGGTTTGAATCCTGGCAGTGACAGAAGGAATGCTACTCTGTTGGACCCATGAGCAAGGCCCTTAACCTGGAATTGCTCCAGGGGCACTGTATGAATAGCTGACCTGCACTCTGACCCCAAAAACGTTTCTGGAGAGTAAGTTGGGGTATGTGAAAAATGACAACTTCCTAATACAAGAAATTGTTTATGGTATTTCAATGGTTAAAAATCACTAAAAAAAATTAATCTCTTGAAACTGTTCTGAAGCAACTATCAAATCACTGCTCAGGATTTTCTGTAGATTTTGAGTTACAACATCTGGCACAGAAAATATTGCTGTGCCAAACAAAAGTGGACCTAGTAAATCATCTGAAAACTACATTTTAAAAGTATTATCTAACATTTAAAAAATGGGGAACATATTTTCTTTTAATGTTTTGGATGGGCGGCACAGTGGCGCAGTGGGTAGCGCTGCTGCCTCACAGTTAGGAGAATTCCCGGGTCCTCCCTGCGTGGAGTGTGCACATTCTCCCCGTGTCTGCGTGGGTTTCCTCTGGGTACTCTGGTTTCCTCCCATAGTCCAAAGACATGCAGATTAGGTGGATTGGCGATTCTAAATTGTCCCTAGCGTGTGCTTGGTGTGTGGGTGTGTGTGTGCCCTGTGGTGGGCTGGCGCCCTGCCCGGGTTTGCTTCCAGCCTTGTGCCCTGTGTTGGCTGGGATTGGCTCCAGCAGACCCCCGTGACCCTGTAGTTAGGATATAGCAGGTTGGATAATGGATGGATGGATGAATGTTTTGGATGAAATGTGTTATACTCCACTAACTAGAATTAGAGACACTTCTGGAGGAGGACTTTAATAATTTAAAATAATTTAAAAATGTGTTTAATCCAAGGCTTTTATTTTAATGTAAAATTATAAGTTAAAAGTGGGTTTAAGCACTTTATATTTCGTAAATTTATATAAAGCTTTGCCAAATTACTGAGTGATGTTTTGTTTAATCACTTGCAGATTGATGAAACATGGCAAGTAGACAAATGCACAACAGCAACATGCAAAGGAGGATCTGTTATTTCCTTGAATCCTGTCAACTGCGAACCAGCTGAGCCAGTTGTTTGTGAAAACGGACGACCACCAGTTAAGGTCTATGACGATAGTGGCTGCTGCTTCCACTATGAATGTGAATGTAAGTAGAAGTGAATGTAAGATTTTCACATATATTATATTATATTATATTATATTATATTATATTATATTATATTATATTATATTATATTATATTATATTATAGCATGAAGTGCAGTGGGTAGCTATGCTTCCTCATAGATCCAAACTCCTTTATTCGAATCCTATACATGTTCTTCCTTCACTTGCATTGGATTTTCTCAGGATACCAGGTCTTCTTCCCTTATTCTCAAAAACATGTTGGTTAGGTTTATTGACAGTTCCAAGTCAGCTTTGTGTGAGTGACTGTCTTATCACTGAAACCTCCATTTAATGTATATAAAAATGATATCCAACCAAAAGATGCAACAATTTCTATATGAATTAGCTGGTAAAGATATTTTTCATGATTAAGCATAACATAATGCAAAGGCAACTCCGTACTGGTTAGGTACACTGCACAGTATCCAAAACTGAACGTCCGTTAGTGGCACATTCTCACCAAACTGAAAAAATCAGCTTTTTACTCACGAAGAATTTGAAACAGTCTTGCAAATAGAGCATATGAGACAGAACTTATCACAGTAATACTTTTTAAGTTTTTCTGGGATATTCCAGAAATCTGTGAACATTATCACTTGAATGTATTTAGAGTGAGCCTTTTAACCTTACACTTTATTAAATCTAGTTTCATCCTCTTCAGTTATCACAGTACATGTGTAAATTAATTCATTTCACCACTTTATATTAATATTCAATATTCTTGTTTGTGACAATACAATTTTCTATAATGCAACCAACACAAACATTATCTTTTTTTATAAAATGTTGTGCATTTGATGTCTGTTTGTTAGTATAAATTATGTCATGATCAAAAGGAAGGAAGCTGTGTCTCTACAGTATACATAAAGTATTTGACAACAGAGAAGGAACACTGGCTACATATGTAGTATAGATCAGAAAAGTTTATGATTAACAAGACAAACCATTGAACTTCAATATTTGGGTGGTATTTTAAATTCAAAGCACCAAGATTTATGGCAAAGTGCACAATTGTCTTGGCAAAATAAAGTTAACAGGAAAAAAAATCAAAGCAAAAGGAGTATTTATAGCACTCTAATAGTTCTTTAATTGTTAAGTAAACCTGTATTAAAGACACTGCATTTGTTGTAATCATAGTAGCAGATGGACCAAAGAAAATGTAAAAAAAAAAATAAAAAGTCAGTTTTCAAAGAGTGCTTGCCTTAGTAATGAAGATGAAATCCTCAGCAATAATTGTAATGCAGGAACCAGTTCTAGAAGGTATTATCAATCCCAAAAATATACTTCCAGTGTAATTCGGCTATGATCAAACTCTGATCAAATAGTAGTGTTTATTATGAACAAGGAAAAGGGTTCTTAAATAAATTCAAAACCTAAAAAAGATCCATTTTTTTCTTAAGCAGCAAAGCCGTTTTAGTCTCTCTTCTTTTCCAAGAATAAAAATGATCGTTTGCTTTTGTTTGTCTTGCCAAAAAAGACAGAAATCATTTGTATTATATTTCACGATTTATAGCTAAATAAAAAGTGAATGTTTTCTGCATATGTGGTGGCAATTTATTTAATTGTTAAATGGGCAGAAATGTTAATACTTGAACTGTAATTGGATTTTTGCCTATTCACGTGAGCCCCTCTCTATAGATCCTATCCTACCTACTTTTAGCCACCTCAAGTCACCTACTCTGTAATATCTGATCAATCCATCCCAACACCGAAAAGCATCATCTACATAGAGAACAGAAATTCTTTGGCAGAGAATGGAATTGAAAAATATACATAATATTGATAGAATACAGTACTACTAATTATAATAAAACAGCTATTATAAGCAATATTAGCTCCTCACACTGTCTAGTCCAGCTTCCTATCACACGCCATCCGGTAGATCAAACTTTTACAGAAGTATTGTCGTTTATAGATAAGCCATGAACCTATAGCATTGTACCACACTCTTTTGGTCTAATTTCAGTATAAATCCATTTTCTCTGGATCCCCTATAATATTTGCTAATCCAATGCGTGAATCAATCGAAAATAAATCATAAATAAAATAAATGTCTAGTTGGTAATATAGCATTTATGCTGAGTAATGTCTTCCTTGTTTGATTTGTTAGGCTTCTGCTCTGGATGGGACAACTCACATTACACTACCTTTGATGGAACTTACTATAATTTCAAGGGAAGCTGCAGTTATGTACTGGTGAAAGAAATCACCCCCAACAATGGGGAGTTTGAGGTTATTCTTGACAACCAGAACTGTGATGAAAGTTCCAGCCAGGACTGTGCCGGATCCCTAACAGTGCTCTACAAAGCACAGAAAGTAACCTTGGATCAACAAGATGGAAAAAATAAGGTAATGTCTCAAAAGCACTATGGTGTCCAGTTCTAATTTAGCAACATTAATGTTGTGATACTAAATTCTATATCATAACAAAATATATCAACTTCTTAAAGGTATTTTTTAATGAAGTGGAAGTTGGCATACCCTTCACAAATGATGTCTTCACCATAACTGGCACACAGAGTGAGGTAGATGTAAAAATTGCAGAGATTGATGCAACCATCACCTACACAAGAAACACATTCAGCATTTTGCTTCCATATTCAGACTTCAGCCAGAACACCGAAGGACTGTGTGGTAAGATGTTTTTATCATCCTTAATGTTATTCCAGTAGGCTACCATTTAAATGATGTTTTATCATTACAGTTAACAACTGAAAATTTTCTATGAATGGTTCTAAATAAATGTAATTCAGAATACTGAGGATACGTAAAACGCAATACTACCTGAATATGAAATTCTTAACACTTAAGGAAATTTAGGATTCCATCTATTTCTGTATCAATGCTGTTTACTAATTTGATAGTAGTAGGGTGTTGTACCGTGTTAGCCATTATGAATTAGTGAGAAGTCAAGCTAAAAGACACCTTTGATTGGCTAACTAAAAAGATTACAATATGCAAGCTGTCAAGGCAACTCATTACATCTTGCCTGAAGAAGGGGCCTGAGTTGCCTTGAAAGCTAGCATATTGTAATCGTTTTAGTTAGCCAATCAAAGGTGTCTTTTAGCTTGACTTCTCACTAGACACTTTGCTGTAAACAGAGTGGAGCCAGCATGAAATCTGGGCAAAGCCTTATTGAAATACAACCCATGACCTCAGCATAAGAACATGTACACACATCCACTGGACTTGAGAACCAGCAGCTCTCATTACTGAAGCTGTGGGCCATCAGGATATACATAAGTCATCAATAAATCCATGCTGATATTGCATAGTACCTGAAGGAAAGCTTACTGTTTACTATGAAATTGTACCTTTGCTAATTCTATACGTAATTTTGCTAAAAAAAGCTATCAAATAATTTTGAGTGGTAACTTTTATCCATTTTCTTTAAGTCATATGCATAAATGGTATACATTTGTTACTTACAGAGGCTGTTTTTTTAATATTTCAGGAACCTGTGACAATAACAAAGAAAATGATGCCCGCTTGCCTGATGGCACTACTGATCCTTCTTTCACCAGAATGCCCGATCAGTGGCTTCTACCTACTGAGAGCAATCCAGAATGTACAAATCTACCTAAGCCAACCCCAACACCTACTGCACAAACCACTCAGCCAACTTGTAAAGCAGACGTGTGTGATATCTTAAATAGCAAGTAAGCCTTTTTTACCTAATATGTAAGCATCTACTACAAATATTTCTCATGAAGTAAAGACTTTGTTAGTTTCAAAATGACCCTTCCTTTCTTTGAATCACTAAAGAAAAAATAATACATAGTACAAAACATTTCAACTATGTGATAAAATATTTTACTAATATCAAGGAAGCGGTACAGAGATTAGTATAGTGTTTCACTGAATTTTAATAATTAAGATTAATGCACACCTTGTTGTTGTTCCTATTTTTCACTTTCCAAACAGTATTTATCCATGACTTTTTTAAATAACCCGAAAGACTGAGCATTTATAGTAAAGGTGGTCCTGTAAGGCAGATGTGAAAGAACCTCCAAATGAAATCTGTTATTTTGTTTGTGGTCTTCCACTGCAATTGTTCATACATTCTTTCATATTTACTGTATTTAGTTTGCAATCAGACTAACCTTTAATGTTGATATGTTATATTTCATCAGAGTCTTTGAAGATTGTCAGAAGGTTATCCCAGTAGATGTTTATTACACTGCTTGTCAAAGCGATGTATGCAGTAATCCAGAGAAACATTTTGGCTGCTCAAGTCTGGAGGCTTATGCTTCCAAATGTCTGTCATCTGGCATCTGTGTTGACTGGAGAGGAGCTACCAATGGAAAATGTGGTAAGAAAGAATCGATTTTAAGTCTAAGCAGGTGTTATGGGTATATACAAGGGCAGCATCGCACCATCTTAAATTCCAATAGATACGCTAATGTGGGCACTTCACTAACAAACAGGCACCATTAACATGACAAGATCTTTTTATACTTATTCTGTATTTTTCCTTCAGAAATATTACTTATCCCATGTACTTTATGGTCAAGAAAAAATTCTTAATGTCATATTTTTATGGAGAACAGAGATAAAAAACTTTCTGATGGAGTGGGCATCTATAAAGACCAATGCTGAGCTTTACAACTGAGCCCACATGGTAGACCGAAAAAGTGCTTGCACCCTGAAGATGCCCTCGATCAAAATAAGTGGCGAAAGTCCTGCCAAACAGCTGACCCTGCATGAGCCTGGGATGAAAGCTAGGAAGAAGAAGAAGAAGAAGAGATCAATGCTGGTCCACAGCAAACATTATAAAAACATCCATGAAAACTCTTACATTACTCATGTCACGTAATCCACACATCAAGTCATCCACTCATATTCTTACAACAGGCAAAGCACATGCATTTTTTTTGCCAAAATATTGTTAAATAATTATTTCATGAAAATCAGAACAGTGCACACATAATAAACACATTCACACAGGATCAAGCTTCTTAAATTGAAGATCCGTCTTTCTCCCTCATTCATTGGTGAACTGTCCTGTCCAAAAGCTTGTTAATGCCCATTCTGTCAGAATGTCTCTTATCTTAGCTGGCCTTAAAAACATGAGAGTAACATTTTTTTTGGTTATCACTAAAAACTACATGATGTACATAACATAATCATAATAATACATTTTATTTATATAGAGCTTTTCCCATGCATATAAATAAAAAAATATTTTTTGGGTGGAGTGTGCCTTTAAAGCAACCAGGTTCATTAAAACTTTGTCTTATATGGAATACAGACAAATAATTAAAGACATCTGAAAAAGAAGGGAAAAAATGTGCCATATCTGTACCTAAAATCATGTTCCAAGTTCTTCCAGAATAATTTTTATCTACCTGTGCAATTTTAGTGGGAAGTAATTATACATGGTACATATTGTGAAACTGGACAGCAGTATATGGTGGGTATTTAATCAGTCTGGACTAGACTAATGATAATATGTAGTGTACCTAGCTTAGAGGCACATCTGCTACACAGTAAGTGCGTGCTAACAATGTTTACTTTTAGAGGGTGCCATGAAAGTAAACTGCTTGAAGACACAAGAACAAGAGAGATGGTGACACTTAGCATTAATGTCAAAAAGAATCATTGAGAGGCCAAAATACCTCCAAGGTGATTCAGGATGCCAGTTGTAATTTGGGAGAACTAGAACTATGTTAACTCTTTGATAGTGAGATTTAGGTCTTTTTAACAGGAAACCAGTCATAACTCTTCACCCTGCAGTAAACAATCCAGGACACAGAGGTAGCAGACCAGTATGTCATTATATGTCATTAGTTCTTTATAAGTCCCTTATGAAAAGGGTTCAGTGTTGTAAGGACACCAGGAGCTGGTAGGGAGATTCCTGTAACCAAAGAAGGCCTACCTGCCAAAAGCAGAACTGAGACAAAGCAATTTTACCACAGTGGCTCAAGGATTATATCTGTTTAATAAGGCTCAGAGGAGAAGCTAATTTTATTTTGTCCTCTATTGTACTTTTCATCCCTTTTCTACTGATTGTTCCATATATGTATTGTAGTGTATATAGAAGTGCCATTTATATACCAATGACTTCCTTGGCTTTATTCTGTGTTTGGAAAGGTACATAAAAAACACCTTCTCTTCTGGCAGTTCAAAATATTTTAAAACCTATCTTAGTTTGCTCAAAAATATGTAAACAGAAAGATTATTTTTGGAGATCCATGTTTAGATGAAAAGAAATATAATATTTCCCTTCAATTCCTTAAAATACTTATAGGAAGAACCCTCTGTACTATATATGCCCCTACAAACTGAGCATATTCCTGTTTTTGAAATGTCATGTTTTAAAAGGAGAGGCATATACAGTAAGTAAAGGTCTGGGCTATTTTTTCCATATGTACATGTATTTCTTACTGATATTTTCATTTTTCCTCCACCCACATACACATACTGTATGATTAAATGGTTAAATAGTGGCACTAAATTGGCCTGACATAGAGAAATTTCAGCTGACACACATGTCAGCTGCAAAGTCCCGGCATCCAATCAGTATTTCTTCTTTCTTTGTGTCCAGTGGTGTCAGGATACTATCCTACTACAGCATCTGCATTTCTGTAAAGAAAATGTACATCCAGAAAATAGATTAACAAATAATTTTAAATGACACACACATATGCTGTATTCCTCCAGTAAGTTATAAAAGTCTTAATAGTAGGTCTGCACATTTAAAATTCAAAATATTTTTGTACTTGTCTCTTTCAGAATTCAACTGTCCAGAAACAAAAGAATACAAGGCTTGTGGTCCAGCAATGGAGCCTACTTGCAATGCCATGTAAGCTAAATTCATTCTAAAACATCATTTGTTAATTAATGAGTCATTGTCAACTATCTTTCCTGCACAGCTACCTTGACTCTTGATACAGAACTGTTAGGCTGTATAAATGTAAAGGCAGTAAAGCAATGAAAAAATATTAGTGGGATATTGTACCATATGTGGTGTTAGGACAACCATCTACTTGGGAATAAGCTTATAGAAACATTTTTGCCTGAACTACAGATCACAAGAAGATTAACCATAAAAAATTAATTTAGAAATGTGCTGGCTACATAGAAGCTGGACTTTTCCAGCATGGGTAGTCTATCTCTCTTTACTCTGGAGATGTTCCAGGCAGGTGTGGGGATGCTGACAAGCACTTAGCTGGAAGTCACACAGTTGGAGTTTGCTCAAGTGGATGAAAGTGCCATCTTATTCTGACTTTGGGTTGCAGAAAGCAATCTTTCCCTGGTGTGTGTATATAGACACCCAACAACTTTTAAGTATATTCTGTCTTTTCCATATTAGCCATAAATAGTCAACATAAACAGCTAAATGTGAAAAGATGGTGTTCACATATCCATGGCTGATACCAGAGTCCTTTGATTCAAAGATCACTGATTAACTTTGTAGTTTTATCATCTGAACTGAGGCTATGACAGATTCTTATCCGTCTGCTGATCACCACTTGATGTTAAACTTGGTCAGACAGACTGCCTGCATGAAGACACAAACAGATAGTAAGGGTATTCTTGGAATAACTCGCAGATGCTTGGAGGTTCCCTTTGGTATGAGTTCAATTTCCACTACCGGAAGAGTTTTCCAACTTCTCAGGAGAGTTCAGAAAAATGAATCTGAATCAAACCTGTTCTAGACATCAGTAGTGAAGACACATAAAAGTAGCTACAGCCAAAAAGATGATGTTGCCTGTCATTTCAGCAAATTTAGGGAACAGTGGTGGACATCAACATAATAAGGGATGTTGTCAATTTCAGAGAAAGAGGCTCTCTATATAAAGCTAATAGGATGGTCTCCAGATTAAACTAGGAAATACCTGCAGTCTAAAAAGGTGGAAGATGCAGCAGTGGCTAAAGAAATGGTCCATGTATGAGAGGAATTTGAAGAAAGAACTGAGAACAGTTTGTGTATCAGCAAAACCAGGTTCCAGCAAAACTTTTGATGGCTCAGTAAGGGTAGGTGGGACCTCACACAGTTTGTTCTAAGTGTGTGTGGGAAAAACGTGACCTCAATGGGGATGGAACACTTTGAAAAACTACTACATCTAGTGGACACATACTACCTAAAGCAGACAGAGACAGAAGTACTGGTAGAGGTTATATTTGGAAGAGGTTGATGTGGTGATTAAAAAGCTTCATAGTGGCAAGGCTGTAGTGGTAGAGGAGATGAGACAGTAAATATACAAAACAAAGGCTATTGTGGGGGGGGGGGGGGTGTTTTGGTTAACATGTCTTTTCATTGCTGTCTGGAAGTTTTACTCTCAAATATAATAAAGTAAATGGGTAAAACAAAAAAGTGCTCAAAATTCATATTTATTTTCATTTTACCTCTTCAACAGGTACAATGAAATATACAAGGCGGACTTAGAGAGCTCAACACTAAAAGAAGGTTGCTACTGTCCTGAGAAAAAAACCCTTTTCAGCTCCAGTTCAGATATATGTGTCTCAACTTGCGGTCAGTAGTCTTGATATCATTTACTAATTTCATTTTCCTGAGCATGGGTATGAAATACATACGGAGCAAAGGCACTGGTTAGTATTGCACACAAGTTCAAAGTTCAGGTTTTTCCATATTAACCAATTTCTCTGGATACACAAATTTCCTCCTACACCAAAATGTGAGAGTGTTAAGATGATTAGCATCTTGTAATTGCTTGGATGTGTGCAATACTGTGTGTCCTGTGACTTAGTGCTGCTCCATCTGGAATTATATCCTGGTTTGTGCATGTTGCTACTGAAATATACTCAGGCTCATTGCCAGCCTCTACTAAATAAAAGAAATTTTAAATATTAGATGGATGAATGGTTCATAAGTATTTGTATTTGGTAATCATTGTTAATAAAATATTTTGTGTTTCCAGTAAGATGAGAAATAACTTTCTTATTTATATAAAAGCAAACAGAGTATGGAATTGAGTATGTTATAAGCATCATATGTGATGGTGAAAGAACCGCTGTGGATTAGCTTTGTGCAAAGTAAATATTTAAAATAAAATCTTTTATATCCTGGCTGGGATAGACTCTAGCAGACCCCTGCAACCCTGTTTAGGACAAAGCGGGTTTGAAAATGACTTGTGTAAGTGTAAAACAGGTGAAATACATCCACCAGTCTGGGACAGGTGTTAAAATAGACTTGTGATTAAACAAGTCCACTTGTTCAAGGTCACTTTTATCCATATGAAAAATGTAAAAATAGCTTTTGAAATACTGATGATAACTATTGTTCTTTTATGAATCTGTGTAGGCTGTACTGGACCAGATGGCATGCCTAAGGAGGTAATTTTTATTTCCTACTGATTCTGAAAATGTTAACACATGTCTTCAGTCCAATTCAAGGCTATGATTAATGATGAAATGTATCATCTTTGAAAGTGCCATAGCAACACTGCAAAGCTACAGCAAATACAATCAAATGAATGACCAAATTCCCAACGTAAAACTGGAAAGGTTTAAAACAAAAGAATTAATATTTTGAAGTTATGAGCTAATTTAAAGTAGACACCAATCAAGCATGAGCTGGGAACAGCCCTGTGAACAATGCAATGAAATATAATATAAGGCTTTACTGCCAGATTAACAAATTGATTGGGATTTAGCTCAGTGCCTCTTCTAATAGCTTAACAACATAATTATCAACACTCCAGTCAAACATTCCTTAAACTACACTATCCTCCTTTGATCTTGCAGGCTGGAGACACCTGGGAAAGCAACTGCAATGAATGTGTCTGTGATCAAAACTCACTGAGCATTCAGTGCAAGCCCAAAACCTGTGACGATGAACCACCTGTCGTTTGCACAGAGGAAGGGCAGACCTTAGTGTCAGAAGAGGATGGCTCCTGCTGTACTAAAAACAAATGTGGTATGTAAAGTGTTTTTTAGTATTTGATGGAATGTGTTTTCCTATTTTCCAAACTACTTACACCTTTGAGGTCAGGGAATGACTCAGACTTAATCTAACAGCAGGCATTATTCTGTTTCTAGTTCGTGAAATATTTCAAAAAGGACTGCAATTCAGCTGAAGATGAAGTGGCTGTAAATGTGTCTATTTTCATTATCTATAAAACTGAACAAAGTTGAACTAGATTTGCAATATTACTACAAATTCAGGGATGACATGGTGTCACAGCCATTACTGTTCCTTCCTTCCAGGTTCAGAATTCTTATTTGAATCCCAACAAAGTCACAATCTATCATCACTTTTAGACAACAAACAGATAACATCCACTGTGTCACATTCTCTTCAAGCAAAATGGGAACACTTCTTCAGAATTCAATTTATTTATTTATTTATTTTTCAAACCTTGCTGTCAAATGCAAAAGCTAACATTTTACCCCAACACTTTGAAGTGTCCTCGTTGAAAAATAAATATATATATACAATATATATATATATGCAGTCTTTTGTGATATACTTGCAGATGAGCCCCGTGATTTTTTCAGGTGGTAGAGCTGCCAATTCTTTTTGGCGAAAAGTCTCCATGTCCCCTAAATTCTTGGGTTGTCTTGCATGAACTGCTCATTTGAGATCTCCCTGAAGTGGCTCAATGATATTGAGTTTAGGAGACAGTGATGGCCACTCCAGCATCTTCACTTTTCTCTGCTGTAGCCACTGAAGGGTCAACTTGACCTTGTGTTTTGTATCATTATCATGTTGGAAGATCCAAGTGTGTCCTATGCGCAGTTTCTGTGCCAATGAATGCAAGTTGTCCTCTAACATTTCCAGTAACATGTTGCATTAACCTTGCCATCAATTTTCACTAAGTTACCTGTGCCGCTGTAGCTCATACACCCACAGAACATCAGAGATCCACTTCCATGCTTCACAGTAGTGATGGTGTACTTTTCATCATTGGCCTTGTTGCATCCTCCCCAAACATAGAGTTTATGGTTGTGACCATAAAGTTCAATTTTGTCATTATCATTCCAAATGATCTTGTTTCAGAATTTGTGAGGCTTTTCTAGATGCTGTATTGCATATTGTAAATGGGCTGTTTTGTGGCGTTGGCATAGTAAAGGCTTTTTTTCCTGCAGCTCTACCGTGCAGCCCTTTTTTATTCAAGAAGTTCCTTATTGTGCATCTTGAAACAGCAAAACTACTTGTTTGCAGAGATGCCTGTACCTCCCTAATGGTCCTGGCAGTTGGGGCTGAAATCTTGGTTGGTCTTCCTGACTGTGGCCTGGTAACAACAGACCCCCTAACGTTTGAACACAGCTGGCAAGCATTTTCAGATCTCCAGATATCTTTTTATATCCTTTTACTTATTTATACACATCAACAACCTTTTCTCGCAGATCCTTTGACGATTCTTTTGCCTTCCCCATGGCTTCGTATCCAGCAGAGTCAGTGCAACTCTGCCTGACTTTAAATTTAAATTGACTATTTATACACAGACACTGATTATAATCAAAGAGGTCACAGGTGTGGACACTCTCCCTAAATTACATTTAATTTGAACCTGTTTGTCCACTTGTATGTATATTATCAGCCCTAATATTCAAGGATATGTAAACTTTTGACCAGGCCCATTTGGGTGATTTCAGTTATCATTATGATTTAAAAAGGACACATGCAATTATGTGATAGTAAATTGCCTCATGTGAGCACACTTAATGAGTATGACTGTATATATATTTATACACACACACACACGCACACACACACACGCACACACACACACACACACACACACACACACACACACACACACACACACACACACACACAAGCACACACACACACACACACCAGTAATTCTCCCAAATCAAAAGTGCAGTACAAGTTTCTATATAATAGGTGCTAATTCTTTTAGGATGTCTCAAAAAATTAAGAGCACAAAGATGTAGTCAAATATTAACAAATGAATAAATAAGTATCCAACAAGAGAAATAAAGATGTCAAACAGTAATAAAAATATGAGTTTAATGGAAAATATTTACATGGTGTACTGGTATAAACAGAAAGGGGCGCTACCTCAGGGCACTGTTCACTTGTGGACTATCATATATTGACTAATATATATTATTTGTGTAGCTCTTCACTTGCTTTATTTACCTCACTGGACTCCTATTTTCCTTCTAAGTTCATAGCCATTATATCAAGTAACTTCTATAACTTGGAATAGCATTTCACTCTTTCTTTCTGTCTTAAAGAATTATTTAGTAACAAATCCTTCCTTCAATTTTCATAGTTTGTGACATAAGTCTCTGTAAGCCCATGGAGCACTGTAAACCAGGCTATGAAGAAACTGTGACCACTTCCCCAACAGAATGCTGTCCTACGGTGGTGTGCAGTAAGTACTGTTTACCCTTTATTACAGTTAACAATACTAAGCAAACATATTGCACAACCTTATTACCAGCATTCACAGCTCTCTGAGAATAATCCGTAGATTGACTAATATTTTTGACCTTTATCAAATATTACAAATGCATCAGTCAAGTGTCACTTTCTGTTAATAAGTACTTTTTATTGAATAGTTTTATTTAGGAAATAATACTGTTATCTATTCAAAGTTTTTTTGTTAAAAAATTGAATTAGCAAAGGGGGAAGGAGGATGTGAACTAAACCACCATTTAAACCAGGCAAAACTATCTACTGTAGATAGTGAGGCATATATCATTATTAAAACATTAGCTTGCAATATTTATTTTGGCCTTGCAGGTATTAGTTCAATGAAAATGCAGAAACAGAAGGTCCCTTTAATTAGTTATAGACTGCCTACAACTGACTCTTAACACTGTACTGTGTACTGTGACTATTGCCGTTCATGTCTTTTTAACATGATCTGTTTCTTTCAGATGCTAAAGATGTTTGTGTCTACAATAATGTAGAATTTCAGGTGAGATTCTCCTTAAAACCTTAAACCCTAATACTTGCAAGAAAACCCTCTGACAACCCAAAGAATGACAAAATAAATCTATCTTAGAAGTATCACAAAACCTATATTTAATTTAAATTATGAGTCAAAACACACATAAAGAAGTGATGAACAAATAAAATTTATTAACGCACAAATAAAATGCTTGCCTCGCTAGACCTATATGAGCAGGTTCTCTCACTCACTCACTTTGGCCCCAATAACATTGGTAAATATTTTTCAATCTCCGTAGTTATGCCAACTTCATTATCATTTCATCATTATGCCACAACTTAATTTTACTTACCAGTTGAAGTTCATTGAACTGTGGGAATTCTCTTGAGGTTCCCATTGTGCCACATTCTCTGTATGCATCATGATAAACCAGTAAAATATGTTTTATAACACCAGTGCCCCAGCAGACTTCAACTGAAGCACTGGCCTGTGTACACCTATTTCTGAGACCCAAAATGTAGTCTGCCACCCCATATTAATGCCTCAAACCTTTTCCTCATTATTCTAACTGCTCGGCTCATTTGACTTCCTCTCCTTTCTGATATACAGTTTTTCTTAGCACAAGCAACTAAATCTATTACACAAGCTATGAAAAAAATGTGTAATCTTTGTTAAACAAAAAATTGAATTCACAGGTAGTAATTTGCTGTTTTCTGAAAATGTGCTTCAGCTTGTGTCAGCCAGGCCACAAATGTTGGCATGTTAGGTATTCTGAAAACCAATGCCAAGAAAATTGTTTTCTCACAGATTTTTTTCCTCTCTGTTGTAGCCAGGGGCATCTATTGTCAAAGACACATGTGAAGAGTGTAACTGTGCTGCTGATGTGGACCCTGAAACTAAACTTCATGTCATTAACTGTGAGAAAAAACCCTGCAACACCAACTGTGAACCTGTATGTAAATTATACAATCCGTTCATTTTGTAAATGCAAGAAAATAATATTGTTTAACATTTATTATACTGTAGATAAACTGGAGGAATGAACAGATAAAAGCTTAATTACGTAAAGATATTTATTATTCATTACAATGCAGACATAAAATAGCACAAATAGGAGAACTGAAACCAGGCACCCACAATAAGAATGCATGGAAAAGATGAACCTCTGCAGAGCTGCACATCAATGTGTACAACTTTCTATGAAATATCACCATGTACTAGTTCATACTAGGCAGCATACATAACAGAGGGACAACTAATAAAAATTACTGCCCTCATGGGATCACTTTTTATAGACACTTTTTAATATTGCCCTATGGCAGTATCTGGAAACAGTTCATCTCTGCCCCCATGTGATATATTTAAAAGTCCAGTTGCTACAACCATCCTTATATGATCTCTCCATGATGGAATCCATTCTCAAACATTCTCATCTTTTGTTGACTTGATGCCAATTGGCTTTTATCTGACCTTCTTCTGGCTATAAAGTCATTCTTGTAAACTGAAAAATTAAGGTTACTATGATGTTGTCTTATGTGTAGAAGCTTTGCTAAATGTCACTACAGTTTTATCAATACAGTTAGTGCATGTTGAGTCCAGTGCTTCAAGGTATAAAACTGTTTTTAACACAAGCACATTCTTCTTAATGATGAATCCCATAATATTTGATTTAATTACCATCTCTTGGCAGGGATTTGTGTACACTGATGTGGAAGGTGAGTGCTGTGGACATTGTGTTCAGGAAAGCTGTGTGGTGTCGATCAAAGGAGAAGAACCCCATATTGTCAAGGTAAAATTTGAGATGTATATTTACATTAACCCCCTTCCTAGTGTCACTTTTTAAACACTGTGATTTCATCAGAACAATCCATCCCTTTCCTGTAACTGCTTAACTAAGGGAGTTAGTCTGTAGTGGCAGCACATGGCACAAGGCAGAAACCATCCGTTGACAGGGTACCAGTCCATTGCAGGGTACTTTTACTCAACCCCATACACACTAACACTTACTAATGCTACACCAGTTTGTCAATTACTAATCAACATAATCTGCATATCTTGGGAATGGGGCTGAAAAACCTGAGAGTCTGAAGAAAAAAAGCCATTCATGACTGAATTTTAAGTAGAATTTTAACACCATTTTTAAGTTAAACTAGTGCTTACGTTATAAACACAAGTGAGGCCTCACCAGGAGTACTGTATGCAGTTTTGACCTCCAGATCCAGAGGAGAGCAACTAGGCCAATTCTGAGATTGAGAGGTAAGAGGTATGAAGAGAGACTTAAGGAGATGAACCTTTGAGGTTTAAGCAAATAAAGATTAAGATGGGGTATGATTGAAGTGTATAAAATTTGTTAAGGGTAGATTTCACAAAAATGCTAGACTTTTTTCTTCATAGAGAAAATAATAGATTCACTGAAAAAAATACCAAGTAGTGTTGTGGAGAGCAGGACTTTAGGAACTTTGAAATCTCAACTTGATGTTACTTTGAACTTCTTCTTCTTCTTTCGGCTGCTCATGTTAGGGATTGCCACAGCTCATCATCCAAAATTGTTGTCCACATATTGATTTGGCAAAATTTTACACTGGATGCCCTTCCTGACGTAACCCACCCCATTTATCCAGGCTTGGGACAGGCACAAAGAAATACACTGGTTTTGTGCATCCCCTGTGGCTGGGTTAACTTGATGTTACTTTGAACAATCTAGGTGAAAAGGATGGTTGCGCCTGTTAGGCTAGATGGTCTGTTGTTGTCACAAATGTTCTAATATTCTGGAACTCAAAAGAAAAAAACAGTCTCTTTGAGTCATGCATGCAATAGTGTTTCAGGTTTATTTATACAATTAGTAGCTATAGTGATTGTAGTTCAATAGTCTGCATTTGTATCCTGAGAGGAATAGTACTAACAATATATTTACAACATCAACATCAGGAGAATCCGCCCCTTTCTCACTACAGATGCTACTCAGCTTCTCGTCCAGACCTTGGTCATCTCTAAGCTGGACTACAGCAACTCTCTGATGTCTGGACTTTCACTAAAGGCAACACGACCACTTCAATTGATCCAGAATGCAGCTGCAAGACTCATTTTTAATATTCCCAAATTCTCACACACTACACCTCTGCTGCGGAACCTGCACTGGCTCCCTGTGGCTGCCCGCATCAGGTTCAAAACCCTAACCCTCGCCTTTAAGGCCAAAACTGGAACTGCACCACCTTACATATCAGCACTGGTTAAGCAGCGTGTCACTTCTCGCTCTCTCAGAACATCAAGCACTGCTCGTCTCGAACCACCCTTACTTAAAAGAAGAGGACGACATGCATCAAGACTCTTTGCATTGTTGGCTCCTCAGTGGTGGAACGAACTTCCTCTTGCTGTACGAACAGCGGAGACCCTCACTGTCTTCAAACGTCGTCTGAAGACACACTTCTTTCAACAGCACTTGGACTAAAGTCCCCATACTTTTTTTTTCTACCCTTTTTCTCAAAAAAAAAAAATTTTTGTACTAACAACTTACTATTTTCTTCTAGCATGGTTTTGTGTACAACTTGGTCAGCGGTAACTTGTTTAATGACAGTAGATTTAATCCTAGCCTTAAAGACTGAAGAACAGTCGTAGACTACTAAGCACTGTTGTAAGTCGCTCTGGATAAGAGCATCTGCTAAATGATGTAAATGTAAATGTAAATGTAAATTTACTTCTGTAAGGCATTTGACTATAAGCTACAAGGCTGCTGCTTCAATTACCACCATTGGCTTACCATGAGACCATGTGAAAGTCCCTTAACCTGATCATACTTCTGTGCTAAAAATATGATAACAACTGTACTTTTAAACTTATGACTTGTAAAACACTAAAATATTCTTTAGAAAGATAAAGAAAAAGAATTATTAGTTTGGAGTTTTACCACCAAAAGCTAAAATAAAAGTGTTCAAAAAGTGTGACATGCACAGTCAAGCACACAGTGAAAAGAGTAAAGCCTTTATGATTTTGTTCATTATCATTTGATTTTTCTGTGGTGTATTTGGTTTTTTTTTTTGGGGCTGTAATAGACACAGTATGAGATATATTGCCGCAATAAATAAATAAATAAAGTGGACTTAACTGAGCAATATTGGTTTCCATGGCTTCAGAGTGATAATAATGCTTCCCTTTTATACTTTTTCAGCTGGGAGAGACCTGGTCAGTTCCTGATGACTACTGTAACAATTACCAGTGTTTACAATATTTTGATGAGTTTATATTACTTCAAGAGAGAATAGCCTGCTCAGAAAAAAGCACCTCCGATTGTTCACCTGTAAGTTTCAACTAGGCCATGACTTTGCCTGTATTGCACCAAAGATTGTTGAACACTTTGGAATATTACGTAGTTTGCTTTAAAATAAGTGACTCCTACTATGTGCCCTTGTCACAGGGATCAGAATTTGAGAATGTCGAAGGCCAGTGCTGTGGACGGTGTGTTGAGAAGAGCTGTGTCATTGTAACAGAAGATAACACTCCTCACTTCCTGCAGGTAAGCTTACTTTAGTTTTCCACTCTGATGCCCTCACATATATATATTTACGATTTACTCCCTATCCACATTCCTCAACATACTGATGTAACTCCTACAGCAAACCTAATGTTACAGTGTGTAATGGGGTGTCCTGTTCAGAGGAATGTGATTGAATACTAGAAGGTGTAGTTTACATTCTAAGAAATCCAAGTCCAGAAGAAATTAATCAGGTTCAAAAAGGGTATACTCTTTCTTTAATTCTGGAGGGAAAAATGAGAGGTGACAAATGACTCTTTCTTATATTTCAGTGTGGTGCAAGCCAGGGAAGGGTATTTTGTCATATTGGTCTTAGCAAGCACCCCTATTATATGTAACATATACCACACAGGTGTTTCCCTGAATCATATGTTTAATGGGGGACACCCTCTAACCTATGGATGGTATATAAATGGCCACTGGCAGTCAAAGGTAGACCCAATGGGAACAGGAAGGAAATATGAAAATTCTATTGCAGGAGGAAGAACAAGTATTAAGAACAAGTGAGTGGTTGTGAGAGGGCAATAATGTTGGAGTAAGACATCAACAAACTGCCCTGATTTAATAGAAACGCTCAAAGCCTGTGTACAGACAGTCACATTATTAAACACTCAGGCAATTAAATTAGATCTGAATGCATTTTGTAAAATAATCTTTGGTAGCTGAAAAAGTGACTTCATGACAGGTAAAAAATTAATATTTTCATAATAGTGCATGTTCATTTAACTAAGGCAGAGTTCCACATTGATTTAATTATTATTAAGAACTTTTATCCTAAGGCTATTCATGTACCTTGGCTCCAACCATTTGCATTCAGACAGACTAATGAATCATGTTGCATATTTATTTTGGCCTTTAGAACCTCAATGTTTATACCATATTGAAATATGTTTAATCCAAAGCATCAGGGAGGAGTTCTATGGTGACATGTGATTTGTAACTAAGAACAGACTGGAAATATGTATAGCACATACATATTTTAGTAACATATTAAAGTAATACATTTTATGTTGTCTTGCAGCCTGGAGAAATCTGGTCATCTAGTGATGATAAATGCACCAGCTACACATGCTCAAAGCAGTTTGACCATCTTATGACAGTTGAAACCAAAATTCAATGTGAGGATATTGATGTTGACGACTGCATTCCGGTGAGTTCACAAAGAACTGGGGCATATTTTTAGAAAGCAAAGATGTTTCAAAAATAATACTGTACATATACATATAACGATAGATTTCTATATACATAAATTAGTACATAAATCATGGCTAATTTAAAAGGCTACATCGTTTTGAAAGAAGATTCTTAAGTTATATACTGTAAGTGGAAATGAAAATGTTGCATTAATTGCTTTCTTGCTTTCGTCACATTTACTTATCTTATGCCCTTTAACAAGTCAACTTAAAAGCCAAGTTGCAATTTATTATTAAAGCTGGGTCTGTAGAGCTGTGAAGCAGATGTTTAAAATGTGTCCATCATACTCAGTTTCACAGCTCACTTTTAATTCACAAGTCTTTTTAATATTTATAAATGATACTGAGAAGAATATAAAAACCAAGCTAAGTACATTTGCAGATACCAAACTAGATGGAAAGACAGAAAATCTAGAATCAGACAAATGTTTGCTTAATTTTTCTTTTTGTGGTCACTACATTTGGTCACAAATCACTCAAAGCGAGTAGAAGATGCCTCATGTTAATAATCTCCCTGCTACTCCAATGGCATGTAGAATTTCCACAATTATTCCTATAATCGTCCACTACCCAGGACTCGTACTGGTACTTCTACAGAAACAATCTCCAGGGTATCGTTTACTATATTGGCATAAATTGCCTCCTATTAGTAGTGGCCTATAAGTTACTGGCAGCCATAGCAAGTGCTCTTTTCATTCGGGTATCTGTACTTTTGTAGCGTTCTTGGGAATTATTGTTAATGCTAGGACCTCCTTTACAGTTGACCAAGAACACAGACTGGCCTTCAAAAACTGTACATGATTAATGGCCCCATAATTTGAAGGACAAAATGTTTATCTGAAACAGAAGTTGAATAGGAGTACTACATTCTGCTAACCATCAAGTAATCAGCTCTTCATGGAAATCCAGCTTGCACAGGACACACTCAACCTTTTGAAACCAATTAAGATTTCAAATAGCATAGCATTCTAAGTTGGTTAGTGATGTGCAAAGAAACTGACATACCTGGAGAATGTCTATACAGACACAGAATGTAAAAAGTTCAATCCCTATTATCCAAACCCAAATCTTTATATTTGTTTCAGTAAAATTTGAACCAATCATGGCACAGTAGTTTCCATGACGACCTCACAGGAAACTCAGCTCAGACCCCAGTGGAGTTTGTGCCTCTTTGGATTTTGCACATCATTACTGTATATCTGTCAAATAAACAATGAAAAAAGTATACAAACTGAAAACTGTGGCTGATCCTGTCATTTAACACACTTTACCTGTTATTTTTCACCTGTCCAATAAGCTAAAGAATAGAAAAAATTACAGAAAATTAAAAAAAAACATGCAGCAACACACACTTACTAAACTGACATACAGTAATTGTGATGGGCTAAGAATTAAAGTAGATTTTGCTTTTTCAGCTGCAGCTCTCAGTTAATTTTTAATTATGGTGAACTTGTTTTATTGCTTTATGTTTTATTAGTCTGTTATCATTACGAATCATTAAGAATTAAGAAATTAAGAATCATTATTAAACAAAGACAGATTTTAATTACAATTTAGAGTTTCTACTTAACAGACAGGCATGCATTTAGGAAGTGGGGGGAAATTTATTCCAGGTCTTTACAACTCTGAGGTAGAAACACAAAGCTCTACATTACAGTGTTGACAAATAAAATATCAGTTAGTCGGAAAACTTGTACCTACCATGACTTCTAAGACTGGAGACTAAGTCCATAATAGAGTAGCACTTTTAAACTAACATGGTGTCTACAGAAGACCATGCAATAGACATTCCAACTTCTTCTGCATGCCAGTAGTAAGGGCAGTAAAAGAATATACTGCGATCATTTTGAAACAGAACTAATTGCTAAAATTAATAAATATATTCATAGTAAGTAGTTAATGTCCCTCTCAACATTTTATGTCATTGTTATTTTGTAGAACTGTCTAATATGAATTTTATTTGTCCTTTTTTTGGAACATTTTTAGGGAACATTAACTGTTGATTCATCTGGCTGTTGCAAAAATTGTAAGTATCTTGATTAATACATATTGAAGAATATTGCAGACATTTTATTATTTTTCCTTTAATGATAAAAAGGTTAAGTAATAATAATAATAATGATATGTGAAACTTTAAATAGGCTTTGTTTGTGATCATGGTGTAAATTAATTTAAATTCATCACCCACAGCAGCCAACAGACAGGCATAAGACAGGTCTTTGCAGTTTTTCATTTCAAAAGATTAATTTCTTTCAAAATCAGTTGCTGCCATAAAAATATAAAAGACCCTCTCCCCATTGTAATTTCACTGAAACCTACTTAGCTTTAATTTTTGTGTCATTGTTTATACATCGAATGTCATAATCTGTTCTTTAATACATTTGGCAGTCTAAGAAATGTAACTGCAGGATATAAAAGTAGTTAACTAACAAATGTCTGTTTAATTACAATTCTGAGTCTTTTTGTCACAATAATGTATGTCTCACACAGGTATTAAGAAGCCCAAGACATGTCAAATGAAAACAGAAACAATTGAAATTACACACAATGGATGTAAATCACCATCACCAGTCACAGTTAATTCATGTGAAGGACCATGTGGATCCTCTTCCATGTAAGTTACATTAATAGTATGGCTGCAGTTATGTATAAAATCTAATATATTTCTGATAACTCTGCAAATTCACGTAGGTTTGTCTTCATTCTTAACATACAGTATGTTGTTAATCCGGTCTTTCACTATCTAAAATAAGCACACAACTGATGGCTTATAATAAATGCCCTTTGTAAGACAACAGTTTCTACATCATCATAGTGCTGCATAAGAAGATGTCACCCATGGCTAAAGATACATCTAACCTTAGCCCAAAAATTGTGGCCTCATTTACCTCTATCGTTTTCATTCATCACATATTTTCTATCAATGTGTTCATGCCTTCAGTGCCTTGCTTGTTTAATTCTAGACTACTGTTTTAAAGCAATTGGTCCTTCATTTGATAGTATGTCATACACAACACTGAAGACAATTGACACAACCAGCAAAAAGAAAATTCATCTAATGTGCCCTGGTAGCTGTCAACTGGAGCATTCCTATCTGTATGTGTAGGAGTGTTGTTGCAATGACAAGCTATGCTTAGAATGGAGATAAGTGTATAATTATTTTGAGCATATTCATCATTTATTTTAAAAAGTCTATATAGTCCACAGTGATTCTGTAGTTGGTGCTGCAGCAGCACACACCATGGGGTTCACGCTGTATCACTCTGCACTCTTTGGAGTTTACATTTTCTCATTTATCAGTGGGTTTTCTTTTACTGCCTAATGATAGTAGCTATTGCTACAATTTCTATAATTTTGCATTCAAACCCACAAATAACACTATGAACAGACACCATCACTTGCCTCTGGACTCACAGTCTATCCATTTATTGAACGCATTTTCTCCATTACTCATTTAACACTTAAAATATGCTTTTGGTCAGAAAGATTAAGAAACAGACTACATGCAGAAAAACTACAGAGATACTGTTTCCACAAACAGAGATAAGATCAGAAATAAAACCAAGGTCCCTGAACATGTAATATTAACCTTGGCCAACAGCAGCTTTAGCTTAGTAAAACATTACACTATATCGGTATCGCTTTTGGACACATTTTTTCTGGAATATGACGTAAAAATGTTTTCCTAATGAAGTCTAAAAAAGAACTCCATACATAAATTTACAAATCTTTCTAATTCACATAAATCATAAACATTTGGACTTTTCGGGTGTTTAATTCTTGATCATTTTACTTGTTTTTTTAATAGGTATTCAGCAGATTCAAATTCTATGACACACACTTGTTCCTGCTGTCAGGAGATGAAAACCAGTGAAAAACAAATTCAACTAGAGTGCCCTGGTGGCCAGACACTGGATTATTCCTATGTGTATGTGGAGGAGTGTGGCTGCAATGACAAGGTGTGCTTAGAATGGGGTGATAAAGCTGACAAAAACAAAGAAATCAGTGGAAGTAAAGCTGACAGCAAGAGCCAGGAAACAAGTGAGGACAGAGAAAGCCATGAGAGCAATGGGAGTAATGACAACAGTGAGAGCAAACATGATGAAGACAGCACAGAATCAGAGGAGCGTAGCTTTGAAAACAAGAACCAAAATGACAGCAAGAATGATTTTAAATACAACGGTGTAAAAATGCCATCCAAGAAGATGCGTAAATAAATAACACAAGCTGTTGCTTTCATATGATTTTATTTCAACACAGTTAAAATGTTGTGATGGTGTTTAATCTTTTATTGCATGCAAGCTTTCATGTGGTTGGTTTTTTATGGTTAATTGTCTGCATTTCTCTAAAGTTATATCTTAGACTTTTTGCTTTCTATTTTACTAAAAATAATCTAATATAAAATATTTCAGAAGCTCACATTATTAAGTTATCTATAAACACTTGTACTTCAAAGCTATGCTTACAACACTTTTAAACAATATCAAAATGTATTAGCCTAACAATAACATATCAATGTACCTGAAGTAAATACATGTTTGCTTCTTTTTGTCCATATTTAAACATCAATAAATCTTATGTATACTTTGCAAATTATTCCAGTGTGATTTATTTTAGTCTATCCAAAGTGGCTGAACTAACAAAATTCTTTTTCAGGGAATAAAACTGTTCAACACACACACAAAAAAAAATCCAGAATACAAACAAATACATCTCTAAGTTCAAACTAACATAACATTCAAACATGCTTAATCCAATTAAAATGAATTGTTAATTTGTTTCTTGATTTTTTTACGCACATAATGTAAGAGGATGTTCGGCTTTGTCTGTGGAAAACTGAATCAGTAACCTGCTGTGTTAAAATAAGGAAACCTTAGGCAGCAAGAATTAAAAGAAGAAAAAACATAAAAAGGGAGTATACTGTAAACAACAGTGTTAATGTTACTCTTGTCAAGAACTGCATACATTTTATAATTTAACTTCCACAGGCAACAAATAAAAAGCCTACCCTTATCCTTCCTTAAACAAATATTTATAATGAGAACATGGTAAATGAATCCCTGTTTACCTCAATGTATCAAAATATCCTTGAGTCAAAGTTTAAGGCTCTCAAAGTACTACTATGTACTACATTGTTTGGTAAAGCAACCCATGTATTAATTATTCTTTTTATGAAGAAATGGTTTCTGGTGTTATTTCAAAATCTTATCTTCTATATGTGTTCAAATGTGTTTATATTGAACATGGAGCAAAGATGCAAAGGAAAGAGTTGTCTGAGGAGATCAGAAAGAAAATTATACACAAGCATGTTAAAGGCAAATGCTAAAAGAACATCTCCAAGCAGCTTAATGTTCCTGTGACAGCAGTTACAAATATTATTAAGAAGTTTAAGGTTAATATAACTGTAGAAAAACCTCCCTGGACATGGCCACAAGAGGAAAATTGACCTCAGAATGGGCAAAAGGATAGTGAGAATTGTAGACAAAAGCCAAGGACATCTTCCAAATAGATATAAGCTAAACTCCAAGGTCAAGGTCCATCAGTGTCTGATTGCACTGTTTGTTGCTTTTTAAGTGATACTGGGCTCAACGGAAGAATGGAGCACTCCACTGTTAAAAGTAAAACATAAAAAAGCCAATATATTAAAATTTAAAAAATAAGTTTAAATGAAAAAAACAATACCAACAAATAGAGAGAGCTCACTAGGTATTACAGATGAGTAAAACTTACTAGTAGCATCGCCATACAAATTACAACTCATATACTGTATTATCTCACCTAATAGTAGAATATAAAGAGAAAATATTGGTGCTCCTTCAATTTTCAATTATTTGAGAACTAAGTATTTAACATGAGAGGAAAAAATAACAATCACTGGGTATCAGATATTTGCTCAAACTAAAAATTGTTTGATAAGCAGGAGGAAAATCACATAGTACTTATCACATAATTCTCCCCCACCCCCCCACCCCCCACAACACACACACACACCAAGATTTCTCACAGTCTTACCATTTGCTTTTGGTTGGGCATTTGAGTTTAAATGATTGCAGAGGCCTTGTGCCAGCAACAAAATTGAAGTTGCCAATGGTGCTTTTAAAGGTGGAGGATATAAAGACACAGTTACTGTTACTAGTAAAAGGTCAACATTCCAAAATGCTATGGCCATGATGAAAGGCAGCAAAGCAGAATGTAATTAAGAATAAGAAAGAAACTGAGCAGCTGATTGCAGTTAAAAAATGATAAATGAACAAGGCTAACAAAAAACAAAAACAAAGCAAAAAGCAATAGAAGGACCCCCAGACAAAGACCCGGTAATTAAATATGTATGGAGTGTGTAAATCTGCGGCTGGGATTGGCTCCAGCAGACCCCTATGTGATTCAGCGGGTTGGAAAATGGATGGATGGATGGTGTGTAAATACAAGCTCAATTAGACCAACACAGAACTCGGGTGTCTACACTGCAACAATAAGAGAGAGAGAGGTACCAGCAAGGGAATGACCAAGTATGACCCACACAATGACCCATTCAATTATAAAATGACGTTTTGTGTTCAGCAACATGTATACATTTTTGTTGCATGTACAGACATTTTAAGTTTTATTTATAATATACTGTATATTTGATACTATATAAAACAGTTGGACTAATAGGTTTATAGTACACTTCATAAAAATAAATACCTTGAACAGAATTATACACTAGGCTTCTTTTTTAACTGGACCGTGTTTCTTAATTGTGCCACTATCACAATGTTTGTGTTAGATGAATGGACATTTTTAAGCAATATAATGAAAAACTGTCACATAACTGCTTGTAAATTGACTCTTAGCAATAAAAGTGATTTATGTATTGATGGCATTTACTTCATCAACAGATTACATCCTTTCAATCACCATAAACACCAGCAAAATATCCTGAAGAGTTGTATACACATAACTTCATTCTACATTTTCATTGATGCAAGCAGAATTCATACACTGAGTTAACATTCTCATCCAATTGTAATAACTCCACATAACAAGCACTTCTGAAGGGTAGGACTAGGAGACAGAACCTGTTTGCAACCTTAGAGCATCAACAGAATAGGGCAATGGAACTGAAGCAGTATGGTATAAAAAGTTCAAATTGTATATTTCTACTATGGCATTAGGTGCAATCCTTTACACTTTGTAAGCTATAGTAATGCTATCAAACCTAAAGTTTATAAATCATTTTCTCAAACTTCCTTGTGAATTAATAGCAAATTACTTGTTTCTCTACTTTCCATCCTGTTGATTCAATTTACATTAGCAAAGTGATTGACAGTTGGAAGCCATCTTTATCTCTTATTGACACTAAGCCTACATTAACTATAAAACCTTTATTTTGTCCTCTTATAACAAATAAAGTTAATAGTTCCCTTTCTTTGAGATTTGTACCTTCTATTTTGAAAACTGCTGCTGTTAGACATTTGCTAAAAAAAGCCTGGCACTAAAGCCAGTTCATTTTGCTAATTAAAGGTCTATTTTTCAACGTCATTATCTTTCAAAAGTCCTGGAATGTGCTGTGGCTGTACAACTAAAAGCTCACACACACACACACTATATATATATATATATATATATATATAAACAGTGCATCCAGAAAGTATTCACAGCGCATCACTTTTCCCACATTTTGTTATATTACAGCCTTATTCCAAAATGGATTAAATTCATTTTTTTCCTCAGAATTCTGCACACAACACCCCATAATGACAACGTGAAAAAAGTTTACTTGCGGTTTTTGCAAATTTATTAAAAATAAAAAAAAATGAGAAATCACATGTGCATAAGTATTCACAGTCTTTGCTCAATACTTTGTCGATGCACCTTTGGCAGCAATTACAGCCTCAAGTCTTGTTGAATATGATGCCACAAGCTTGGCACACCTATCCTTGGCCAGTTTCGCCCATTCCTCCTTGCAGCACCTGTCAAGCTCCATCAGGTTGGATGGGAAGCATCGGTGCACAGCCATTTTAAGATCTCTCCAGAGATGTTCAATTGGATTCAAGTCTGGGGTCTGGCTGGGCCACTCAAGGACATTCACAGAGTTGTCCTGAAGCCACTCCTTTGATATCTTGGCTGTGTGCTTAGGGTCGTTGTCCTGCTGAAAGATGAACCGTCGCCCCAGTCTGAGGTCAAGAGCGCTCTGGAGCAGGTTTTCATCCAGGATGTCTCTGTACATTGCTGCAGTCATCTTTCCCTTTATCCTGACTAGTCTCCCAGTTCCTGCCGCTGAAAAACATCCCCACAGCATGATGCTGCCACCACCATGCTTCACTGTAGGGATGGTGACAGGTTTCCTCCAAACGTTGGCATTCACACCAAAGAGTTCAATCTTTGTCTCATCAGACCAGAGAATTTTCTTTCTCATGGTCTGAGAGTCCTTCAGGTGCCTTTTGGCAAACTCTAGGCGGGCTGCCATGTGCCTTTTACTAAGGAGTGGCTTCCATCTGGCCACTCTACCATACAGGCCTGATTGGTGGATTGCTGCAGAGATGGTTGTCCTTCTGGAAGGTTCTTCTCTCTCCACAGAGGACCTCTGGAGCTCTGACAGAGTGACCATCGGGTTCTTGGTCACCTCCCTGACTAAGGCCCTTCTCCCCCGATCGCTCAGTTTAGTTGGCCGGCCAGCTCTAGGAAGAGTCCTGGTGGTTTCGAACTTCATCCACTTACAGATGATGGAGGCCACTGTGCTCATTGGGACCTTCAAAGCAGCAGAAATTTTTCTGTAACCTTCCCCAGATATGTGCCTCAAGACAATCCTGTCTCGGAGGTCTACAGACAATTCCTTTGAATTCATGCTTGGTTTGTGCTCTGACATGAACTGTGAACTGTGGGACCTTATATAGACAGGTGTGTGCCTTTCTAAATCATGTCCAATCAACTGAATTTACTACAGGTGGACTCCAATTAAGCTGCAGAAACATCTCAAGGATGAAACAGGATGCACCTGAGCTCAATTTTGAGCTTCACAGCAAAGGCTGTGAATATTTATGTACATGTGCTTTCTCAATTTTTTTGTTTTTAATAAATTTGCAAAAACCTCAAGTAAACTTTTTTCACATTGTCATTATGGGGTGTTGTGTGTAGAATTCTGAGGAAAAAAATGAACTTAATCCATTTTGGAATAACGCTGTAACATAACAAAATGTGGAAAAAGTGATGCACTGTGAATACTTTCCGGATGCACTGTATATATATATATATTATGAGTATATATATTGGTTTAAATAGATTGGTTTTGGGTATCTGTGCGAGTGTTTTAAATAATGAAAGGTCAAAAAGTGCTTTGAAATAGAGGACCCCCAATCAAGATGGCTTACGAAACAAAACATGACAGACAAGCATATGCTACTTGTATAAAATATGCACAATAATGACAACAGTGTTGAAGCAAAAGGGAGATGCTAAACTTGGGTGGCCGTATTGTGCCTGCCCGTAAATCCCAACCGATGAATATATCTGAACGTATCTATCTGAACCAATATATATATCTGAACGGATGTATCTGAACCGATGTATATATCTAAACCAATCTATTTAAACCAATATATATATCCTAACCAATGTATATCAACCAATATATATATCTCAACCAATGTATATATTTGAACGGATGTATTCAAACCAATGTATATATCTGAACGGATGTATCTCAACCAATGTATATATATCAGAACGGATCTATGCAAACCAATTTATATATATCTCAACCAATGTATCTAAACCAATGTATACATCTGACTGGATGTATTCAAACCGATGTATATATTCAAACCAATGTATCCGAACTGATATATATATCTGAACCAATGTAAATATTTATGAACCAATCTTTTTTTCTTGAACGGCCCCTCATAATATGATATGATAATATGATAGATCAATAATACAGATCACTTCAAACGGATACTCAAAAACATTAATTAATCAGAGTTTACACAGAAGACGCCAAAAAACTCAACAAACAATCGACTTGAATCAGAACCCCCACCCTACCTGGCACTCACTCCCTTATCACCATAAGGTGTCTGAAGGTACAGCGTGCATCCTGGCCAAGTCAGGCATCAGAATAGCACACAAACCCACAAACAATTTGCGCACAGTCCTCTTTAATGCTAAAAACAAGAAATCGACAGCAGAAACATGAAATGCAGTTTATAGCATTCCATGCAGTTCTTGCTCAGTGGTATACATAGGACAAACTTCAAAAAGAATTGCAACACATATACAGGAACATCGCAACACCGTCAGAAGAAAGGACTCACTTTCATTGATCTATACGCATACTAAATCAACAGAACATACATTTAACTGGGACAATGTACAAGTAAAATTTAAGGCCAGTACTAAAAGTGCTAGAGAGCTGGCCGAATCCTGGTTATCAAAAGAGAACACCATCAACAGACACTTGGACATAAATCCAGCATATGCAAACTTAAGAAGAACATATTCATAATAAACAAGACTTTACACCCAATACCCCCCCTGTCCACACTGACTTAGCCACCTCCCCTACCCCCCCATTTAATTTTTTGCTATATATTGCCTTTGATTCTTGTAAGTCTAAGCATTATCCTCTGATGAAGACCCCTGGCAGGGGTTGAAAGCCCAGGAATAAAAACTACTTTATGATACGTGATTCATTTTCTCCCTTTGTGGATCTCCAGCTGCAAATATATATTGTCATGCATGAGCGCATGGGGAGCAGCTTAAGGACCCAACGTGCACTGTGACAAGTCATACCAGGGAACAACAGCGGGATACTAACCTCTCTCTTTTTCTTTTCTCAGAAAGAACGAAGCACTGCCTCCATAATCTTGCCCGGACGACTAAAAGAACCACAGCACTTCTGGGTCCCTTTCTACCCTTTTGTCCCCGTTTGATGATGTCAGCTACCCATCCATCACCACGCTTTTCCCAGCATTCCACTGTTTAATTTCTGGTCCGACCCTATAAGCTGTCCGTCTACCCACCCTCATGTGTCTGATGATTTTGAGTTTAAAATTACTGATCTTGATTTCTACAGTATACGGGGCTAAAACCCTAAGCCTTTATGCTCGTCTTTTTGTATTTATTACAATATATATATTGTGAGATGTTCAGCCCGGACACAACCAAACAGACACCGACAATTCATAAAACACACGCTCTTTATTAGAATTGGCCCCACAAGTCCAAATCCCGCACACTCACAGTGCTTACCGCACCAAACACCATTCTTCGGGCCTTTACCTGTCCGTGGGCCGCCTTTCCTTTCCTCACAGGAGCTTCGTCCTGCTCCCGCTCCCGACTCTAGCTCCCCGACTGTAGGAAGGCGGCCCCTTTTATATTCACCCGTATGTGCTCCAAGTGCTTGCTGATGCCCTTCCAGCGGCACTTCCTTGTGTGGCGGAAGTGCCGCACTAGCACCCGGAAGCACTCTGGGCATCCCTGGAAAGTTCTTCCTCCACCTGCCACGGTCCCCTATAAGTTGGAGCCTGCTGGATCGGTACCTGTGGTCCCCTCCTTATCCAGGGTGGTTGCCCCCTCGTAGCCCGGGGGACATATAAACTGCCTCCCGGTCCTTCCAGGCCTTTCAGCTGGGTCTGGCCCCCAGCCTCCTGCGACAATATATATATAGATGCTCTCTTCAAACCACTGGATATCACTCTGGCCACAGCACCAAGAATGCTCTGGTAAAGGTGGTTAATGATCTGCTAATGATTGCTGACTTGAAGTGTATAAGTATACTTGTTTTGTTGAACCTCAGTGCTGCTTTTGACAGTCTGTCACAGAATACTGCCTCAACATTTGCAGCCACTACTACTTATTAATGACACTGTTCTAGACTGGTTTAAGTCTTTTTTATGGGACATGCAGCAGCTTGTTGTACTGGGATCTCATACATTTCCTATGGCACCTTTTACTTAGGATGTGTTCAGGGTCCTTTTCTATGTAATATCTATTTCCTTCCTTTATGTCATATAATTCATGCACATGGCCTGGGCTATCACTACTACACTAATGATACCAAGGTATATGTAAAAACATCCACATTTCTTCCACCTCCTGTTCTTAGAATTTGTTAGCTTGATGTAAAGCTATGGCTGACATATTACAATTAAAAAACTGAAATACTTTTGATTACAAACAAACCTCAGCTGGCTAAGATTGATCATCTTACATTAATAGTTGATGGTATGTCTGTTCAGGCTTTAGCTGCAATTAGACGTCAGGGTATTACATCTGATTCTTCTCTGTCATTTGTTCCACACATTAATAACAGTAAAAACTTACTTTTGTCATTTAAGGAATTTAGCCCAACTTTGACCATGTTTGACCTTGGTAGGTACTGAGTATTTAGCCAATGCTTTTATTACAACCAGGGCTAGATTGTCAAAGTCTGAACTTAAAAAACGGCAGTATGTTCAGAACGCTGCTGCTGGGGTCCTCACTAACAACAAGTCCTGGGAACATATTATACTAACTTTGATGGAACTATATTGTCTCGTATTCACTACAAAATACTTCTGCTAACTTACAAAGCTTTACATGGCCAAGCTTCATCTTATCTCTCTGGTTTGTACACCTGTATGTTCCTACCCACCCACTCTGATCAGTCTGAACTCAGTCCTTTATTTGCCAATCCTAGGACTAGGATTAGTACAATGCATGATAAGGCCTTCTGTGTGTCAGCTCTGACCTTATGGTGCAGATGACGAATGACGTCAAGTCACTAACAGTTTTTACTTAAATATTTGCTAAAACTTTTGTAATCTATTTTGTTATTCTTTTCTGGTATATTTTTACGAACTTTTATATATTTTTGTTATTCTTTGTACCACGTGCTTCAGCTGTAATATTATAAATAAAATGTATAATTATTATTACTTTGTATACAAACAGAGTCTCACTGTATTCAGTGTTGATTAGGATGTGAGGGAATACAGCTGCCACTATGGACTTTTGATATAGAGTTTAAAATAACCTAACTAGCCTACAAATTGCCAGAACTTAGTGCACACTGGTAATCAAGGCTACTAAGTATTAGGGACAATCCTTTTAATAAGGAAAGATTCAGAAGAACGCCGAACCCAATGGAACAAGTAGAAAAAAATAAAACAAAATCTCTAGGCTAGTTAGAAGCCAGTAAATTCGGCTCTTCATAGCTGAGATGGGACAAGCGAAGTCTTCAAAAAGATATGCAGGTTTAATGATCTGTTTTGCAGCTTAACAAAAATACAGAAACACATACAATTAGTAAGAACTTATGTTTTTTTTAAAACGTTTTTCAAGATGAGGACAATGGTCATTCAGCCATGCAGGGGGATTTTAAACAATTTACCTTTTCTTGGGTAAAACTACATTCAGGACTTGCTCTCATTTCCCTCTTTCCTTAATATGTATTTTTAAAAACAACCACCCAATCACCATTTCTAGTTTTAAATGAAGGGATTCGGGACAACACAGTCATCATCAGATGGAACCCTTTCTTTCCCCATTCAAGGAGCTGTTTTATTTTTTACTAGTTCACATTATCTTCTTATTTATGGATAAGCAAACTATAGAACTTTCACTTACTGTAAATGTGAAGGATAAAGCTAATTAACAAGTTGGACTTCTTGAACCCATCTTAAATTGTACTTTTCACGTAGTGGATGACACCTCACTAAAGTAGTGAAAAAAGGGCAAAATAAGAACAAAACAGACATATTAAACAGTCATTGCGCCAGCAGTTCTTATAGTAGGGTTAACAAACTTTAATTAAAATTGCATTAGCATAATTCTTTTTTTTTCTTTTCTCTTTAGGAGAAAGATTTGCCAACATAACGTGTAATAAAACCGCAATCATGTTTAAAATCAACTTTCCTTTGTTTTCCAGCACTGCAAATACCCAGTTTATCACTTAAGCTTAAGAGTCCGCCAACATTATTTACTTAGGTCCAGCCCTCAGACCAAAGCTTAAAGATGTCAGTAGACTTTACACATACATTTCAATGAATCATGCCCTGCATCTGATAACTGGAAATGAATACAAAAATTGCACAACTGTTCCAGCCTTTCCCTTAAGCTGCTGCGTCCTGCACAAAGCCATGGATTTCATTTTGGAATGATAAGCAAAGTGATTCATCTGATACTATGTAGCAGCTTTGCTGTATACAGTACATAGCGATATTAGACACATGTCATTGTTAAGGGCTATCTTTTTAAAATGGATAGATCTAGAAGAACACTGAACAAGTGTCTTTATAAAGCACACAGAAGGTAACTAACAGCATTGTATGAGCAAAATAGCATATTGTTCCATGGATAAATCACAATATTTCTTGTACTGGAAGTTATATAAGTACTTTTTTTTAAATACTGCACTCCCGGAAACTGTTCTTTTATTTTTGGCCAATTTAGATTTCCTAGAGCTGTCCTCTTAGATTTGTGTGCTGAATTGGAGCCTACATTACAGAAACTACAATGCAGAAGTCATGCATTCCTTGTTCTGTTACAGGTTTTAATGACCATAGGATATTTTACTTTTCATTGTGAACTGATTGACTGGTCAGGAATCTCTAAGTGATCGCTGAGCTGTGTCGTGCCATCAGTATGGAATGGTATAATCAGTGCTTGAAGTAGAATTAAATAACTGCTGATGTTCTCCTTGTTTGTGTCTGCTTCTTCTTACTCTTCTCAATGCATTGTAAAATAGATATACAGTGGTGTGAAAAACTATTTGCCCCCTTCCTGATTTCTTATTCTTTTGCATGTTTGTCACACAAAATGTTTCTGATCATCAAACACATTTAACCATTAGTCAAATATAACACAAGTAAACACAAAATGCAGTTTGTAAATGGTGGTTTTTATTATTTAGGGAGAAAAAAAAATCCAAACCTACATGGCCCTGTGTGAAAAAGTAATTGCCCCCTGAACCTAATAACTGGTTGGGCCACCCTTAGCAGCAATAACTGCAATCAAGCGTTTGCGATAACTTGCAATGAGTCTTTTACAGCGCTCTGGAGGAATTTTGGCCCACTCATCTTTGCAAAATTGTTGTAATTCAGCTTTATTTGAGGGTTTTCTAGCATGAACCGCCTTTTTAAGGTCATGCCATAGCATCTCAATTGGATTCAGGTCAGGACTTTGACTAGGCCACTCCAAAGTCTTCATTTTGTTTTTCTTCAGCCATTCAGAGGTGGATTTGCTGGTGTGTTTTGGGTCATTGTCCTGTTGCAGCACCCAAGATCGCTTCAGCTTGAGTTGACGAACAGATGGCCGGACATTCTCCTTCAGGATTTTTTGGTAGACAGTAGAATTCATGGTTCTATCTATCACAGCAAGCCTTCCAGGTACTGAAGCAGCAAAACAACCTCAGACCATCACACTACCACCACAATATTTTACTGTTGGTATGATGTTCTTTTTCTGAAATGCTGTGTTCCTTTTACGCCAGATGTAACGGGAGATTTGCCTTCCAAAAAGTTCAACTTTTGACTCATCAGTCCACAAGGTATTTTCCCAAAAGTCTTGGCAATCATTGAGATGTTTCTTAGCAAAATTGAGACGAGCCCTAATGTTCTTTTTGCTTAACAGTGGTTTGTGTCTTGGAAATCTGCCATGCAGGCCGTTTTTGCCCAGTCTCTTTCTTATGGTGGAGTCGTGAACACTGACCTTAATTGAGGCAAGTGAGGCCTGCAGTTCTTTAGACGTTGTCCTGGGGTCTTTTGTGACCTCTCGGATGAGTCGTCTCTGCGCTCTTGGGGTAATTTTGGTCGGCCGGCCACTCCTGGGAAGGTTCACCACTGTTCCATGTTTTTGCCATTTGTGGATAATGGCTCTCACTGTGGTTTGCTGGAGTCCCAAAGCTTTAGAAATGGCTTTATAACCTTTACCAGACTGATAGATTTCAATTACTTCTGTTCTCATTTGTTCCTGAATTTCTTTGGATCTTGGCATGATGTCTAGCTTTTGAGGTGCTTTTGGTCTACTTCTCTGTGTCAGGCAGCTCCTATTTAAGTGATTTCTTGATTGAAACAGGTGTGGCAGTAATCAGGCCTGGGGGTGGCTACGGAAATTGAACTCAGGTGTGATACACCACAGTTAGGTTATTTTTTAACAAGGGGGCAATTACTTTTTCACACAGGGCCATGTAGGTTTGGATTTTTTTTCTCCCTAAATAATAAACACCATCATTGAAAAACTGCATTTTGTGTTTACTTGTTATATTTGACTAATGGTTAAATGTGTTTGATGATCAGAAACATTTTGTGTGACAAACATGCAAAAGAATAAGAAATCAGGAAGGGGGCAAATAGTTTTTCACACCACTGTATAGTAGTTACTCCTTTGGATTTCTGTCCCCCGTGGTGGTTTAATTGTGCTTAAATACATGTAAAGTCAGACCACAATGAGCCTCTGTGCATGCTGCAAAAGCAAGGAAGAGCTGAGTTTCCTGAAGTAATCATTACAATTAACTGCACAAATTTTACAAAAAAAGGCATCGTCACAGAGTGATTTTGCTTTTTAAAAAAGCACTTTCATTCAATTAATATACAATTAATATGTGATGCTCTAATGTGCCTAACTAATGTTTTTATGAGGTGACTCAGCTGAAATCATGGTTGCTTTATTTGATCAAAATAATCTGAAAAGCAGACTTCGGGTTCTTGCTGTATGTGATGGTTAGCTTTTTGGTAACACTAACATTGCCAGTTACATCTTACGGTACACCCTTTTTATAGACAAAATCTATCTACACACTAAGGCAATTAACACCCAATGGATACATTTAATGTTTTAACCAATATTGAAGACAACTGGATTGAGAGAACATTTCAGTTTCTGTTCACTTCATTGTCCTGACACCTGGAGTTGCAAGTTTGTGTTTTATAAAATCCCGACTTTTGCATATGAAAGAGCTTACGCACATTTCTGTGTAAGCAAGATTTATACATGAGGCTACTGACCTTTGCTAACAGCAGTTACTATAATTTTGTTTTGTTCCCTCAAGAAACATTAAGATCTTTGCCACACATTCTGCTCTGTTCAATAGGAATCCTGTTTGAACATAATATTTGTCAACAAGCACATCTAATTGAATTTATGACTTGTATCTGTGTTAGAGCCATAAGCCAAAAGTTGATATGATATGCCACAACATAGGTGGAAGGATCTATAGTTGTTTTTATAGGGGAGGTGCTGGAAAAGATTATGGATAAATGTAGAACTAAGTGAATTGATAAATAAAAACAGAGTTTATAGGAGGTGGTGTGAGCCTTTAGCATTAATGAATTGTAGATTACTATGTGTGTGACTGTTCACATTTCCATTTCAAACAGGAATACAGTTTAGTGTGTTCTCTGTCTTCTTCTTCTTCCTCCTCTTCCTCTTTTACCTACTTCTATGGGAGTTGGATGTGTTTGATCAACCTTCTCCATACAGCTCAGTACTGCACTTCATCCCCAGTCAGACCCTTTCCTTCAAATCTTCTTTTTTATCTATTCCTTACATTCTCTTCTCCTGTACTTCTATTCCCATTACTCTTTTGCCCACATACTCATTGTCTCTCCTCATCTTATGTTAATATCACTTCAACCTCCTTTCCAGTACTTTCTTAGATATCTCTCCCACTTTTGTTGTAACTCTGATTGTCTCATTTCTTATTCTATCTTTTTTCATAACTCTCTTTTCTGCCACATCTAAGTTTTTCTTCTGCACTCCCATTTCTCATCTCCATATATCACTGCTGGTCTTACCACTGTCTTAAAAACCGCACCTTAATCTTCACTGTAATTATTGGATCAGACAGTACTCCTGATACTTTCTTACAGTTGTTCCCTCCACACTGCACTCTATGGATTGTCTCTGAATCTAATGTTTCATCTTGGGCTACCACTGATCCTAGATATTACATTTATCCAATCTTTTCAATAGCTCTTCCTGCAAGGTACCTTCTGAATCCTGATCCTGAGCATGTTCTCTGTAACAATCTTAAAAACATGAGCGGCATGTATGCAGTAGGTAACAGTATAAGAATCAACTGCATTTATGATTAAATGAATCCTTAAGTTACTTACGCTGGAAAGCAGATGGAGAGAAATTAAAGATGTTTGCTCAGTCACAAGAAATGTGGAACACATCTGAAACATTAACAAAGTTAGATTTTCTTTGTGATCTTAACAATAAATAATTATGAGAACAGAAGATAACCCTAGAAAATGACATGGTGATTTTTTCCAGAGTTTTCCAGTGCACTGAGCCTATTAGCTACAATGGTCTTGGAGTGATATGAACTTGTTTGCCATTTCATATCCTAATCCCAGGGTCAAGTTTTGTTTTGTTTTGAGTTATGAGATTTGAGTTTTGTTTTGAAATTGGCAGGTGATGTTTTGTATTATTTTGCACAGAATGTTAGATAGATCAAGAGTTACTTTCAGGAACAGTTAATGTTTGCTGTTAGTGTTTTGTGAATTTTTTGAGTGTAACCAAAATTAAATGAAACAACAATATCTATTGAAAACCATGAAGACTATTAACTGAATAGCTTATTAAATAAGTTAATTTGCATACATTCTGTTTAGAGGTTCAGATAATAAAAAAAAAATCTTACAGGGAAAGTGTAGTTACTGACATCCGGAAAACTTGGATAAAGCTGAATCCATTTAATGAAACAGAAAACACACAATATCATCAAATCTGTGGAACACTCTAGAAGAGACCCAGTCATGGATATGAAACATCTAGAGACTCGTAACATCCATGTCTATGTTGCATTACACATATGTAAGTCATTTTGAAGAGTGTAAATCCTGGGACTGGATTTGGGATAAGATCTTAGCGATGTGAGTTGCATAATATGGAATGTGGCCACAAACATGTTCTTCATAAAGAAGCAAAACTTGTTTGGTTATTGTTATTATTTATCCTGGATGGTTCTATACCTACATTGTTAACTGTGTTTTTGTACCTTGTCTTGTTCAAATGCAACACTATCTTTAATGATGCAAAGTACGCAAATAAAAATTGAAAAATAAATTGCGAATTAACATTGTGTAAAGTGTAGTTAATTGTGTATGCATGGAATAAGAAACAAATACCACAGTTAGAGAGCAAATATAATTTGTCAAATTTTTAACCTGTTTTTTTCATTTTTAGGCTGTGGGATCTTATCCTCTATACCAGGGGTCCCCAACCCCCGGTCCGCGGCCCACTACAGAGCAGTTAGATCTGTGGTCGCAGCTCAGTTGTGCACGTTTGCACAACGATCCCCAAACAGAAACACTGTAAAAAATCTCTTTCTTCGAACTTTCCTCGTACTGTTTTTTTTTTTTTTTGCTGTCTTTGTTGTCTGTGGTTTTCAGTGATTCCTTTTGCTTATTGCTTGTCAACATTTGAAAAACATCCATTGGAATTTAACTCATTGTCACCCTCCTATAGAAACGGCAGACACGAAAAAAAGATTGCAGTGTTAATGTTTGTGATGTGCAATCTGTTGGATTGGCAAATGTAAAGCATATGTCTTTGTTATATGCAAAAAAAGAAGAAAAATCTCAGATTGCAAACGTATGCGAACTGCTTAATAACTTTAATAATAATAGAAATGTTATGTAAATTGTGTATAAAACTGCCCCCCCCCCCAACCAACCCCCCCGACCGGTCCGTGGAAAAATTTGCATCTAATAAAGTGGTCCTTGCTGTCAAAAAGGTTGGGGACCACTGCTCTATACTATTAAACACTAAGCAGAAATCAAATCTAGACAGGATGGCAGGGCATTCGTCTATTACAGTATTTCTATTTAATTTTTATCCTTCTCTTAGTCTGTTTCCACGTCTAAGAAGAGTTTTATATGAAAATGGTGTAACTGCTAAGCAATATTGTTTTTTATGGCAAAAATGCTCACTTCTTTCTCCACGTCTCTACACTGAGATTTAGAATGCATATACAGGGATTCTCTGTGGTGGGCTAGCGCCCTGTCCAGGGTTTGTTTCCTGCCTTGCGCCCTGTGTTGGCTGGGTTTGGCTCCAGCAGACCCCCGTGACCCTGTAGTTAGGATATAGTGGGTTGGATAATGTTTGGATGGATACAGGGATTCTTCCACATCAATCACAGCCCTCTGCTTTGATCAGACTATGGACATAAAATCCTGTATTGTTTATATATCCTGTATATAAAGAAACAAATACAGCTACTGCCTGCCCAGCTACATTAGATTGCTCTTTGGAAAGCACAGTTAAAGTAACTCAATATAAAATCAGTCTGGTAAAGCTGGCATGTACAATATCATCTATTTCACATTCAGCATGGCTTTGATCATCAAACTACTGAGTGAGGCAGGACATGTGTAACTCCATTATCTGCTTGCTACTGATATCTTAAGAAATCTTTTCAGACCAAGTTTTCTCACACCTATTTGGCCTCTCCTCAAGGTGCGTCAGTAAGAGGCTCCACCTTTACCCTGGACTAGTTAAGGCAACCAGGTCCCTGCTATAAAAAGTGGAAAGAACCCCTGTGACTTCACCTTGCTGAATGTACCTGTGGTAAGCAAGTCAACTAACCACAGGGAGTCATGGGTCAGGGAGTACTTCTGTGTATCCTGACATGGATGTTATCCATCAGCCATGGTGCTACACAAAAAGGTAGGAGAGATAAAACCTTATCGGGAAATGCTATTAATACTAAGTCACTTTTAACTAAAAAACAAATCAAACAGAAAATTCCAAGCTTTTATTCAATAAGAAATAATTATAACCGTTAAAGCAGAGTTCAAGAAAAAAAATGATGTGTGTGTACATTAGGAAGTAATGCTGAGCAAACAGCAGATTAGTATTTGGTGGAAGTGATGATAAGAGCTAAGTAATAAAAGAAAAAGGAATCTTTGAATAAACTGCCAAATTTTAGAAATAATCAAATAATATTACAATGCTCTAGATGTATGTTAATGGATTGGCATAGTTGCCAATAAAAGCCTCCTGAAATGCCACCAGATAATTTGTGTGTAATGTTATTAACATAATGCATAAATGGTTTGTATAGCTGAAGTTACGTGTTACAGCACAAACAAACCGCTGTATTAATTAATCTTAAAAATATAAAGGAAAAAAATCACTAACTGTAAATGATAGAGAAGATATTTTGAAAATAGAAATGAAAATGCTGCTTATTAAGATTATTGTGTGATGTAAATGACTGTAAATACATTTCAATAACTAAAGTATTGATGTATTTTATAGTGCCGTGAATATGTATTGGACAAAGCTTTATGTGTACACTGTTTAAGCTCCACTAGTGTGCAGGTCATTTTTAGATACTTGACTATGCTCTTGACTATGTAAAGTAAGAAATGATTTCAATAGTGATAAAGTTCTGAGTTTCTCATGTAGCTGCACATTATACTTAAATGGCAAAAACCATGTGGATAAATGATTACACAATCGAGTCATTATTGGACTGCCTTGAATGAGCTTTTGGGAATCTGGTTGTGCTTTGGAGACTTTTTCTATTTTTGCCAGTAATGTACATTTCCAGTGCATAAATTCAAGGCTTGAAGTGTGCCAGTACGCAGGCACTTCTCAGTATTTCTGACCTGAGTACCAGCAGTGCTTGACACATACTGGTAGTGTTTGTGAGTGCTCCAGCACGTAGCACACATATCCAAGGTGGGAACTGCCAACTCCCCATGCTCCAGCCTCCCACCCTGCTGTTCGATCACAGTGCTTGAAGCAGAGAATACCAGTACTTATGTATGTCCACTTCAGACACTGCATGAAAGTATTGTTGAAAATGTGCTGTTTTCAATATCTCTGTTTTAAAAATGTAATACTGTATCTAAACTTTAAATTATATATTTTTTAAACTTGGTCATATGCATACTTCTAAAAGTAATGAAAAATATAACAGGAAGTTATAGAGGTTCCCATAGTCTGTCTGTTTTTCATCCAAACTTATACTACCATACAGACACAAGATCAAAAGATTCTAAACGCCTAAATTAACTATTAAGTATCCTTTAACGACTTTCATTAGCAGAGATTTTGCCAATGTTTTAAGTGTAATAAAAGACAAGAAAAGTTGTCTTCATAGTGGTATGGAAACAATGGTTCTGCCATGTGTGTTCCACAAAAGTGAATTCCTTGAGGGTATTACTGAGTACAAAAAACCTACTGGACTTGACTGAGGACAGAATAAACTCCTCTGTGCTATAACATGACAGCAAAAAGATTTCATTAGGAAAAGGTGAGAGTCTTTTTCCCATAATGGAAAGATGGACTGAAATTTATGTTGGAGACCTTACTCTTTAAAGGTAGAGGAATGCCATGAGCTGCTACAGAGTATGTTGTACAGGTGACTTTATAGGTTTAGGAGTTTCACAAGCTTCTACCAGACTTTAAGTATTCTTAGATTGAGTGTTAAAGGTGGGGGCATTGCAGACCCAGATGAGAAGCAGACTTTTGTTTGTATTGTTGTTATCTCTATTGTTCTCCTCATTATTATCCCTCCTTTCTGTACATAAGACATATCTTGTTTGATAAATCATTGATGATATTGGAGTGATAATGGAGGCACACAACGGTGCACTCTCCTGTTACTGAGATGCTATTATTTGTGGCCAGTAAGCTTTTTGTGGCATTTTATTTTGATACCTTTCCATTTCTGTAAAGATTAGTTGATGCTTCCAACCTTACTGGTCAGTAGTATGTAGATATTTTTAGGGGGAATATCATTTTCAGTTCTGTTTAATGTTTTTAAACCCTAAGACCTGATTACCAATTCGGTTTCCAAAGGTTTGCACTCGGTGTAGGCATTCACCACATTCATTCTTATCATTACAAAAAAAATTCTTGTCTTATTATAGTTAATGTGCATGGAGGCATTGTTTGTCAAATATTTATGGAGAAGCAAAGTATTCTAAACTGACTAACCTTTTTGAGCTTTGATTGTCTGTGACATTTACAAAACATGACTTCGTAATGCCCCTGTTAATTGTCTCTGTCTAAATAATTTGAAGATTGGGAAAGTTTAACTCATAGAAACAGACATGGCACCAGTGAACAACCCCTGAAGAGGAGTTTTTCACAGTCACTTAAAAGCTGATCTGGTTTAGCAGAAATTGCTTTTATGCTGGAAGTTAACCTCTCATCAAGTAAATGCTTACAACACAAACTTTCACGCACTGTGGCATTCCACAAAGTGAGTTGTCAGTTGTACACATTTCATATTGTCTTATTTGGAAATCTATGTAGAGAAAAGCCAAGCAAAATGACACCTTTTATTGGCTAACTAAAAAGATTACAATATGCAAGCTTTCAAGGCAACACAGGCCTCTTCTTCAGGCAAGATGTAATCAAATCTATGGAAATCTATGAAATACAGTATCACATTGTGCAAAAATAGTTTTTTTCTCCTCTGCTCTTCATATAGGTAAGGCTTGGTCTCTGATAATCAATATCAAATATGTTACGCCTATACATTTGTGGTTTTCTTTCCAGATGCACCCTCAATTTCGGTCAAAGGTGGAAAGCAGCTCACTATCATCCCTGGAATGCAAACCATTCCAATTAAATCTGGTAAGGTACCTTGTATTAACTATAATTTTTCATATTACATATTATTTAGTTGGAAGCATACAGTTGTCTTGGTAAAGAATTAATGGGCAGATACAGAGCTTTAAGTTTTACACTTAGTGTGGAGACGTGTTTGAATTTTCCTCAGAAGCCTGATTCTTGTCTAAACTCAATGTATTCCAGTCCTTAGCTGGAAAGGAATAGAACGTCTGACTGAAGTAAATGTTACTAACTGTATACATTGTGTTTTTAAGAATATTTATTATACTGATTATTTAATTTCTAAATGGCATAAAGTGTCATGGGCGGCATGGTGGCGCAGTGGTAGCGCTGCTGCCTCGCAATTAGGAGACCCGGGTTCGCTTCCCGGGTCCTCCCTGCGTAGAGTTTGCATGTTTTCCCCATGTCTGCATGGGTTTCCTCCCACAGTCCAAAGACATGCAGGTTAGGTGGATTGGTGATTCTAAATTGGCCCTAGTGTGGGTGTGTTTGTGTGTGTCCTGTGGTGGGTTAGCACCCTGCCCAGGATTGGTTCTGTGCCCTGTGTTGGCTGGGATTGGCTCCAGCAGACCCCCGTGACCCTGTGTTTGGATTCAGCGGGTTGGAAAATGGATGGATAAAGTGTCATTTTCAACCAATTCATTTTAATGTTTACTTTTTGTTGTTCATACAGCTATTAGCCCTGCTCACAACGGCCGAGTGTGTAGCACATGGGGTAACTACCACTTCAAAATGTTTGATGGAGAAATCTTCCAGTTGCCCACAACATGTAACTACATCTTCACTTCACACTGCAAGGGCACTTATGAGGACTTCAACATTCAGATGAGGCGTTCAGTGGTCAGTGGTGCCCCCATCATCAACAAGATTACCATGAAGCTTGATGGTACAATTGTAGAGATTACACAGGGATTCATCTCAGTTAACAGCAAACAGTAAGTTAGACCATCAGATCAGATCATCTGACACATCACCTTGCTGTCCCAAAAACCCACATAGCATTTCTCAGCAAACAGTCATTCTGGGACTGTTTTCATAGATCTTTTTTGTGATAATCTATCCATCTTGGCCATTCTAAATAAACAGCATTCCCTTCTGGTGTTTTCTTTATGACCCTTCATTGACAAGCTTCCAAGGTCTCAGCTATTCATTCCATATGATTGTACAGTCAATACTTCACTGAATTATATTAACTTGCTTTTCTAGCCTTAAAAGTTCTCATCTTTCCTATTACTTTGTGTCCTATTTTGTACACTGGTCCTGTAGCTGTATTTGATCTTCATAGCTACCTCATGGTACTGTCTTTATCAGTGTTTCTGTCTACTTCATTTTGCAGTTTTATTCTGTTTTGGATTTGTATGGCTAAGTACATTCTCTGAAATATTCTTCCAAAATAAATTTGATGTCTACCATTGGTATATTTATTGTATTCACTATGTGTGTTTATTCTTAAAACTGTACTGTTTAAATGGTTAAACAAGATATAGTATTATTACCTCCGTAGTTATTTGAAGCAACTTGTGATGACACATGTCATTAATGGTACTGTAAGATAAAGATTTATTGATAAATGTTTCTTTTGCTTTCTCATAGCTGGGCGTAACATTCATATTAGAGAATTTAGAGTGGTTTAGGTGTACTGTATACATATATATATACATATATGTATATACTGTATGTAAAAATGACAGAAGAGTAAATGACAGAGACAATTTGCAAATATTGCACTGATTGCCACAAGTCATTGTTCTGTGGGGTTGCAGTATAGTCACTAAACGCATGTTCAGAACATTATGTAACAGATTTGATATAATGCAGATATGGCTTATATAATACATACTAGAAAATGTCATAAAAATGAAAATGCTGCATTTGGAATAAACAAAAATGACTTCTGTTTAATGTAGGGTTCAGCTGCCATATAGCCAGTCGGGAGTCCTGATTGAGAAGGCCAACTCATATATCACAGTCACTGCTAAACTGGGGCTGATGATCAGGTGGAATGAAGAAGACTCAATGCTGGTATGAAAACAATTGATTTCTACAAGCAACTGCACACAGTTTTCAATCAGTGCTGTATAATATAAAACACTACATTTTATCACACCATTACTTGAAACAAACTCTGCTGAGTTAATTTGTTCTTACTGTTGTACTTATCTTCCTATTTTGATATAGCTAGAGATTGATGAAAAATACCAGAATGAGACTTGCGGTCTCTGTGGTGACTTCAATGGTATCCTGGGTTATAATGATTTCATTAAAGAAGGTAAGAGTGTATATCATATTTTAAAGTAGGATGAAAGCACATACTGTAGCTCCTGTGGAAACCACAATAGTATGAATATTATTTGTCTGGCAGAAACGAAAATTACCCCAATTGACTTTTCCACTTTCTGGAAGATGGATGATCCAACAGAAACCTGTGTGGAGCCTTTTCCATTCTCCAGTGACAACTGCATTAATTTGGTGAGTCTGCCATTTTCACAAAACCAAGCCCTGCAACAACAGGAAAAATCTTTTCTGAAAATATTCAATTTTACCTAAATGTCATCTATAACCTCCAGACTTTGACCTTGTAAAATTCAAACTATAATACTATACTTTAGATAAATTCATACATTTTAAAAATATGTGCAAAAATTACTTTCACTCTGTGACCCAGACGGGCCCCGCAGCCTGGAAGGACTGGGGGAGATAACATGTGCAGAGCATTGTTACCCTTGGATCGTGAGATGGCAGACCCTCTGGGTTGTGGCAGTGCCCTGGATTCCCACAGGGCATCATGGAGTTCTTTGGTTCAGTCCGGTTGGATCCCATGGCCACCACCAGGGGGTGTTATGGGACCTGGAAAGCCCTGCTTTGTCAGGTTCCCACCTCACCCAGAAGTGTTTCTGAACGACAGGTGAAGAAATTTACCCTGAAAATTTCAAATGATTAAGTCCAGTTGTTTTTGGTGTAGTGCTTCATTGAAGAAATTAGATAAGAAAATGAATGTTATCTTGGGACCAGCCATGACAAAGCAGTACTAACCAGTGTGGCAATCTTTATGAACTGTAGAGAAAAGCCAAGCAAAATGACACCTTTTATTGGCTAACTAAAAATATTACAATATGCAAGCTTTCGAGGCAACTCAGGCCCCTTCTTCAGGCAAGATTTATAACTTAACATTCTCAGATCTATTTAATCCCAGTCAAGATTCACGTTCTAGAGATTATCACAGCAGCACTGGACACAAGGCAAGGAAAAACCCCAAACAGGGTAGCAGTCCATTTTAGAGCTCACATACCTCCACATTAACACAAGGGCAATTTGGAACCAAACATGCATGTCATTGGCGATGGAGGAGAAAAAACTAAGAAATCAGAGGAACAAATTCAAACCCAAAACATCTGGTGTGTGAAGCAACAGCAATAATTACTACATCACCATGTTGCACTGTACCATTTATGTATTTTATAATTCTGTGCTTCTTTATTCACTAGTAAATAATTCCATTTTTTCCCCTGGTATCTGTAGATGCCTATTTGTGAGCAGCTGATTTCTAACCCTGCATTTGCCAGCTGTATGGAACTTGTTGCCTTTGACCAGTTTGTCAGTGCCTGTGTTCAGGACATGTGCAACTGTAATGAGACAAGCAGTATGGACTGCCTGTGCAACACCCTGTCTGAATTATCCAGACAGTGTGTGCATGCTGGTGGAGCCCCTCAAAACTGGAGAACGTCCACCTTCTGTGGTAAGTCTGCTTATCTACAGCAAACACTGGTGCCTTTCATTCACAAATATCACATAGATTCTTCTTCCATTTTACCGTCTCTAGAGATACCAACATAATGAAGAATTCTTCTGAAAAATAGACAGTGATCCATTTAAATCCACATACTTAATATACTCCCATAGAGATATTAAAAGTTACCAGTTAACCTAGTCTATCATTATGATGTGAAAGGAAAATCTGGAGAAATCATTTTAAGAGCATGAAACCCCCAAAAACCAAACTGGCCAAATTTCAAACCCATTCTCCAAGAGCTGTTAGAGAGCAAAACTAACCACAGAGCCATATCACAAATTATAGCAAATAAAATGGTTAATATTAATAAAAATATGACTATTTAAAAAAATAAATAAAATGAAATAGTTAAAACACAAATTTTTGAAAAAATTAATGAGAAAAATGAAAAAAAAAATTAATAACTACTTTCTCCAAGTGCAATATGTTGACACAGTAACTAGCAATACTAACCTACAGCTCAGCAGTCCAAAAATTGAATCCTGGTCCAGATTTAGAGAAATAAGTAATTCTGAAGCAAATAACAATTTGCAGAACAGTAATAATTTTGAAATTTTACAGAGTGCTTGAAATGCACCACAGTCATAATGTACAACTTGATAGCTGAGAGACAAGAGAAAGTCTAGTTGTACACGTTTTTCTGGGCAGCACTCCTGCTGAATCACCACAAGGTGTCCACCCCATCTCACTCCTGTAGTCTCAAAAGACATTTATTACTCCAACACAATTGTAAATCTCGACACAAATTGGGTATTTACGGTACTTGCTTATTATTTGCCCTAGACAATTTTTTTTGCTATGAAATGAATATTCAGAAAAGAGGGAACGGATTTTTAATACAATCAGTCGTTAAAGAGTTAGCAGCAAACATAAAAATATTGTTTTTTTTCAACATGATTAACTATTTCAAAGTTTTCAGTAATTATTGTGGTCAACATAAACACCTAGAATTTTCTTTTTTTGTTAAGCTATCAGTATAAGTTATTTTGAATTAAAGATCACAGCAATATCACATTGTTTTCTGGAGATATTAAAATGAAAATGTGTTAAAGTACAACGAACATAGCAACTTTTAGTGAGGTTGTCTCAATTTTTATTTTTTTTTCTATGTGTTTATGCATAGAAAATCTCATTTCATTAGTCTATATTCTAAATTTAATTAATAACTTCAAAGATTTGTAGAAATTGGTGCAAACAGGCTTTGTGTGATTCTCTAATAGACATACAGAAATTCAATTTTACATATATAGATTGAATATAAATACATGAAATAATAATGGAGTTTATTGTTATTTAAAAAATTACTAAAACCCAACTTTACATTAGGTGCCAAATAAACAGTTAAAAGTATGGCATTTGAGCATATCAACTCACTACCTTTTTATGTTTGTATAATGTTGTATGCAGTGGACTAGGACCCTAAATTTATTTTAACACTAATATTTTTGCAGTGTGCCTGTAGCAAGCTATTTTTGACATGGAGTTGAACTCATGACCTTACAAATCTATTTGCTCTAACATACAGAAAATCCAGTACTTGTCTAGATAGTTGGGTAAAGTTAACATTTCTTTAGTCCTGATGTCCATGTCCACTGTAGCTTCTCTTCAGTATAATATGCTAGCGACACTCCACCTTCTGAAACAGGTTGTACCGTCAATTCATTTACAGTGCATCATAACACTCCAATGCATTTGCCAAGAATGTACTACCTAATATTAAATAATTCTTGTTTTTGCTTTCTAGCTAAGAAATGTCCATTTAACATGGAGTATCAAGAGTGTGGAGTATCTTGTGCAGACAGCTGCTCAAATCCAGATAGAAGTCACCTCTGCGAGGAGCACTGTATCGATGGCTGCTTCTGTCCTCCAGGTAATAACAGTGGAGTTGCAATTTTATAGCTTTAGAACATTTCTTTATGGATTTATTTTATTTTTATTGTGAACAGCTTGTAATTATATCATCAGCATCCATGTTCAGTTATTTATTTATTAGATTCAAAATTATGCATTTTTTTTATAATGTCTCTGTTTTTGACACTCCTGCTGACCACCAAATTGTCCTAATGGGAGAATAAACATTTTAGTGGAAAGGAAACTGTTACTTTTTATTTCTTTTTACAGTTATTATGTATTTATATTCTCCTGAACCCCTCTATAGGCATCAAAATTCAAAAATGAACAATTATGACATATGGTGATATGCACAAAAACCACACTAAGTACAGAAAAACGAAAAATACTGAGATGCATTCATATTCATACTCAGTTGTACTCATCTATTTTGTCCTACGTTCACTGTACTGAAAGAAAGGTGTGTTGAAACTAGATTTTTATAATGTTTTTAAAAAGATAACAAGAAAGGTGGATTGCCAGATCTGCTATGACTATTTCATATCAGATATTTTAAATCTTTTTTTACCATACTATTCTGTATTAATTGTGTGTCTCAGTGAGAAGTAACAATGTAATTAATAGAGTCATCTTGCTAATTTTTACTTTCTCATATACGAAGTATAGGGAAAGTATTGGAATCCTCCAAAAATTCTGTTTCGAGATTTTGATGAATCTTGACGTTTAAGACCTCCCTGAGTCCTAACATACCATTTTTGGAATTATGTCCGTGTGTCTATCTAAGTGTATGTGTGGGTGTGTGTGTGTGTGAACACAATAACTTGAGTACACCTTCACTTAGGTCAATCAAATTTTGCATTCAAGTATTAGGTACAAAACGCAGATTTCTATCATCCACTGGAAGTGGTACTTTACCTTTTATTTATGCAGCTGCAGAGTCTGATTTATTCACCTTTACTTTTATAATAATTGTTCAATATATTATTAATTTAATATGATTTGTTATTGATGGTTCTTTAATGTGCATAATACAAAAATTTTAATCATGATGTTGCGGTTTACTCCTCAAATATCCATCTCTATATCTGAGTATACTTAAAAGTCGAGGGAAGAAAACTCCTGATTTTTTAAATTATAGGTAACATTTGATAATGCATCTGGAAATGTGGTGTGGTATGTTTGACAATACCAATAAACCTTACATTTCTCTATAGGCACTGTGCTGGATGATGTTAAGGGTGGTGGTTGTGTTCCTTTACAAGAGTGTTCCTGTAAGTACGATGGAAAAATATACGCTCCTGGCGACTCTTACTCCAGTGACTGTCGCAAATGGTAATTATATCTTTCACGTTTTTGCTCCTTTGTTAAAATGTATTTTTATTTCAAGGTTTCAAAAAAGTATTATTTCATTTGTCTTTGGGATACTTTTACTATAATGAGGGGCATCCCAAACAAGAACATAAAACCATAGGAGTTTATCTTACCAAAATCCAAGGAAAGAATGGTTAGATATAATTTTTCAATGGAAACAAATTCCAAATAAACTATATTTCCCCACGGGTAAATAAAATCTTGCATACAATTTTTTTTTAGTTCATTGTTAAGTTATTTTTGGTGTAAGGAACAGTCCAGCAGTGTTAGTTTCTGATATTTGTGTACTCTTTTAAATGGTCATGTGCCTTACAGAATGTCACCTAATAACCTTAGATGCCCCCTTTTGCCTTAATGGGTTCCCTTTAAAGTTGAATTTTTTGGCACCTGGATATAAACAACTATAGCTCTATCACTCCCTGAAGCTCCTATTTACTTATGTTAACCATTAGAAAGACTCCTTTTCATTACCATGAAGTGTTTTTTCATGTGGTCCCTATTGGCTCTTCCTCTGTCTTACAGTATATCACTGTATTGCCTTTTCAAAAGAGATGGGTAGGTATTATGTAAATTAGTTCATTTAGCTAGAAAGAAAGAAAGAAAGAAAGAAAGAAAGAAAGAAAGAAAGAAAGAAAGAAAGAAAGAAATTAGTTTCTTCTGTAGATTGGCCAAGAAATACTAAAATGCAATATAAGAGTGGAGAAGGTGAGAAAAAAAGGTTCTGTTACTTTGACATATTTTAACAAGCAAGTGTACAGAACTTGCTGAAAAACCTCATATAGGTATGATGTACAGCTGCAGGATGTCCTAGCATATTTGTTAATGTAAACTGTAGAAAATTTATGTCATTTGTAAAGAATTAGGCATCATTTTCATTTCTACTCTTCCCAATTAAAAAGGCTGCTTCAGGTAAAATAAAGTAGTTAAAACTCCTAATTAATGTGAACTTGAAAGCTTATAAACATTTTAACAGAGACTTAAATGACTTTCTTAACAAATCAGTAAAAAGTACAAGTTAAAAGTGCACAGTACCTTTGTGTCATCTCCAATGACTTCTCTTGCACAGTAATTTTGTGTGGTTCTCCACAGCACCTGTTCTGGTGGACAGTGGGCCTGCAAAGATCTGGATTGTCCTGCAACCTGCTCTATTGAGGGTGGCTCTCACATCACCTCTTATGATGGGAAACATTTCACATTTCATGGGGATTGTACCTACATAATAAGCAAGGTTTGTATTTTTGAAGTAATTAATCTTATATCTGGCATTCCTAACAAAACCTAATCTCTATTATACATTGCTATATTCAACATTATTCACATAAAATATAAAATCTTATACATTTTTAACCAAATACATACAAATGTCTGTTTAATGTTAATGGGTCTTTTTGTAGGTTATATGGAAATTATAGTGATAAAAGACTCAATAACTGTATTACTGACTATAGGGTCCACTTACTGCATGAATGTTGTGGTGTAGAGAGGCAGTAAAATCATCTATTTAATGCCTACAGTTTATTTAAATGATCTAAAAGGTAAGATTTACTAAAGTGTCGATACATCCACTTTCTAATACAGACATCAGTAGCTTAGATATGTAAGATACTGTATGTATTAAGAAAATATGTAACTTCTGGGCTGCCTATGTTTAAATGTCGACAATTAAATGAGTGGCACCTCCTGAAAGATGCACTAGCCACACAAGTACTGCATCATTTTGCTTCCATAACCATATCTGTAGGGAATTTAGCAAGCAGAAACATGTTAAGCAAATCTGGAGAAAATTCCCAGTTATTCAATAAAGCAACAAGAACTGAAAGGAGGTCTAAAGGCACTGAGGCTGTTTGTACCACAAAAGCTACAATCAACACGTATATAAATATTCTACTGTATAATCAAGACTTTCTGTGTGTTGAAGTAATGTTCTTCTTGATAAACTAAATGTACAGTATGTTACCTGAAAAACACATAGTTAATTATTTGTGTTTTAGATTCCATTTTTCTAAAAAAGAACTTTTCCGTTTTTCTCATATTGTTATTTAGAACTGCAAAGGTGATGGTTTTATTATTGCGGCTGAGCTTGTGAAGTGTGGCCTTACTGACACAGAGACCTGCTTGAAGAGTGTGTTTGTTACATCTGAAGATGGAGAGCAAGTAAGTGCATTGTAACAAGCCTGAATGCTGTCATTATGTTATTTTTTATCATACAACCCTTATAATTTCTATCCAAAGTTGAGTTGCTTAACCATTCATAATCCTAGAAATAAATGCATCATAGTTGTATATGTGTCAAACATTTTGAAGTAACATAATCTATTGAATGGCACTATTTAAAAATGAAGGAATTAAGCAACATGTAGTGCACATTTACATAAGCAACTAGACATGATATTAAGGCTGTCAGTAGCAAGTGAAGACCAGTAGGACAATTTGTGGATCACATTGTTTCAAATTTGACCCCAGTAGGAATTTACTCTGCATTTTACTTTTTACTTCTTAATATCCTCACCAAGCAGACACATGTGCAACAATATTCAGAACACACCCTGGGCATGATGATAATGACTAAAACATAATGAAAAATAACATGACTGCAATTCATGTTATTCAAAAGTAAAACGTCACTGCTTGAACAACAAAAAACTTCATATTTCAACTAGGACATTATTTCTTACTACCTGACACTAGAAATTTCATTAATTTTGTTTCCCCTTAGGAGTTTGTAATCAAGGCATCAGGATCAGTATTTAAGAATGGGATGTTGACTCAGCTGCCACTAACAACAGGTAAGTAATGCTCTTTTGAAAGTTGTAATATTTGTATTGATTTTGTATGTCTAATTAAAAGACCCCTGTGCTGGATCAGTTATTTTGAACTATTTTATGCAGTCCTTATTTTTGTTTTTATGATGCTGTACATTATTTCCAGATAGCTCCACTTTTTACCAACCAGTCCAAAGAAACTGAGGTACTTTGACACGTCTGCAAGTTATTCCGCATATATACAAATATACATATAGTAATATCATGAGTAATGGCAATAGTCTTTAATTTTCTCCTTTTCATATTCTTCATTGAGATAATATGTTTTTAGACACTGTTCGCTGATCTTTTCTGGAATTAATTATGACATTATAATGTGTCTAATGAGATTATATTTCATTTCTAGAGATTCCGAACAGATAAAGCTCAAATAAATGTAAATACTTGAGTCTATAACATCTTCATGACATTCTACTTTCATTTTGAATACACTGTTATTTTTACATCAAATGGCCACCTCACACTTCACATTTCTCTCTCACATTATATGACCCACATTTCCTTTACCTGTTAGGGTGTCTTCTCAATATGTACCTAAGAGTTTTCACCAGTGTCCCTGGTTTCTTGTCATGTTTTGAAATATACTATACTGTCACATAGATGGACAATTCTATCCTTTATAAATATGTATGTCTTCTGCAACATTATATCTTACTCCTAACTGAAGGGTACTGCATGGGATCAAGTCCGCCATAACACTAACCAAGTTACTATTAAATAAATAGTATAAAATATTTTTATTACATGTAGAATTATATTGGTTCACATTGTACAATAACATTGTTATTTTCTTACTTTGACTTTATAATTATTCTGATATAAATCTTTTGTTTTGAATAATCACTTCTTTAGAATTTGTAAAGGAAACCTCTGATTTTAACTATAACTTAACAATACAGAAAGATGATCTGGGCTGTTGTCAACAATCTTCTTTATATTGTTATTCTATATTTTGCAGCTGATTTATCAATCTTTAAACCTTCCTCATTCTACGTCATCATTCAAATTGCATCTGGACTCCAGCTGAAGATACAACTCACCCCAGTAATGCAGCTCTATATAACTGCAAGTGTCAACAATAAAGGCAAAGTCTGCGGTAAGTGGAAGCACTTTAATTATATTTTACAAACGCAGTGTCCGCAAGTCCCGCAGCATTGTGCAGGACCCCTTACACCCCTCACAAGGACTTTTCACACTTCTGCCAACCAAGAGAAGATACTGCAACATCAGAGCCAGATCTGCCAGGCTGCAGGAGAGTTTTTACCCCCAAACTGTCAGATTCCTTAACACCAGGCTGCCCCCGGGGATCTTCCACATGGCCTCAACCACCTCTAAAAACAGAACTTTTATACATGCAAGCCACTTTCCTGCAAAGACGAGTGTGCATGTAGAAAAGAACTGAAAATCTCATACTGACTTTTAAGTATTTTGCACACTGCACTTTGACATTCTTTGATATCCTTCTGCTGTGAAACATTCTGAACTGTCATTGTTTACACATGTCTTCAACAACTATTATCATACACAGATAATTTCTGTATTATCTATATCTATTATTTATTTATTATATTAGCCCTGCGGTGGGTTGGCGCCCTGCCCGGGGTTTGTTTCCTGCCTTGCACCCAGTGTTGGATATAGCAGGTTGGATAATGGATGGATGGATTTATTATATTACATATTTATTGACTATATTTATGTATCTAGATTGCATAATACCATACATTGCATCAATCTTGTCTTTGCACAATGTCTTGTCTTGTTTGTGTTTTAATTTTAAATTTAAAATTTTAATTGTAATTCTATTTTTAATTTAATTTTAATTTTTTATTTGCACTTCATGTTGTTACGCTGTGGACGCTGAGCTTCACAATTTCATCTATCTGTGTACTTGAGATGACAATAAAGTTCGCTTTGACTTTGACTCTAGATAATGTGAAGCTGTGAAATTTCTTAAATCATCTCAGAAGATACTCATATGTTTATATTTCAAAAAGAATCTAGAGAATTTCAAGAATTATTGTACTGCTTTGCTGTAAGTAAGTGAAAAACCATGGAAAGTTTTCCATATTCACAACAGCTCCTAAGAGAATTGTGAGGCAGTGATAAACTGTTAGCAGAGCCCAGTGAATAAGAGAATATTAAGAACAGCAATCTACCACATTTCTTATTTATGGAGTGAGAGAAGGACTACAGTTAACAAGCCATTATATTTTCATGTTGCGGTTTCATACACTGGCTTCCAGTATTGTTGAATTTTCTTGATAATGTTAAAATTTCTATAAAGAACATTAGAAAATTACAAAAAGAAAACTTTTTTATGCCTAGTTTCTTCATTTAATTTTCTAAAAACCATTTAGTGCAACATCTTTTTGCTGCACTTTAAGAACAATTAGGAAAGTGAATATTCATTATTCATTTTACCAAACAATTTTCGAAAGGGTTAACATCAAGGCATTTTTCTTTGTTTTTTGTTCAGGTCTTTGTGGTAATTTTAATAGCATGGAAAGTGACGACTTCAAAACCACCAGTGGACTGGTGGAGGGTACAGCTGCTGCTTTTGGCAATACCTGGAAAACTAATGGAGCATGCAAAAATAAAAAGGACAATTATGAAAATCCATGCAGCCTGAGCATTGAGAATGGTAAGTGATTGTGAAAATGCTTGTGTAGCAAACCTCTGCTTAAGGTTTCATTTTCCTGATTTCTTTAACTTGTAAAACATTCCCATTGATTTATATGATAGAAATACTGTATAGTAGTTACTCCTACTCCAAAATTGATCCTTTTTTTAAGAACTGAAACATATATAATGCATGGTTTCCAATGTATTTATGCAAACTAAATTTGTTTGAAATAGCTTTCAGTTTAGCAAGAAAAAGATTAATAATCCTAAGGGATACCTTTATATGAAATTGAAGAATACTTGGAATCAGCAAACTTTAATTTTACACAATCATTTACACTCTTGTATATGAATCTAGTTTGATGTATGGTGAATGTAAAAAAAACAAATAGTACTAATAAAAACAAAATCAGCCATCTTCAGGAAAACTGCATTTCTGATTGCTGTGTTATGCCTTTTCACAGAGAAATATGCTCAGCACTGGTGTTCCATGCTGTCAGATCCTAGTGGTCCATTTGCCTCATGCCACTCAGCGGTCCAACCTGACATATACAAGACTGTGAGTATTACATGTCTCAGAGTTGTACTGCTGTATATGTTGCACTTTGTAAAGCACCTTCAAATAGTGCATAGTATGAAGCCACATGCTTTGTAGAATAAATGCTGATTGATTAATCGATTCAACAGGTTGCTGTTCTTGTGAAAATTTCAAATATGCATTCATTTTAAATTCATATTGCGATGATTACCTGATGGCCAGCACTAAATATTAGAGGTAGAGGATAATAGTAGTGGCTTTGGGGTATGACATACAATATAAAAAAAAAGAATGTCACCAAAAAAAATATGAAACAAAATTTTAATAAGAAAAGTGGTATTTCCCAAAGATATTGCATTCTCTTAAAAGTCTATAAGTTTATTTAAATCATTAAAATATTTACCCCATGGCACTTGTGATTACCGCAATGGCCTCACCTGCTTTCAATTTCCTCTCTGATCCCATTCTATTAAGAGTTTGCTTGTGCTCCTCATGCCTGTGTGAACTATCTTCTGGCACTGAAATTTTCTCTTACATCATAAATATGTGCACATGAAGTTAATTGATGATGTAGATTTACCCAGTGTGCATGACTGTGTGCTGAGATGTACTGCTGCTCCATCAGTTGTTGGTTTCGGCCTTGCATCAGATGTAAGAAAATGCTCTTATTGCCCCAAAATCCTAGCAGGTACCGAGAAAGGAGTAATATTACTTCTCCGCTATTCCAAGTTTAGTTAAAGGGTTATAGTGAATATGATGAATAGTTATTGAAATGTTACATGTCCTTAGGAGCAATCTGGACCATTCTCAGCATTCTCATTTTTTCATAAAAACTTTAGGTTATCTATTTAAGAAACCCATTGAATCAATATGTAGGGTGACTGGGGGCTGAAGTCTACACCATCAGCATCAAACACAGGATAGAAACAAGCAGTACCAAAAGTTCCAGTTTATCGTATCATATTAGTAATCATTTGGCCACTTTACAGATCCCAGTTAACCCAAAAAGCATTTTTGAGACATGGGAGAAAATCCAGAGTACCCCGAGAAAGATGGACATACTCACAGGAAGAAAGAACAGACTTTACACAAAGAGTGGGTTCCAAACCTAAACTCCCAGTGAGTGCTAAGAGGCAATAGTAATAACTACTGTACCCCTGTACTTTAACAACTTTAACCTTCTCTTCCAAAATATATTACAATTGTTTCAGGTTTGAGGCTTAGGGACACTGCAAGTCTTGTAATGATATTCAGCAGCAGACCAGAATAATTCATCAATAATCATAAAGTTTATACCTAAAGTACAGATCTGTTCAACTAATGTCCAAATATTGTTATTTATCTCCCAGAATTGCATGTATGACAGCTGCAACTGTGAGAAGAGTGAAGACTGCATGTGTGCCACTATCTCCTCATACGTTCAAGCCTGTACTGCAAAAGGAATTCAGCTGGAAGGGTGGAGAGTAACCATTTGCAGTAAGTTTTGGCTTATGTATTACAGTATTTATATTTCCTGATTCAAATCAATATAGAAAGTTAAGATTTGATAGACTGCTGTCTTTTAATTATATTTCCTGGATTCATTTTTAAAGAAGATACTAGAAGTAATTCTTTGCTTCTTCTTACCAAGATTGCATCATTCTGTAACTGTCATTATTAACTTTGCTCATAATATTTTCTCTGTTTAGCTAAATATACCAACTGTCCCAAAACACAAACCTACAGCTACAACATGACCAGCTGTGGACACACTTGCCGCTCCCTGAGTGAACCAGATGACACATGCAAGATACAGCACATTGCAGTAGATGGATGTGGTTGTGCTGAAGGGACATACATGGATGAGGAAAACCAGTGTGTGCCAGCTGTGAAATGCCCCTGTTACCATAAAGGCTCAGTGGTGCCAGCTGGAGAAGTTATCAGCAAGGACGGAACCACCTGGTACGCATCCTTTATGATAGTTTAAAGCATGTATTTTAAAGCAGACAACATTGAAGCTGTGTCACCATGATTCATACGTGATGTACTGTAGGTTGATGAAATCAATTATCTTACTATAAAGGACAAGATGGACATTTACATAGTTACATTTACTATATTTGTAGAATGGACAGTTTACAAATCAAGTAATCAAGTGTTTTATCAGTTTATACATTTGAAATTGTATTGTAATATTCTGAGTCAGTGTCTTCATTATCTAAATTGGAGCCCTAAGAAGAATTTTCGTAGGAGCACCTAAGAAATATTTCTTATAACAGGTTTAATTTGAACAAAACCCGAAGTTCGGCCAGTTCCCGAAATGGCCGGCCATTTCGCATTTTGGCCGAGAAGTTTACTAGAGTATTTACTAGAAATGACTAGAGTATTTACTACTTTAGAAGAAGTTTACTAGAGTAATTACTAGAAATGACTAGAGTATTTACTACTTTAGCCGGCCATTTCACGAAGTGGTGAGAACTCCCTGGCCAAAATTCAATGTGCTGATGTAAGACTGTCCGCTGAAGGTGCGAAGATGCTTAAAAATTTCAGATGCAGATTCAGAAGTGAGTTTTCCATTCTGCACGAGAAACTGCTCAAGGCGGGTCTTGTTCAGAAAGCGAAAGCCTCTTGAGACGGCCTTCCCCTCGCCCAAACACTAACCTTAAGGTCAATAAAATAGGTCCCTGATGTTAAGTCACTATTTTAGGGCTAAAATGATAACATAAATGTGAAACCTACTTATATACAGTACCTAATCTTAATTATTGTGAAACAACCAAGTGGCGTCCGCTTTCTGAACAAGAGCCGCCAAGGCTACACTCGATGCAACTGCACTACTAAGTGCGCAACACATCGCTGTTCCTGCCTTTATTCTTCCGACTTTGGCCGATCGTCCCATGTTATTTCGCAAACTGGCTGGCCAAATCCCAAAATCAAGGAAAAGATTGGACATTGGCTGGTCAATTTACAGCGACATTGGCCATTTCCCGATTTGGCCAGACACTTTCCGCTTTGGCCAATTTCAGGTTTTGGCCGTAACATATATATATATATATATATATATATATATATATATATATATATATATATATATATATATATATATATATATATATATATATATATATATAAATAATAAATAAACAAAGAAGCATACATCAAAAATGTAACCATAACTTTTAATGTAAAATACATATACTTTTCTAAAATATTCAAAACTTGAAAGTGAATATTTAGGGGTTTCTTTGTTCTCTCTATTGCATATCACAACAGCACATGTCTGCATTTTTTCTGATGTTTCATAAGTGTTATGAAGACCAAAAGAAGTCTTTGTTAAGGTCTTGTTACATAAGAATATGTGAGTAATAGATGCATTTTTGCAGTACCTAAACTAAAGTGTTACCAAAACTACTAATGCCACTACTGAAAATATTTAATAAACTTACTTAATGCAGTAAATACAGGCTCAAAATGAAGCTGAATATTTAGATATAAAAAAATGAACATGTGCATATATCACCTACACTTATTAATTTATCTAAACTCCATTTTGTTCTTCCAGTGACATCAGATAGCAATAAGACATTACCTAAATCAGCAATATTAGCTGCCAATAAAATTAACCAACAGTTGAACTAATTGTTATTTTTGTATTCCAAAGCTGTTTACATGGTGCATTTCCAAAATTCAGCCAATAACTAACTAGTAAGCTTGTTTGTTGGTGAAATTTACAAATGTGTCCTCAATGCAACAACACCCAGAGCACTTCATATGTTAACTAACGTTAGCAGCCTTTAACAACATGTATAGGTCCTGAGGTCTATATGGTGGTAATAATAATCCTCAACCATTTATCTGTAACATCAGATAATATCTGTTAAACACTCAATATCAAAACTATTACACATAATGCTAATCCGTCATTACTCCAGTAAACCGCTAACTTTAGTATAGTAACAATTGATGTAATGTTAGCTAGCTTACTGGAAGTTGGACAAATTTAGATTTCTAAACACACCTGCGCCTGCTTCTTCATGCTTTTTATTTCTGTGCTCCTGACTGGTGTTGACCTGCAGCCATCTCTCTGCTCATTAATGTAAAATTATCAAACGATTCAGGAAAAAACAATAACCCCAACAGAGTCAAGATGCAAATTTCCAGAGCTCTGCTCCGTTGAGGAGGTTGTTGCTTTGCATTATACATCAGAGATGTTACGTGATATGCCCAGTTACACTATGGTTAAGGTTAGAGTTGCAGGAGGAGTTATATGACTCAAGTCAAGTAAGCTATGCGACAAAAACATGCAATCCAATTGGCTCTCCAGCAAATTGCCTGAATTTCGGAATCACGAAATTTTGCAAACCCCCAACAGCTCCAACCCCCCATTGGTCCTCCAGTCATGGGCCCCATACACAGTTCATGATCTGCATATAAAAAGGGATGGCTCTGTTCATAGATATGTAAAGCCTCTTATAATGGTGCATACTCTTAATGATGGTAAAAGCAACAGATCAAATACATAAGCAGGCAACTTGAAAGAAAAAATAATCCAAACAATATGATTGGTTTATATGAGCAAGTAAAAATAAGAAACCTTTTTTAGTGATATTCATTTTGAAAGAGCTGTATTGTAGTGCCTTTGTTCTTCTGTTTTTTTCCTGGATCTCAAAGATGTATACCGTAGATCTCATTAACCTGGAGATCTAATGATGCATGTCTTCTTCATTAAGCTACAGTCCTTGACCAATCCTTTATTGTGATCAGTACTTCCTGAATTCTCCCTTTCTGTTAGAGGATGTGTATTAGCTTAGATTTCCCTGCTCTACAGATACTAGATACTGTCCAGTCCATAAGGTCTCTTTTCATTCAGTTCCTATGTATTGTCAGTTTACTGTTATTTTCTTACACTTTATCACATATCTGAATGTTTATCTCCATATTTTAAAGTGTATTCTTGTATGCTATGATTAGATTCTTGTGATAATGCACACTATGAGGGATGCTATAAAATAATGTGATAATTTCAGTTAAGGAGGTGCTTGTTCCCTGTTTTATTGGTATTGAGCTCCCATTCTGCAATCTGAAACTTCAGATACTGCAATTATAATAATTAATTAAATGGGAAAATGAAACTTTGCCGACTGACCAATGTAAATATCTGTAATAATGCTAACAAGTTAGCTGTCCATCTGAGTCAGTATGCTGCTACCAAGCAGAGTCATGCAATACATTGGAATCTGCTGCTCTCTGCAGGACACTAGTGGCGTTACTGTAACTCAAATTTTACTTCTCATTTTCTCCTTTTAGCACTTGCAGACAAGGAACACTAAGTTGCATTGGAGCACCTTCCACCAAACCAAGTGAGTCTGAATTGCTGCTTCTTTTATAATTAATTTATTGTTGCTTTTTAAAGTAATGACACGTTTCACGTTAAATTAATATGATTATCTGTTAATGCAGAATGAGAAAAATAATAAAGATTTAAAAAGCCAAAATAACCATCACAATTTCTGTATCCTTCCAGTAGTAGCAACCCCTACACCACAAAAGATTTTTGACCACTTTTCCACATTACTCACCCAGGTCCAGGTTAGGTTGTTTGGCAACTCTACATTGGCATCAGTATAAGTGAGAGTGGGCATGTTTGTATGTGTGCATTAAGTTAAACTGATGCCCTGTTCAGGGTTATTTTCTAACTTGTGAGAGCTGCTGTCAGGATAGGTTTGGACACCTCACGACCCTTACTTGAATTAAGAGGTTTTGTGATGATATGCATGCATTGTATGTATATTCAAAGGAAACACCAGTTTCTGAATGTACTTATAGATTATGTATGTTTTGGAAACAAGACAGTGCAAGACTATTATAAAAAATCATTAAAACCAAGGCCACAATAAACTGGCCAAACTCAGCAGACTAGTTGCCTTATTCATCTGAGCTGTCTGTTAAGCTCTCGTTCAAAAGAATCCTGTGCTTCCTTAGCTACTTCTTCAAATATGCCATACCCTTTATAAGCAGATAATTTTAATAAATCTTTTATTATTATTGTAATTATTTCACTTATGTTTTCATGTTTCTGATTATTAGATATCTAACTTTTTATTTTTTCTTTCAGCATGTAAAGCACCAATGATCTATTTTGATTGTAGCAAAGCTGAAACAGGAACAAAAGGATCTGAGTGCCAGAAGAGCTGTGATACCCTGGATGCATCATGTGTATGTGAAACTCACTGTTCTGTTTAGTTTAACCCAGAGGTCATAGCTCATAATTCTGAATATGCTCCATGAAGACCTCTCAACCTGGAATTTTTCATTAGTTGAAGCTCTCCCTCTGAATCACCAGCACAGAATCATTTATAGAAGTTATTACATTTGACATATTCTTGTGTCACTAAGTACAATCTAAAATATATCAGTAATTGTTTTTTATGTGGATTAGACAGTGCATAGCTCTGGCATTTCATGTATTCTTCCAGATATGCAATATTTTTTATATCTTATTTCTCCCCACAGTACAGTACAGAATGTGTCTCAGGTTGCATATGTCCAGTGGGTCTTGTCTCAGATGGTAAGGGTGGTTGTATATCTGAGAGCCAGTGCCCTTGCACCCACAATGGTGAAATTTACAAGCCAGGAGACAAGATCAAAGCTGACTGTAACACATGGTATGTAAAATGACATTCTTCTATTAAAACAATAAATGATGATCATTTATACTGATATGACTTCTTGAATTGTATGGTCTCCAGCACCTGCAAGAACAGAAAGTGGGACTGTACCACAGCCCAGTGCCAGGCTACCTGTGCAATCTATGGAGATGGACACTATATAACCTTTGATGGGAAGAGGTTCACATTCAGTGGAAACTGCGAGTATACTCTCACTCAGGTACAAAGTAACAATTTAAGTAAATGAAACACACAAATAAATAATTGTCTAGTCTTTATGAACAGGAGTAGAATGTATGGTTTTGTTAAACTGAGACAGGATGTATGCTTTCTCTTCAACATAGCTGAAGGGCTGTTGCTCTTTGACTTTAAGACTTTCTCCCTCCGATTTTACAAAGCACATTTCTCTTAGATTGCTTTTATATTATTATTTGTCTTTATATTCACTTTACAGTCTGCTTTAAATTTATTTGAAAATGTTTATCGTATATCCCTATCCCTAAATGATAATAAAATACAGCCTGGTGGTTTAGTTTTACTCTACTCAGGATTTGATTAGCATTTTATTCAAAATTGCTTGCTCTCATTTTAAAGCTGCTTATTTATTTTAAGCTAGATTGAGAAGAGCATGTTGGCACAAGGGTGCCCTGGTGTTGTCTAGCATTCCAGAATTTAATGAGGTCTTGCACTTAAGTTGCCAGGACAGCATACAAACTCAATATTTTGGTATACACACCAGTATATTCATCAATGACTTCATTAGGCTAACAAGTCGTCACTAATGACATCAGATGTGAAGGCACTAAGTTAGTCAACATACTTTCTAAACCTGCTTTTTCTTCTTTTCCAGGACTTCTGTAGTAACAACCCTGGCAATGGCACATTCAGAGTGATTACGGAAAATATCCCTTGTGGTACAACTGGGACCACATGCTCCAAAACTATCAAGTTCTACCTAGGGGTGAGTTTAATCAGCATGTTGTCTAAAAGCTGTAGTTAGCTATCTGGAATTATGAATGCTGAATACATTTCATTGATAATTGGTAGCTCTGAGGCTAGGGATCTGCACTGGCAATTGGAAGGTTGCCGGTTTGAATCCTATAAATGCCAAAAGGGACTCTGCTCTGTTGGGCCCTTGAGCAAGGTCCTTAACCTGCAATTGCTGAGCGCTTTGAGTAGTGACTAAAGCACGATATTAATGCAAAGAAAGAATAATTGTAACGTCTCAAATCTTATCTACTAGAAAATAACTTAATGAGAGTTTCGTCTTTTTGCCTCAGATCTTGAATCCTTAGAACAAATGATTACTTGTTTATTTACAAGAGTATAGTCCACGTACTTCACATTAAATGAGTAATCATGTATTCTGTTTTAGAACAATGAGCTAATCCTCACAGATGGACATTATGAGGTAATCCAGAGAGTTTCAGGTGCTGAGATCCCCTACAAAATCTATAAGATGGGCATCTACTTGGTCATTGAGGGCAGTGATGGAGTGATCATTATGTGGGATAAGAAGACTAGCATCTTTATCAAGCTAAGTCCAAAATTCAAGGTAAGCTTAAAGGATACAAATTTGTAAACTAGTGTAGAATTAAGAGTAAAATGAAATATATTATATGTATTATGTGTTGTATCTTTAAGGGTCATGTCTGTGGCCTGTGTGGAAATTATGATGGAAATGCAAACAATGACTTTACCACAAGAAGCCAGTCAGTAGTGGTAAATGCTCTTGAGCTTGGAAACAGCTGGAAGGTGTCCTCCAGTTGCCCAGATGCTAAAGGCCACAAAGACCCATGCCTTTCCAACCCCTACCGTCAGTCCTGGGCTCAGAAACAATGCAGCATTATCAAGAGCCAAGTTTTTAAAACCTGCCACCCTCAGGTACTAGCCATTTTGGTTTTCTCTTGTGTATATATTGTTTATCTTTGTCCTGTCTTTCTGTCCCTTTTTGCTTTTCTTGTTGGCCTGTTTTTGTGTATTCTGCATCTGTTGATGTCACTCAAATTTAGTAAGAAAGTTGTGTTTCTTCCACCTTTGTCTGTTTTCTCATTGTAAAGTGTGATACTCTGTTTTCAGAATATTTCTATACATGAGCACATACACAAACACACACATATAGCTTATATATACACATAATTTCCTTAATGATTACACACTATATAATGTCCAGTTCTGCTTCTGCATCTTGAATACTGTACATGCGTTGTCAGACTTTGGAATGAAGAAGAAAGAAATGAATTAGCATTGTAATGGAATACTCTACTCAGAAAAGCAACAAATTAAATAAAATCTATTAGCATTGTACTCTTTTATATTAATAAAATAATTTGCATATGTACACCTTGCTATCAAGTGAGATGTTTACCTCCACAGAATGAACTTAATGGATCATTTTCAAAATGCAATATTAAAAGTAGGACTTACTCATCTTTTTCATATTTCTAATCTGGTTGTTTGTTTGCCAGTTGAAAAAAAGTAGGATATGTATAGGTCTAAAGTTAATAATTGAAATTGAATAAATGAAATGTGTCCATGGATACCCGAAAAATTAACAATAAATGTCTTTTGCAAAACAATTTAATATAGACAAAAATGTATACAAAATGGATATACTCATATTAACTTATTTTGCCACTAATGGTACGTTTAAATAGGTTAACAGCTAAATGAAAAATAAAAAAATGCATCAATGAGAGAAACAAACTCACAACAGACAACAACATAAAATAAATGCTGTTGTCCCATCCAGGGATTTTTCTTGCTTTGTCATCAATAGGGTCTGGCTGTCTGTTCACCAAATCAGATTATGCAGGTTTAGGAAATTGAAGAATGGATATAGGCCTTAGGTAGAGATGAGCCATCATATAACTGCACATACAGTGGTTTAAAACTCTGTTATGTGCTCCAATCAACACTAATTATCTTATTTATCAACATTCAAGTTCTCCACTAATTACTGAAAATACGGAACCAATGTACAGCACATTTTACCGAAGAGAATGAGGCTAAATGAAAAGATAAAGAAAAAGTATAAGCATGAAGGAAACAAGTAAACAATTCCATACAATATTAATTACATAGAATGAAATAATAAGTAAAATGAGCTTGTAGACATCCTTTTTGGTTGCACTGTCTGCTTCATTTTGGTCCCACCAGGTTTACTACTAGATTATTTGGTCATTTTTCAGTAAAACATATTTAGTAATGCGCTTTATCAGAGAACAGTGAATGCATTTTTAGAAAAATCATTTGTTTCTAAAAATGACAAAAATGAGTAATAAGTTTAAATGAAACAGTAGAATTTTACTGATTGTGTTTTGTTTTTAAGGTGGATCCATCTCCCTATTATGATGCCTGTGTGAAAGATTCTTGTGCCTGTGACACAGGGGGGGATTGTGAATGCTTCTGTACAGCAGTGGCTTCCTATGCAGAGGCCTGTAATGAGGCTGGTGTTTGTGTTGCCTGGAGAACCCCTGATATCTGCCGTAAGACATAGCTTAATATTTCCAAAATACTTCATAATTTTCTTCATTGTATCAGTTTTTTAGTTTGGTTCTGTTCTAGAATTGTGAGTAGATTTTTTTTAAATACAAAAATTGTTCTAAAGTGAAATAGTTTTGTTCAGAAAATTGGATATTTACAGAGGCAAGACAAACTGCTACTTGAATTATCTTTAAAGACACATAGAGAGGGAATTAATCCATGTATTCCCTGGGTTTCCAAAATAAAACAATCATCTTTCAATGTTTTCTCAGCTCTTTTCTGTGATTACTACAACTCACCTGGCGATTGCGAGTGGCACTACCAGCCTTGTGGAACGCCCTGCATGAGAACATGTCGAAACCGCAGTGGGAAGTGTTCCAAACAGATTCCAGGACTGGAAGGTAAATAGTTAACTACCTGTGAATGCCAGGCTTCTCCAAACACCATTTCACAATAAGCACCAAAACATGCTACAAAGCCTTTGCATTATTTCTTGGAAAGGATAAAAATAGCAAGTAATACCAGTTTGTGGGTCACATGCACTTAAACATCCTGTAAAAATATATGTCCAAAATGCATGACAAATTGAAATACACTAAATAAAAGAAAAGTTTTATTTTGAAAGAACTATACCACTTACTTGCTGTTATGTATGTTGCATTCATAATCCTGACTCCTCCAAGGTTTTCAGTCAGCATATATTTAATAAATAGTAGTTGCTGTAACCAAAACTTGCAGATTACTTATTATATGCTAATTTATTGTTTTTTTTGTTGTACTGTACTTATAATACACAAGTATTTGACTCTTTCAAAATATGCTTGCAAATTTTAAGCTTTAAAAAGCAAAATCAAACAAGTTCCTGAACCATAAAAGTATAGTTTACAATGCAGCAAGCTTAAAGCTCAAAATTATAAATGACCTAAATAAGAATGAGTTGCAAAAAATAATAATTTATAATTTGAATAATAAATTTCAGTACATATTTAGAGCATAAATTTATAAGACACACTATTAGTCAAAAGTTTTAGAACACCTCTGTTTTTTCAGTTTTTCTTCAAATTTAATCAGTTGAAATGCAATGAATGACTAAAAATGGTGAAAAGGTAAGCAGTAAATTTCCAGAGATTTAAATTTAAAGTTTTGGTGAGCAAAAACTGAAAAAGGGAAATATGATAATATTACAAATGGGCCTTCTTCAGGGAACGACTAATAAGTTACGGCCTACAGATGTTCTGTAGCAATCAACTTCTGTGAATTATTTAAAAACACTCTTTTCTGTCTTAAAGCATAGTTGGAACAGACTTTGTTACTATACTGTATACACCCTAGAAAGTTATAAATTCCAGTGATAATGGCAAGAAAATGGAAAGTAGCAAATGCAATGAGACAGAGCATTATTACCCTTAGAAGTTTAGGCAAAAAAAAAAAATCAAAACGTCAGTGAGTACAGTGTCCTACACAATCCAAAGGCAATTGGAAACTGAAAGAAACTCTGACATGAAGAGATCTGGCAAACCCAAAGTCACAACCCAATCAGAAGATACGTTTCTGACAGTCACCTGCTTCTGTGATAGGCACCTCACAGCACCACAGCTTCGAGCACAGCTTAACAGTGCAGGATGAAAAAAAGCAAGTCTCAGCTTCCACTGTGAAGTGGCAGTAAGAAAGCCATTCCTTAAAGGACAAAATAGGGCCTTGAAATACTGGCTGTGGACTACTGCAGACTGGAAGAAAGTCTCATGTACTGATGGATCAAAATTTTAAATCTTGAGTTCATCATACAGGGTGGTTTGTATGCCACTGAGTTGGTGAAAGGATGGTTCCTCAGTGTGTGACACCAACTGTCAAACATGGAGGAAGAGGGGAGATGGTCTGGGGTTCTTTTGCTGGAGGCAGCATTGGTGACTTGCACAGAGCGACTGGTATTCTGAATCAAAAAGATTACCTTTTTTTCAGTTTTTGCTAGCTTAAATTTTAAATCCAAACCTCTGGCAGTTTACTGCTTACATTTTTAGTGTTTTAAGTTATTCTTTGCATTAAATTTGATTGATTAAATTTGAAGAAAAACAGAAAAACTGAGGTGTTCTAAATTTTTTGACTGATAGTGTACATAACATGCATATAAAAATGAAAATAAGAATGCATCATTCTCTTTAATAGGATTTTAAAGATTACACAGTTACGCAATACAATTTTCTCAAACTATTTCAAATTCATGATGATATACAGAGAGGTTTGGCTTATTCCACTGCAGCGCCTACTAACACTTACACCCACCTATTCAACTTGGAGTCATTAATAATGTCACCTGCAAATCTTTGAGGATGGTGAAAGAAAACTGGAGTACAAAGCATGCTGACAAAGAAAGAACATTTAAACACCACGCAGACAACACTTGGTCATGGAATTAGAACACCAGCATTCTGAATTCATGAGGCAGCAACACAAGTCACTGTGTTACCATGCTCCCTGAATATAAAATGTACATTTTAAATTTTAGTATATGATATTGTTATTTATTATGGAGGAGAATATTCTGTTTTTTTTTTAATATAATCATTCATTCATATTTAAGAGCTGTTTAAATTCCGGCCATAATCACAGGTGAGACAAAATGTATTCCATCAACAGCAGCCATTGGGCCAAAATCTATATTTTAAATAAATACATTTGCACATTGTAATAAGTGAACAAATATGACAGATTTCCTTAAACTTACAGTGGCTAACAGTGCATGTTTCCCATTTTTTACAGGTTGCTATCCAAAATGCCCACCCGAAGCCCCATTTTTTGATGAAGATTCAATGACATGTGTTTCACAAGATGAATGTGGCTGCTATGATGATGATGATAATGATCGACACTATAAGCAAGGAGAAAATGTTCCCACCAGCAAAAACTGCATGGTTTGGTGAATATTTCTTTTTTTAATTGGATATAGTATAACCACTAAGAAGGGAAGAGCATTTACAGAATGTTGTACATAAATTAAATTATTTATAAAATTTAAAAAATAAATGAAAGCAACTAATGATTTCCACAATCACATACTGTATCCCTTTAAGGAGGTTTTAAAAAAACGTAAACTGCCTTTTGCATCTTCAGTGTTACACAACTAAATACTTAATGACTAAGTCATTTGATATATTAATTACTAACTTTATTGGATGGATTCTCAAGGTACTCAATTTATTCCTGTACATTTTGTCCAAAACCTTCAGTGTCCTCTCCCAGTTAAATTTTTGATAAACTTAGTTTTCAACTCAGCCAGAATGAATGAGTGAGTGAGTTTTAGTGCATGCCTTAATTTGCTAAGTTTGCTAGACTCTAAATGAGACATTAATATGTTTTTTACAATAACTGTCTTTTTTGTGATCAATTCAGACTAGAATAAATCAACTCAGATCTCTCTCTGTCTGAAAATAGTGCCTAAAACAGCAGATGCGAAGTCTGCATTATTCTCTGCCATTTTACAGCTCTTATACTATTACCAGATGCTCCTTAGCTTTATGGTTCCCATGCCTTCATTCCCTGTTTTTTTTCCTTTTGCTCTTATACTTGATGATTATTTTGGATTAATATGACAAGTTAAGTGTAAATTAATGTTCTTTTTTACAAATATGGGTTTATATTTTCACAAGATGTCATTTTTCATGTTAAATACTTACAAAAGTTAACCATCTCTTATATGTAAATATTCAGATAGATAGATAGATAGATAGATAGATAGATAGATAGATAGATAGATAGATAGATAGATAGATAGATAGATAGATACTTTATTAATCCCAAGGGGATTCATGTACATTTGGGACTGCAGCACATTGTTGAGCTGAGTGTGTGGAGTATTTATTAGCTCTTGTGAGTTACACTGAAATGTAGTTGAAAATTCAAGAATGTTTATACAGTAGTTTTATGTAATTAATGTATCAGCTTGACTTTATTAATACTTGATTCATTTGAACTGCACAGAGTATTTTACCTGATATTGTTCATTTTATTGTTGTATTATACAGCATTACAACAAACTTTCATGTTTTATACCTCATTCTTTCTTTCACGTTTTTAGAGAACTGTTTTCAACCTCATTAAAATAATTAGACTGGAACTGTATCCATCATGAGTGTAAATCTAGCCATAGAACAGTTTTGCTTTGAGCAAGTGGCAATTATTTAGGCTTGTTCCCTTACTTGGCTTGGTATCAGAATTTTGGTAGTGTAAAGTCTGTCAGATTCAATCATGCTGTGCATTTACTAACCTCTGTTTATCAGATATGCTAGCCCTTATGTCCCTCTTTCTTTGTGTGTCTTGTTGCCTTTGTTCATCGGACACTCATTCAAGCCCTTACATACCTTGACACCAGACGTCTTTATGTCTATATCTGTACATGTACAAAGTACAATGAAATTCTTACATGTGTGTGTTATTCAAAATGCAACACTCAGCAGTGCCATGATTAATAACCTTACCTAAAAACGTACATCTTTCTTTCTTGAAAAATATCCTGTGTTATAAAAACTGCCTGCATACATTACAGTATCCCCTTATCTGCATGGGTTCTCCCAAATCACAAAGACATAATGATTAGATTAAGTGGTATGCTTATATCTCTCTGATGCAAGTAAGTGAGTAATTGTGTATAAGTGTGCCCAGTGGCAAAGTGATTAAAACTGGACTGGACTGGTTCATTCCTTGTGTCCAGTATGACTCTTCACAACCCAGGCTACATAAAATGCATGGATGGATAAAGAATGTCTAAAAATCTTAATTAAAGTTTGCAGCATTTCTGTCTCCTATGCAATCACCTGATTGAGTAATGATGCTGTCATTTCCTAAAATATACAGCTTCACTGATTCTCCTAGTTTCGCTTTCTGAGGTGTGCAAGAATCAATGTCATCAGATCAGGTCATACAGTGTTATACATGTAAGACTTTACAGCACTGCATCACTTTTATCATTTGTGTTATCTGTGTGTTTTCTGACATCACACTATGTTGCACCATGGTGTTCCTTTGGATAGACCTTTATCCCTTATTGTGCTCATTTTTGCTGACAGAAATTTTTTGTTTTTCTCTCTGTTAGCCACTGTGATGATGAAGAAATTGAATGTGTCTACAATGTTCATGGTAGGTCAACAATTTATATTACCTTCACATATGTTGACTGGGTTAAGACAGAAGAGCATAGCATAATGTAACCCATCATGTTTTAACATCCAAATACGATTCTGCTTTACTTTCCTGTTTAGGAACTCAAAGCTCCTATTTCTGTTTCCCAATAAAAATATTACATCTTGAAATGTCAGAAATTGTCAGAAAGTATTCCTATTGGTAAAAACAAATTAATTGGGTTTTTAACATTAGAATATTAGAACAATCTAAACAGGAATGGGCCATTCAGCCCAACAAAGCTCGCCAGTCCTATCCATTTAATTCTTCCAAAGTAACATCAAGTCTAGCTTTGAAAGTCCCTAAAGTCCTACTTTCTATCACACTACTTGGTAGGTTATTTCATGTGTCTGTGGTTCTCTGTTTGTTATGACCTACATCAACATCATAACTGCCAAGGATTCAAGTGCATGTCAGGAACCGTGTTTCCTTAGGCTGTACTGTAGGTGCTACAGTGTAGCATGAGAAATAACAAACAAACAAAATTTGTAGATGTTCAAAAGATGAGGTTTCTTATTGAGCTTTGTGAATGTATTAGACTTATCCATAATTTGCTTTGTGCCAGTTTCTACAGGATAAAATACTTTGAAATAGGTACATCTTTACGGTCTCAGGAATTTACTTGATATTCAATATGTTGATACATATCCTGGTGACAAGGCAGAATTAAAACAAGGGCAACCACATAAATAAAAGATTTACAGGAATTCTGAAATGACTTGGAGTGGCATGATAATTCAGTAACATGTCCTGCTGGCTCACAGCTCTAAGAGCCTAGGGTTCAATTTCTGGCTTGTTTGGGTTTTACTTATTTTTACTGTGAGTTGTCTCTGGCTCATATTTCAGAGACATGCATGTTAACTCAAATAGCAGGTGTCTGAATGAAGGTACCCTGTGATGGGCTGATGTCCCATCCAGTATAGATTAATACTTTGCACCTAATGCAGCTAGAATGGTTTCCAGCCCTTTGTCATTCAGTATTAGATTACGTTGTGCAAGAAATTGGATGGATGGATGGATAAAATTAACTGGAATCTGACAGTTGTGTTGGATAGCCTTTGAGGGCTTTATAAGTGCAAATATTACATTACATATATTTTCTACTTCTTCTTCATAGTCAGTATGTCTTATTTCTGATGCCTTCTGGGGTTTACATTTAATCAGTAGTTTACTTTGAAAGAAGAGCACACTGCACAATGTTTACTTAAAAAATGTTTTTTTCTAAAAATAACTGTTTGCTTCTCTTTTTAGCCTGTTACTGCATTTATAATGGAAACAAGTACCCTTATGGTTCAACTATATACAACACTACAGACGGTCTGGGAAGCTGTATAACAGCCACATGTGGACAAAATGGAACCATAAACCGAGACATTTATATCTGCACAACTACAACCAATACTCCAAGCTTCAGTTTCAACACACCTACTACCAGTAAGATCACTTCTGTTACATACTGAATAGATACAAAGAACTTCTTGAGCACTTCTACAAAAGTGTAAATCTGTTGCTCCATTGTTGTTTTTGCAATAAAAAAGTATCTTAGACTGTTCTAATTATAAACTCCATGATCAATTACTTTACAGGCTTTTGAGAACTGAGAAATAAATGCTAAGCAATACTTTTGTTTAGATTTTACTAACAGTTAAAAGTCCTTAAGTAGAGAAGTAAACATATTATCATTTATTATACATTCTTTTGAAGTGCAACAGTTTTATTCCCAGATCTCAAAGACATGCAGGCTAAGCTATTGGTAGCTCTAAATTAGTCTAGTGTACTCCTATGGCATCCATGCCAAGGCTGGTTCCTGACCTAAGCCTAAAACAAGTCTTTATGTTCCTTCAAACCTGCACTAGAGTAAGTGGATTCAAAAAAGCTAATGTGTGAAAGAACATATTATGTTACTAATTTCACATTTCAAGCTATAAAGTTTATCTTGCTTGAAGCATTGTGTGTTGAGTATGCATATCTAATTAGACAATTTAACTGTTTTATACAGTATATTACTTGCACGCATCTTTATTGTGTTTATTTTAATCCTTACTATTACGATGTAACAATTAAATTTACAGGTATAAATTATTATAGGCAGCACAGTGGTGTAGAAGTTGTGCTGCTGCCTTGCAGTAAGGAGACCAGTGATTGCGTCCGAGGTCCTCCCTGTGTGGACATGGCATGTTCTCCACGTATGTGCATGGGTTTCCCCCGGGTGCTCTGGTTTCCTCCCACTGTTTAAAAACATGCAGGTTAGGTGGATTGGTGCCACTAAATTGGCCCATGTGTGTGTGTGTGGGTGTGCGTGTGTGTGCGTGTGTGTGTGTGTGTGTGTGTGTGTGTGTGTGTGTGTGTGTGTGTGTGTGTGTGTGTGTGTGTGTGTTCACCCTGTGATGGACTGGCGACCTGTCCAGGATTTGTCCCTGCTTTGTGCCCTTTGCTTGCTGGGATAGGTCCCAGCCCCTCCAAGACCCTGGTCTGGATTAAGCGGGCTAGAAAATGACATGATATGAAATTATTGCATCCAGACCTTGACATAAGATGAATTTGAAATGTTATGATCTCTTAAACTATATACACTTATAAATTCAGCAATAAGTTCATTTGTTGATTGGCCGGTAGAGGGAAACAACAGAATGTGATTAGCAATAATTTAAAATGAATTATTTAAAAAATATATGTAATTGTTTTATAAATTAAATTTAAACAAACTACTTTCATCATTTTGTTTTACGAAAAATCTTTTCACCATTAGACACCTTGATTAACATCAAAGATATATCTTAGACCACATTTTAAATGTTGTTACTACCTATATTTTACGTATTATATTGTTGAAATAATATTGACAAGCTTATAGCCAAATGCTGTCTGATTTAGATAACAGGAACATGTTATAATTAATAATGTATATAAGTAATGACTTAGTGCCACAGCAGGCAACTGTTGGAATTTCTTCTGTGCAGAGTTTGTATTTTTGAATTAATAATGTGGTTAGGTCCTATGATCCTAAAGCATCTTGTTAGGTGGATAGGCATTAGCAAATAGATTTAGACTAACTATATTTGTAGATATGCATACAGACAAGACTATCATGAACTGGAGGACTGTATCTAGATTTGGCCTTTTCACTGCCAGGATATGCTTGCACCCTGTAACCCTATACAAGGCAAACATGGGTTCAGGAAATTGATACAGGGATAGGTAGATACAGTAGATAGTTCCTTGCTTCATGTATTTAGCCTCATATATTTTTGCGTAGTATTCTATTATTCTCTGTCATACTGCAGCAATATTGCTCTGTTCCTAGATAAAACTGTCTGTTCCTTTTGATTAGTGTCATTAATGGGTACTTCATTTTAAATTACTTCACTTCAATAACCCAATAAAACAGTAAGTACTACAATATATTGCAGATATGGATCCTACCATTTTTGTGTTTGCTTCTGTCCACAAATAACTGAGTCAAGTGCTTCTAGTCAGTATTCATTTCATGTGAGCAAATCTCTGTTTTCTGTAGCACATAAAGCTAGTTTCTCTTTCACATTTTATATTACGGGATCATACTCTATAGGGCTGTTTTTGTTCTCATAGCTAAATAAATTCCAAAACGTTCAGGAGAGCTGTAGTTTTAGATAATTTAGAATTTGCAGTTAAATATTATTTGATTATATGTATAGCTGAAAGGAAAAACAGTAACTCACTCATGGCACAGGCAAAAATTTATTCTAAAATCTGATACATTGAAAAATCATGTTCAAAAGAATGTTATAAAATGCTTATTCTATAATCATTCAAAAACAAAGTTCGAAATAGGTAGGTTAAGTCATTAATGAAAAATTTTCATTTCACAGATTGAATTAAATTCAGAGTTATTCAAATATACTCCATTTGAACATGTAACCACATACCAAATATCTTCAAACAAATGTATTGAAAGAAAATGAAATGATTTGTTTATTCTTGTTGTGCATGCTGTATCTGTTATATATAAAAAAGAGAAATGGCACTCTGTGTCAGGTGAAAGATTTTGCAAAGCTTGAGTGATTATAACTCATTCATGAATGTCTTTTGTTTTTCAGGTAACTCTGGTACAACATCATGTTTAGAAGAAGTCTGTGAATGGTCTGTCTGGTATGATTTAAGTTTTCCATCTGAGAAGACTGGTGGAGACTATGAGTCAATTGACCACATTCGGATTAAAGACCAGTCTATGTGTACTAATCCACTCCAGGTTGAATGCAGAGCCCAAGAATTTCCTGAACTTCCTCTAAACCAAACAGGACAAGTTGTAGAGTGTAACACATCTGGACTTAAATGCAACAATAAAGATAACCCAACCAAATGCCTGAACTATGAAATCAGAGCATTTTGCTGCAAGCAGTATCCTTGTTCTACACCATCTACCATAACTTCCCCTGTTACTACAACAGAAACAACAACAAGTCCTACAACCCCAGAAACTACAACCCCTACAACAACACACACTGTAACAACCACACTTTCAACACCAATCACACACACCACATCATATTCCACCTCTACTACTCCCATCTCCACTTCTCGAACTACCTGCAGGCGTGCATGCTTCTGGACAAAGTGGTATGACTTTCATTTTCCAACATTTGGAACAACAGGAGATGAGGTTGAAACACTTGAAAGGGTGAAAAGTGCTGAAGGTGCAGTCTGTGACAAGCCAAGCCAAATTGAATGTAGAGCAGAAAAATTCCCCAACAAGACAATTGAAGAAGTAGGACAGATTGTGTCATGTGATGTTTCTCAAGGACTGATATGCAAAAATCAACAGCAAACTGGACCTTTGCATCTCTGCTACAATTATGAGATAAGACTGTTATGCTGTGATCTTTACAAATGTGAAACTTCAACGACAACATCAGAAACTACCACAACAACAGAGACAACCTCATCTACTCTCACCACCACAACTACTACAGAAACAACAACACCAACCTCAACTACCACCACAGAAACAACCACAACGCCAATCCCAACACCAACCACAACACCAACCACAACTACAACCACGGAAACAACCACAATGCCAACCACAACACCAACCACAACGCCAATCCCAACACCAACCACAACACCATTCACAACTACAACCACGGAAACAACCACAATGCCAACCCCAACACCAATCACAACACCAACCACAACTACATCCACAGAAACAACCACAACACCAACCACAACTACATCCACAGAAACAACCACAACCACGGAAACAACCACAACACCAACTACAACCACAACACCAACCACAACGCCAACTCCAACACCAATCACAACACCAACTACAACACCAACCACAACTACAACCACAACACCAACCACATCTACAAGCACAGAAACAACCACAACACCAACCACAACTACAACCACAACACCAACCACAACGCCAACTCCAATACCAATCACAACACCAACCACAACACCAACCACAACTACAACCACAACACCAACCACATCTACAAGCACAGAAACAACCACAACACCAACCACAACTACAACCACAACACCAACCACATCTACAAGCACAGAAACAACCACAAAACCAACCACAACTACATCCACAGAAACAACCACAACCACGGAAACAACCACAACACCAACCACAACTACAACCACAACACCAACCACAACGCCAACTCCAACACCAATCACAACACCAACCACAACACCAACCACAACTACAACCACAACACCAACCACATCTACAAGCACAGAAACAACCACAAAACCAACCACAACTACATCCACAGAAACAACCACGGAAACAACCACAACACCAACCACAACTACAACCACAACACCAACCACAACGCCAACACCAATCACAACACCAACCACAACACCAACCACAACTACAACCACAACACCAACCACATCTACAAGCACAGAAACAACCACAAAACCAACCACAACTACAAGCACGGAAACAACCACAACTACAACCACAGAAACAACCACAACTCCCACCACAACGCCGACCACAACTACAACCACAGAAACAACCACAACACCAATCACAACAACAACCACAGAAACAACCACAACACCAATCACAACTACAACCACAACTACAACCACAGAAACAACTACAAAACCAATAACAACTACTACAACAATGCCTACAGTTACTTCCACTCCCTCTTGTTTTTCTTGCAGTTGGTCACAATGGATTGACATTAACTTACCTTCTTCTGGTCCAGATAATGGTGATAATGAAACACTGGAGGATATTAGAAAGGCAGGAATACATATTTGTGAGAAACCAGAAGACATAGAATGTAGAGCTGCACATTTCCAGAACACACCAATAAAAGATTTGCAACAGAAAATCCAATGTGAACCTTCTGTTGGGCTCATTTGCAAAAATAAAGACCAAGATATTCCTCCAGTTTGTTTCAACTATGAAATTAGAGTGAAATGCTGTTCAAATAAATGCACCACATCAACAACACCTATTACTACAACTACACATATCGAATCAACAACACATATTATTATTACTGAAACTAAACCTACAATACCAGTTGCACATCAGCAATCAACAACCTGTAGAAAGTGTAGCTGGACAGAATGGATTAATGCGTCTTCTCCAGGCACTAAATCAAAGGGAGATTATGAGACAATTAGCATCATCAGAAGGTTAGGTTATGATGTTTGTGAGCAACCTAGTGATATTAAGTGCAGAGCAGTGAAATACCCTGAAGAGCCACTTTCATCACTTGGCCAAAATGTCTCTTGCAATATGAAGCATGGTCTCATTTGTAATAATGCAGACCAGACAGGAAAAATTAAAACCTGCTATGACTATGAAGTAATGTTTTATTGCTGTCACAGTTGTGAGACAACAACCACTGAAACAAAAACACCCACCACAACTACTGAAACAACCACTACAGAAACAACAACTCCCACAACTACTGAAACAACCACAGTTACACCCTACTACACACCAACTACCACCTCAACCACCACAGAAACAACTCCCACAACTACAGAAACAAAAACAACCACTACAGAAACAACAACTTCCACAACAACAGAGACAACAACTCTCACAACTACAGAGACAACAACACCCATCACAACTACTGTAACAACTACAACTACGCCTATCACATCAACAACTACCGAAACAACAACAGCAACTCCTGCAAATACAACTTGTTGTGAAACAACAACAACTCCCACAACAACAACCACCACAACGCCCATCACATCAACAACTACCGAAACAACAACAACTCCTACAACTACAGAGACAACAACACCCACCACAACTACAGAGACAACAACAACCACTACAGAAACAACAACTTCCACAACTACAGAGACAACAACTCCCACAACTACAGAGACAACAACACCCACCACAACTACTGTAACAACTACAACTACGCCCATCACATCAACAACTACCGAAACAACAACAACTCCTACAACTACAGAGACAACAACACCCACCACAACTACTGAAACAACAACAACCACTACAGAAACAACAACACCCACAACTACAGAGACAACAACACCCACCACAACTACTGTAACAACTACAACTACGCCCATCACATCAACAACTACCGAAACAACAACAACTCCTACAACTACAGAGACAACAACACCCACCACAACTACTGAAACAACAACAACCACTACAGAAACAACAACACCCACAACTACAGAGACAACAACACCCACCACAACTACTGTAACAACTACAACTACGCCCATCACATCAACAACTACCGAAACAACAACAACTCCTACAACTACAGAGACAACAACACCCACCACAACTACTGAAACAACAACAACCACTACAGAAACAACAACAACTTCTACAACTACGGAGACAACAACATCCACACCCACAACACCAACCACATCCTCATGTTTTTGCCTGTATCATGGACGAGCATTCCCATGTGGTAAGATATTTTAACTTTTTAAAATTTTAGTAATGCTTCTTTGTGTAAACATTGTTTTCCCTATCTTTATTGTTATTAATGTCTTCTGCAACTCACTGTAGCAGTTATATTAACAAAATGGTGAATCACAGTGGTTCACTGTAGTGTAGAGTGAGACTCGGACATTTGTAGTGCAGATTTCTTGGTGGTGTCTTGTGCTTCTAGTGTGAAATTAAACCGGCTTAGAGAACATCAGAGATTATGCGATGAGATATGTAGTTATTCCTGTCACTCAAATTCGGTGACCTTTAGGTAACTCCCCTCATTAGTACTACAATATCCAAAACCAAGATACAATATAGATATGAAGAAGGTAAGAGGGAAACCGTAATAAATTGTGTGGAAACAGCATAGCCATCTCATGTAAAATGTGAATTAAAAATAATGATGTGAATGCCTTGGGAGCCTCAGGTGGCTGAAATGCAAAATTGGAAAAAGTCATGTGCAGCTACAGTAACTCTCTGAAGTGTAAATATAAAAGGGAAAAAAGTAGTTATAAAAGGTTTACTGCATGATAATTTATTACAGTAGTGTTCCACTATTCTCAAAAACAAAAACAGTAATGTCAGCTCTTATGTACATAAAAGCATTTTCAGCTCTTACATGTGATGCTAACCACCATCCCCCCTTTAGTAAATAACCGATTCTTTTTCTTTTATTTATTACTAGTATTTCAAGGTTTACCCATCTCTTCCAAGATATTATTTGCTGTTTTCTATTTACTTGCTTATTGTTCTTTAAGTCTGTTAAGTGTTATGCTATGTATTTTCTTAATGTAAGTACTCTTTTTGCATAAGCTTAGAATGATTAAAACCATTCATGTTCATTTTTTAACCTGCTCAGGATCCCGTGATAATTTTATTCCCACTGTATATCATTTGCATTAACTTCCAATAAATCAGTAAATTTAATCAGAAATTCTGCTTATAAACTCTAAAGCAAAATTTCTATTATGTCTGTCAGCCTTAAAAATCCTGTATGTCCTGATTCACAAACGTCACTATGCTGATGCATATGTGTCATTTGTGCCAGCCTAAAGATAGAGTATATTTAGTCTTGCACTTTTACTGTTTGTGCCTACACATATTGGAGTAAATTTCTTTGTTACTTACTAGATATATATGGTCACTAGACTCATGCAAATCAAAAGTGAAAGGATTCCCATCTGATTAACTTTTTACATAGTTTTTGTGTTTCTCAATTTTTTAGTCTTTTTGCTATATAATTGTTTCCTCCTTTTAGTTTCTTTAAAACCTCTTAGATGCACACCAATGTAAAGGAACCCTACATAAAATCCAAAAACCTTTCAATGCTATTGGTGTCGTGTGCTGCAGTGTAAGCTACACATTTTTGTGCAGTCCTAATTTCAACAGCAGTTTTCACTGCTATATATACTAAACACATATTTTTCTCATATCATTAATGATAAATAAAGAAAATTAAAGCTGATACATTAAACTACTGCTGTATCCATTGTGAGTAGATGAGACAAGAACATGGCAAGGTTTGGGGCAGCCACCTGTATAATTCAGTATCCTGGCTGCAAAAGTAAATGATTCTTGCTTGAGTCAAGTTTACAAGACAGAGTCCAAAACAGAACTGACTTCCAGGGAAAAGGTGTGAGGCTTTATAGGAAGTTTGGGGAAAGTGATGTCGTCCTCGGGCCCGGGACCGGAAGTGATGTGTCCCGAGTCAAGGCGGTGGCTCCTGGTGGGATTTCCCGGGAAAGGCCTGCAGGAAACTTAGAATGAGCATAAGTGCACGGGCAGATGTAATATGATTCATCTCAAAGCTCTTCAGCTGCCTCCTATGCACACGTGTGTGACACCATTTAAACTGCTTTATACCAGTTCTTTGGAGGTGTGTAGTATAGTGCTTTTCACATTTTTCTATTAAATTTTATCAAAATAGAGAAACATTTTTCTGTCAGCTGAAAGCATATATCTTCTATTTTTTGATTGAAAACAAGCAACTTCCTTGAGCAGTAATAACTCTAGTATCAACAGGTACAATGTGACCCTTTACTGTCTATTTTTCTGAGTACTTTTTCAAATATTCAGAATATTTTAAAATAATCACAGTAAAAAGAAACACATACATATGGCTCAAAGAAGATTCTGTTTTTCTTGATCACTATTTAGGTTCAGAGGTATACAATGTAACAGATGATGAAGGCTGGTGCTATACTGCTCGCTGTTCAATGGAAGGAAGAATCGTGAAAAGTGTTGAAGACTGTAAACCACCTGAGACATCAACCATTCCAACATCTACCACTACTGAGACAACTACTACAGAAACAACTACACCAACAACGACGACAACTGAGACAACAACCACCCCAACAACTACAACTACTGAAACAACAACTACCCCAACAACTACAACTACTGGGACAACAACCACCACAGAAACAACAACCACCCCAACAACTACAACTACTGAAACAACAACTACCCCAACAACTACAACTACTGGGACAACAACCACCACAGAAACAACAACCACCCCAACAACTACAACTACTGAAACAACTACCACTGAAACAACAACTACACCAACAACTACAACTACTGGGACAACAACCACCACAGAAACAACAACCACCCCAACAACTACAACTACTGAGACAACTACCACTGAAACAACAACCACACCAACAACTACAACTACTGAAACAACTACCACTGAAACAACAACTACTCCAACAACTACAACTACTGGGACAACAACCACCACAGAAACAACAACCACCCCAACAACTACAACTACTGAGACAACTACCACTGAAACAACAACTACACCAACAACTACAACTACTGAAACAACTACCACTGAAACAACAACTACTCCAACAACTACAACTACTGGGACAACAACCACCACAGAAACAACAACCACCCCAACAACTACAACTACTGAGACAACTACCACTGAAACAACAACTACACCAACAACTACTACCACTGAAACAACAACTACCCCAACAACTACAACTACTGGGACAACAACTACCACAGAAACAACAACCACCCCAACAACTACAACTACTGAGACAACTACCACTGAAACAACAACTACCCCAACAACTACAACTACTGGGACAACAACCACCACAGAAACAACAACCACCCCAACAACTACAACTACTGAGACGACAACCACCTCAACAACTACGATTATATCAAAAACACCCTGTAAATGTCCTAGTCTCATACCTTCTACTAAGGTAAAGTTATACCTTGAGTATTGTTTCTATAAGTGACTACTTTAATATTTTGATGTTCAAAAATATTTTGTGAATTACAGTAGACCTTTACCCTTCTTCACCAGCACCAACAATTTTCTTTCATGTCCCTTTGTCCACTGTACTCAGTGAGCTATAATAGGAGGAAAATAGGCATACATAGTTGTAAGTAAGTTGCTCCATTCTTGGCTGTCTTTATATTTTCCCTAAGTTATTTTTTATGGTGACATGATAGGGCTACTGTATCACGGATGGTTTTTACATGTTCTTCCCATATCTTTGAATATGAGTGTTTATGCTTCTGTGCTCTGCAATGGACTCAAATCCCATACAGGAACTGTTTCTTACCTTATGCCCAATGCTGCCAAGATGGGCACTGTATTCCTGGGGCCCTGAACTGCATAAAACAAAATGGAAAATAGATGGATACCATCACTGTAAATGTTAATACATTCATATTATTTTAATGTAAAACAAAACAACAACAAAGAAACAAGTAAAGGCACTTCCAACATTCAATTTATCTTTTATTAGGATTATATCTTACTCAATTAGTACTTGTTTTTTCTCTGCACTGGTGGCAATGCACCATAAAAATTCTTGATTTGATTTTCTCTTTTTTATCTCTTTAGCAGGTTGATAAATGTTTAACTCCGATATGTGACGATAATTGTAACATTGTATACAACCCTGTAAAATGTAATCCCGGGAATCCCCCTCAATGTATCAATGGACTTCCCCCCAAAAAAGTGTATGATAAGTCTGGCTGCTGCTTCCACTATGAATGTGATTGTAAGTACTATAGATATTATGCTTTAGCTTGTCCATACACCCCTCTACTAAATCCATATTGTAGTCACGTTTTTAACAGCACTGGAGTATGACTGTGCTACACTTTGCTAGCTATCCATCAAGTACCAAATTAACTTCCAAATTCTGAATTATCCATTTCTTACCTTAGTCAGTCTATTAATATGGCTATGATTCGCCTTCTGACAAAACAAGGTAAAGATTCTATAGAATGTGCAAATCATCAGTCAGCTTCATTAAAGAACACAGACATCAAGCTATTGACTAAAGTACTTGTTTGTTGGTTACAGTCAGTAAAATCCAAACCTGTAGCCTGTCCTCTACTCTTTGCTGCTCAAAGCTTCTTATAAACAACTGTCACTTTCCTCTGTATGGTCTTGTGATCTTCCTTCTTATACAACAGTATGCAGGAATACTATATTCAGAAATCCTCAGAATTCATCCAAAAACTCCAATCATCAGCACACTCAGTTCAAAAATATACATGAATAATATGTAACTCCCTGCAAACACTATTTACATGTTACTATTTACGTTCCAGACCAACTTGTTGTCTCTTTTACCTAAGTTCTCCTGGCAGTTTCTTCCACATGTTTTGGCAGTGTCTCCCTGAAGCTTCCTCTGTGGCCAAATCTTTCTCTTCAGTTTCCTTCAGCATCTTTTCTGGTCACCTCAGATTTTCCTTCCCTCCACTGTCTCCCCCTCTATACTGCAGCAGAAGGTAGTAGCTCTAGCTGCTTATAGCTGCAAAATATTTGCTGGTCTCCTGCTGGAGATCCCCTGACTCTGTCACTTCATCTCATTGGAAGGCATCATTCTTTAATTTAGTCCTCTTGGAACTTTCTGGTTCATGGATAAACAATTCATCCAGTTCTACAATTCAGAGATGGCTTACTACAATTTAGTTGATTAGGAGCTAGGTGGGGGTTGCCCCCTTTTTATTGTAGCTCTTCTCTACTTGCTGGCCAACTGTTGTACTACTGTCCTTTTTTGTTTTTTGCTTGTTTGGTTTTTTTCTTTCCTTTAAATAACATTGACTGGGATAGAGAGGGTTATTTTTTGGTGTTTTTATTTCTCTCTCTGTTGTTATACAAACTATCTATCTATCTATCTATCTATCTATCTATCTATCTATCTATCTATCTATCTATCTATCTATCTATCTATCTATCTATCTATCTTTACTTTCAAAGGAGTTTACAGAACAATTCTGTATATTAAAATATTGATGCAAAAAGCTAATGTAAAACTGTAAACTATGTCACAGGTTATATGATCCCTCCGCTGTTTGACATCCCATGTGTACTCCAGGGTTTCTAGTTTTCACATATTCTGTGTTTATTGGTGATCCAAGAATGTTCCACCATATGTTTTTTTTAAAAGTATATTCCATGCAAAACCCAATTTTCTTAGTATACTAACCTAGTCCTAGTGTACTCCTAATTTGTCAAGATAAGATCTGGACATACTTTGTCCTCTTGTTCTTCCAGTATATTTCTGCAGTCTCATTTTCAATGTGTTCTCTTTTAGGTTTCTGTTATGGATATGGAGAGTCCCACTATGTGACATTTGATGGAATACTCTATGACTTTAAAGCAAGCTGCACCTATGTATTGGTGAAGCAAATCCACCCAATTTATTCAAACTTCCAAATCAACATCAATGATAAGTTTTGTGATCAAGTAGATGGCCTTTCTTGTGAACGGTCCCTCACAATATACTTCAAAATGTATGAGATTGTGTTATCCCAGGAGCCAGTAGAAGGACACGTCAGGAATACGGTAAACTGCATTCAAGCTTTAATGCTGTTATCTAAAATAAAGGGGTATGATAAACTATTATGTGGTTTTTACTAGATTTACTCTGTTATTGACTATGATGTAACATGAAATAATTATTCCAGAAATTACAAATAACAAAAAGTACTTATTGACTGTATATATTTTCACTGGCCAGACACTCAAGTTCAGACACTTCATGGATCTGAACAACAGGCAAAAAAGACATGCAGATGGGCATTGGGTCTGAGTAGAAATTGACTCAAATCAGAGCCTTTTTGGTTATATTTACAACTATAAGTTTTGGTGGCACATGAGCTTTGTGCAAGATAATCATCAAGAGCTCATCCTAATTGTGGGCTAAAGTTATGACACGTTGGGCCTGAGAAGGCACAACAATTATGTGGCCCTAACTAGCAGGTCAGAGACAGTGCTATCATCCTCACCATTAAATGAATGCTACTGTAGTATCTGAAAGAAATTGTGAGGAACAATGAGCAAGGTGCAAATCAGTGAAAATAATAAGCCTCATCGAGCATTTTTATTTTCTCAGATTTTTGTCAATCAAGACAAAATCAGTTCAGCCTTTATTTCTGATGAAATTGTGATCGTTGACACTGGAATATCTATCACTGTGGATATTGCATCAATTGGAGTCTTTGTGACGATGAAAGGCTTAATGTTCAGTGTTATCCTGCCCATGGAAAACTTCCTCAATAACACAGAAGGATTGTGTGGTAAGAACATGCATATTAACATTTTGTTTTCTATTCTACCAGAAGTTTGACCTCTCAGACACACTTTTCCTAAATTTGTACATTTTTGACATTAGCTACATATGCTAATAGGAAGGACAAAATATGAGAATACAAATGAGACATATGTTGCTGCCACATACTGCCATTTGGTCAATTGTGAATCTGCTTTACAACACTGCAGATCTTAATCTTCTAGTAGTTTGCTGACATCAACTGGTAATTTGTATAGTCCTGTACCTGTGTCCCTGAGACCAGTCTAGCTTTCAAGGTGGCCCATATCATGCTAGTTTAACAGATTACACATTATTTCTTTATGATCAATAGCATGTACAATCTAAATTAATCAAAATATGACAATGACAGTTTCACTCTATGAAGTTATTAATTCTTAAAACACAAATACATTAGTCTAAAGCAAATGAAACTCTCCTGACCAAAGTGATGGTGGAATTCTAGTCCTACTAACTTGCTTTCACTTGATTGGTTTATTTCAGGAAACTGTGACAACAACAAGAAAAATGACTGCTTACTTCCAAACCATAAGCTTGACTCATCTTGCTCCGATATGGCTCCTCACTGGAGAATTAAGACTAACACATCCGACTGTGAACTACAAACCACAACACCAACTACTCCCCACACCACGACAACATCTGAACCATGTATTTCTACTGTCTGTGATATCTTCTACAGCAGGTAAGACTCTGAGATTCAAATTTTCCTAATGTGAATGACATGTCTCCATTTAACTTAATGGTAAGTGAAAATATTCTCTGCAGTGCCTTGTGCAAGGAGTCAGCTATGTACATACCATGGAGAGCATGTTTAGATGCCACTAGAGCACCTGTGTTGAGTTATCAAACATGTGGATGATATGTGCAAGGGTACAACAGTCCTCGGGTATAACAGTGTGATTTGATTTTCATTCCAGCCATTTTCTTCATCAGATGTGAAATTCAGCCGTTTTCCTACCTTCCTATTTAATTACACCTTTCACTTTAATTATTTTTGCATCTCTGATATATGTTGCAATGTAAAAACAAATTTAAAAAATGAAATAAAAATCAAGAAGCACACAACAGCTTCATTAATTTGGGTTTACTTCATAACAATAATTATTGACATTGTAGACATTCCCTGAGTGTCTTTGTGAGGTTTCCAAGTGTCCTAATGCAAAAGACATGCATTTTAGATTAACTGTCAGAAACCAGCCTGGCAGGGAGTGGACTTGAGTGGGCCTTGTGACTGACTGGCATCTCATCCACAGTTAGTCTTATGTAGATGTTGCTGAGTTACTCTCCTACTCCCAACAATCCTGTAACTGAAAATATGACTTCAGAAAATGAATGGTTCAATGAACATGACTTTCAAAAGGAAATGCAAAAATAAACCTTACTGGATGAATTTAAAAAGATGTTTTTTGATTCTCTTTTCTTTTCACATGTAGGAGCCTATTGTTTATTTTCAGTTTCGGAAAATTGTTAATTTATTTTATTACCTTGTCTGATATGTTTTTTCTTACTAATTTAATTATTAAATGTAAGCAGAAACATGTACAAGCAGAAAATTAGCACAGAGATGAAGAGCTTATTTGATCTTAAAGTTTCTTGTGCCTATTCATCAAAAGGAAGCAATACAGTGGAGGAGTGTCATTTTGCAACAACCAAATGTTTAAATAAGTTCAATGCTCACACTAATTTCCATTTATTTCTTAATGCAGCATTTTTGAAGAATGCCGGAATGTTATTGAAGTGACTTCATTCTATGAGATTTGCAAGACTGATGTCTGTGGGAAGCCACACAGTGTTTGCACAATTGTAGAAACATTTGTTTCTCTTTGTTCTTCTGCTGGTATCTGTGTTGACTGGAGAACTTCCACAAATGGATTGTGTGGTAAGCAGACAACTATCCCTTAGTCCATTAATTCAATGCTCCCACTGTTGCCTGGAGGTACCACTTATTATTAAATCCTGTTGAGAAAGGAATGAAGTAAAGTGGTCTATTAATTTTTCAGCTGAAATCCCACTGCTGTCACTGATGGGTCCATGAAAAAAGACAGCTCAATCTCTTATCTGCTTCAGATGAGGCACAGTGGTCTAGTGGGTAAGGACTAGAGAGCTTGTCACAGGGATTGATTCCTTGTGGATCCAACAGCAACCCAATAAACACATACTGTAGAAAACATGTTTTTTACTCCTATTTTTAAATTGTATATATAGTTACTTTTTTCGTAAAAAAAAAATGAGAAAACTGAAATATTCAATTTTACAGTATGCCTTTTTAAAAAGGAATTTGAATTCCTGTTTTATTGGTATCATTACTAGTGTGAAACAAAAACATTATCACACAATAATAAAAGTGGAAGCAAAGGTCTGTGATACAGTTTGCATATTTGTAGCTAGAAATCCACAAAGGGAGAAAATGAATCACGTATCTTAAAATAGTTTTTCATTCCTAAGCTTTTGACTTTCCAATAAACAAAGTAGAGCAGACACAGAAGAACATAATATAAGTGAGGAAAATTGGCTGCAGAATGATATAATTGAATTAAGTTGGTTTGAAAATACTGCAGGTGGAGGGATGAATGGGTTATAAGCAGACTCACATTAACATGCTTATCATATTCTTCTTCCTTTTCAGAGTACAAATGCCCACCGAAAAAGGAGTACCTGGCTTGTGGACCACAAATTCCAAAGACATGTGACTACAGGTGATGAATTCAGAATTTATTGTGTCCTGTGTCCAGGACCTGAAAGCAAACACATTCCACACATGAGTCTTGGACCAATCACTGTCTGTGTGGGTTTTGTCTGTTTTCTCCAGTTTTTTGCCCACATCTCAAAGACATGCAGAATAGGTTGTCTGAAGACTCTAAACTGACCCAATGTGAATGAGAGTGTGGGTTTGTCCAGAGATGCTCCATCAATGGTTGGTTGCTGTTAGGTTTAATAGTACCTGGTATACAGTCAAATGTTATGGAAGAACTATTGGATGCTTACTTTCTGGGGAAATCAAGAAATAATTATAATTGGTCCTACATTTTGTGGTGAAGGTTTAATTGAATAGTTTGAAAATCAGAAGAAAGAATCTCAAACTAGTTAATTCTATAGTATGTTACATTATATTAATATATAATAATATTACAATATTTCATATTGCGTTATCTAACAAACACCTGTGAAGAATAATCTTAAGCATCTCATAGAATGTTAAAGGAGGGACACATCAGACTGTATCTCTTAGAAAATCTCGAAAGTATTGTAGCACAGTATAAGCAAAATGATCACTCTCCACTTATTCTTTATTGAATCAAGTCATATGGTCATGGTATTTGGGTGCTATATAGCATATAAGAGATTTTGGCAAGATATATTTGCATTATACAAAGCCTTAATGTGCCCTTTATTTTTCAAGACTGAATTATCAAATCCAAGACCAGAGTGGTTGGGATCTGCCCATGGAGGGCTGCTTCTGTCCGAATGGAACAATTGCCTGGAACTCATCATCTGATATTTGTGTTACACCTGACTCCTGCAGTAAGTTACTCTACAAAATTATTTTTATTAATAAAATAGTTTTAAACCCAGACCAACTTAGCCACATATTAGTTACCTTGTCCTTCATTCTGTTCTTGCATGGTAATTTACTGGTGAATTATTGTGTAATGGTTGCAAGAGATTGCCTAAGTGAGTACAACTCACATGTCTGTCAGAATTCACCTTTGCATACCAGTGTTGGTACACAAGGAAACTTAAACCCTGCTACTGCAAGTGATGCCTCCGAAGTGAAAACACCATTGGGGCCGAAAATAAAAACAGTAAACTCAAGGAAGACTGACAGAAGGTCAGTACATTGCCTCTATTTTCACAGCAGCAGGCAGTTCTTTTTAAGGGTTAAGTACGACTCAAACAGAGCAGTCACTTTGGTGACTTTTTAGCTGTTGAGTGTCATACTACTGATGAAAATGATTCCAGGGTTAGGAGTTAAAGTAACCTTGGGATCAGATTTAAAGGGTGTCTGAGGGAGACGGAGTCTTGTGCTAGGAACTGAGTTGGGAAAATGGGGATAGTGAGGCAAAGTTTGGAGAAAGACAAAGAAATGCAAAATTGTGAAGACAGGGGAGTGCTTCATGGTTCTTGGGGAATGGCCTAGTGATCAGACCGACAAGCAAAAAGTCTGTTTATACAAACACATTGATATTGAGAGAGCTCCATGTAATCATCCCACTGTGCCTACTTGTATGACTGTCAAATTAAAAAAATAAAAAAAACTTTGGACAAGCATTGACACTGTTGGTTATAGTTTAAGATAGTCTAGACACCGGTGGGGCAGTTGCTCCCAAGTACAAATCAATGTATCTGTAGATACACTGTGGTTATAAGTATATTTTTTAGTACAAGTACAGACTGTATAACACATGCATGGTGGATAAATGATAAATTAAACTACATCCAGGGACCTGGAATTGATACTAGGCTTTGCGGAACCTTCCCCTTCCCAACCCCGAGTCTGTTTTTCGTTGTAAAGTTAAAAGTTAAAAATAAAGTTCATTGGATTTCCTGTTTTTTTTCTCTGTCCTTAGCTGACTACTGCAAAGGACCTGATGGGCTACCCAAGAAGGTACATATTGATTTTGATTGTCGCCGTTCTTGCTTACTAATTTAAAATAATTTCACCATGAAGATCCTATGGAGAAAAACATGGTATTTTTTAATTCCCTTTTAGTTAACTTAAACATTAATATGATTAGAACTGTTAGGGGAACATAATTTTGACTTAATGTTTTAAATGGTTAAAATCATTTTCACGAGTTCTTGTGTAACATTTGTACTGAAAGTGGATTATTACATTACAGAACAGACATATTAAAGTGAGTTATTCTATGCAGTTTCTTGATCCTACTTAAGCATTTGTGTGACAGTATTTGAAAACTGACAAAAGAAATCTGATCACAGCAAGAACCTTCATCCTTCTAAGAATCCTTTTGATACCATTTTAATTAGCAGAGCTGACAACACTTTACTTACAAGTAAAAAAAAATGCCAGGAATAGAAGTGAAGAGATACAGTGGTTTTAATTCACCTGAAAAGCAGAAGTTTATTGGAAGATTATAGCATTCTTTTCTCCAGGTGGTCATTTAATTCAATTGATTTATATACAGTACTAGCCTTCCCCCGCAGCTCTGCCCACGTAGTAGTGAAATAGGACAGTTAGGAGGGCCCTGCCCGGCTCCCTACTCCTGACATCATGCTCCCCCTCCCCTCAGCCCGCAGCCTCTGTCTCGGATTAGCGTGAATGTATTCCTCTATGATTCTTAGCGCGATGAGAGAAGTTGCAAAATCAACCAAAATGTTCAAGCAAATTCTAGAAGAAAAACCAATCTAAATCTGTTAAGTAGTTCTCTTGTTTGCTAGCTAAGATACGCCCCAAGGCTGGCGCGTGAGTGAGGAGGGTCCTGTCCCCCTCCCCTCGGCCTGCAGTGTGTCTCTCAGCTTTGCGCAAATAAATCGCTACCGCAAGCAAACTATGATACATAGTGCAATGACAGAAGTCGCAAAATCAACAGGAATGTTCAAGCAAATTATAGAACTAAACCCGATCTAAGCAGTTCTCTCATGAAAAGCGGACAGACATACAGACAAACAGACAGATATTGGATTTTATATATAGAGTATAAATATAGAGATGTTACACATCAGATTGACATAGAATGCTAAACACGCTCACAAATAAAGTGAAAGTGAAGCACAAAGCAGTAGTTAATCCATAAAATACCAGGAAATAAATCACTCAAAGATTGTATAAATATTTATGCAATTAACATAGTTGTGAATACTAAATACCAGTTAATTTATTTAAAATAGAAGTACACATCAACTTACAATACAGTTTCAATGGATAAACACTATATATATATATTTCAGCTTGCTGGTGAATCACATACTTGAGGACACAGGTGGAATATTAAGGGGAAGTGCATTTAAGACTGAAGCTAGGAAGCACTTGTTCACTCAGAAATTTATGGAAATCTGGAACAAACTACCGAGACATGTAGTTGAAGCACAAACCTTAACAACCTTTAAGAAAAATCTGGATGAGACATTGGGACAGCTTAACGATTAGCTAAACAAAGGATCCTATTGGATACAACAGTCCCCTCTCATTTGTCAAACTTCTTATGTTCTTATATTTTTATGGTGTTTTCACTACACTTACACACATATTGTATATATTTTGGAAAGTGCTCATATTTTGACATCACAGTAATTTACAATCAATGCTGCACATCCTCTCTCTGACTAACACCGAGTACTTTCAGCCAATAAATTATTCAGCAGAAGTGGGTCAACAAACACTACTGGAGCTCCTTTATATCAACAGCAATATGCCTGCATAATGCCTCACTGGGACTCTGACACTCCAGTCAGAACTTTTGTTTCTTATGAATTTTCTTGCTTTATAGTTATTCCAGTAGGTGTTCAGACCAAAGTGTGTCTGTATATTTATTTATTTACCTACCTATTTACGTATTTATTTATTTAAAGAGCTTCTGTAAAAAGGTAAGTTTCCCCTGGAGACAAATAAAGTTCTATCTATCTAATCTGAGATGTTATAATTGTGAATTTCCCCTTGGGATTAATAAAGTATCTATCTATCTATCTATCTATCTATCTATCTATCTATCTATCTATCTATCTATCTATCTATCTATCTATCTATCTATCTATCTATCTATCTATCTATCTATCTATCTATCTATCTATCTATCTATCTAATGCTTAACTCTAAGTTTAAGGTTTTGTTCAGTTAGTTATATTGGTCAGCCTAATTCTTACTTTATTCTGATTCTCATAGGTTGGAGAGGTCTGGAAACTCCCGGGTAACAACTGCACAGAATTTGAATGTGTGGACTTTGGAGGCCAAAAAGTTGTTGTGGAGTCAAGGATCACTTGTCCTGTCTTTGACATTGACGATTGTGTGCCTGTAAGTGATTGTTGTCTGTCCTTTGGTTATGATACACATTTACTCTTGTGCATACTAATCAGAAACTAAATAATTTCAACCATTAAAATACAGAACATTAAACCATAATGACTTGCACCACACAGAAGTCACTCAAATAATCATAGCATATGTATATAGATTCTTTATTAAAAACAATTTGCATCTCAAAGCACTATACAAAAAATGCAATCTAATAAAAATGTTTAATCATAGAAATAAGTTAAATATCAAAGGAAAGAAACAACTTTCAAACTGGTGGTGGATACCTGCCTTCTGTTATAATCACAGACCTTGAAACCTAAGGAAGGTTTGAATCCTTTCGAAAATCAGGGCTAGCCACACAGGCCTGTGATCTACAATTAAGAGAGAGGGGAACTGTAAAATCTCTGGTACAAGAGAAATAAAAATATTATGAAGTGATATCCAAAGGCAAAGATTGCAAGAAAAAGCTTAACACAGCAAAACATTCAAAAATGGTACAAAATTTCAAAACAAAAAATTGAATCCAAAATAAACAACTACATTTTCAACCCAAAAATCAAAACACCAAAAACAAAGGCAGAAAATTCCAATGGCAGTGTAATCTAAATGAAAAAGACAAAAGACCAACACATTTTAAAGGTATTCTGACAGAAAGTATTAAAAAAGGAGCTGAACAACATGAGCAGAAAATCTAACATTTCAGCAAAGGACTGAGACAATCAAGTAGGGGCAGGTCAGGTCGCACCTGAAGGCCCTAAACAAACTGTATAATTATAGGGAAGCAATTGAGAGAAAAAAAAGAAAAAATAACAAAACAAAGATACCTGACATCTTCCCTTTTACCAGTGCATTGCTTCGTATTCTCCTATGTTCTTACAGCAGTCATTTGTCACTGTCTCTATGTCTTCTGCTGTGCTCCTCAACCCAAAGTCAAGTACTTTGTGACTTTTGAAACTCTTCATGCACTGATGGATGCTTTTGTAACTCCTGAGTTGCAATACTTGTGATTTAAACCAGGCGTTTACCTGGCACCACTTCTCAAACTTTTCATTAATCAATCAGTTTTCAGATTATTGACAGATTTGACACCCACTGCACACCCAAATTACCTGGAAAGGGGTCTCTCTTTGCACTGTCTTTCCCAAGGTTTCTTCCATTTTTCCCCTACAAGGATTTTTTTGAGAGTTTTTCCTTGTCTTCTTAGAGAGTCAAGGCTGGGGGGCTGTCAAGAGACAGGGCCTGTTAAAGCCCATTGCAGCACTTCTTGTGTGATTTTGGGCTATACAAAAATAAATTGTATTGTATTGCATTGTATTGTATTTGTTCATTCAGTTAAAAAAATTTCCTGTTATTCCATGATGCTCCATAATCTGCCATTAAAACAACATTTTAGCAAATAACAAGTAACATGTGTGATTAGTCACAATAGATATGGCCTTTGACTACAGTATCATTCGACACTTATCATTAGATTTCTGGCGCTTTCTTCAAGACACTAAATGTAATGATTCTCAGCCTGCCAAATGATTAACCTGTGACACATACAGAAAAGGAAAATTTCAGCCTATATTCAATTCTTTTTATTTGGCCATTAACATTAGATTTGAAAAGAGCAAAGGCACTCGACCAGATCAGGAACATTAATTGACATCTTAACAATTTATCATTATTACTTCACATATACTTGTAAAGTGCTGCCATGTTTACTTTGTAATGATGTAGAGGGTGTGTTGTAAACTTGGTTAATTTAAAGCAGAGTTCCGTTCCACACAGCTACAGTTTTTTCCTTCTCTTCTTTTCTGAAACAGGGAACTGTGACCTCAGATTCCAATGGATGCTGTCACTCATGTAAGTGCTGAACATCTTAATTTCTCACCAAGCCCCAGAGTGAAGGTTTGTGCATTTCTCACTGTTCTTTTTTTTCATTTAAATTGCCACAGGCACTCTGAAGAACTGCAAACTTCAGAAGAAGCTAACAATTCTCCATAACAATAAGTGTAAATCAAAGGAACCTGTTGAGCTGAATTCATGTGCGGGTGCCTGTGAAACCTTTTCAATGTAAGCCAAAAATCTTTTCATTTCACTTTTTTTTATAAAACCACTTTAATTTATTCAGTCAGTTTGGCAATTTTTGCATTAAATCCAAATATGCATGTGGGTACAAAACCATGTTTGTCAGGTTTAATAAATGCTGCCAGCTCTCAATACACATTGGAGATCTTCATCTAACACAGAATTTAGCTGCTTTTCAATGAGCAATTGTTGTTGCAATGTCCTTTTGATGGTCGCTTTTACCAGGTTATGGAATAGATAAATCGGTCTTCGAATGACAGTTCCCAAAAGAACTTGACAATAAGGATTCATTCAATCATTGCATTCTAATTTATCATACCCCTAAGACCAAATATGACAAGTGACTATATCATTCTCTGTGTCTTGTTGTCATCTTCATTTATAATACCCAATGTTTAATTCTGTTATGAAAATGTATTCTCTCCCAGATTAGGGATTCAGGCACCAACTCTTGATAGATACTGTAGATGTTTATGGGGCAGTTCTGAAGGGATTAGACATGTAACATAACTTTCCTGAAATAGAGGAAGGTTGAAGAGAACTGCTTAGCTACCAATGGACTCACCTCAAAAAACAGCATTGACTTTGGAACCAGTCTTCTTAATTTGTGTTGTCTTTTTTTCCTGCTGTTGTCTTTTTCCACTGCAGAGACCCTGAGTGTGGGTCCTGGGCTACATGTGTAGTTTGCACAGCACCTCTCCTACTGGGAGATTTTAAGTGATGGAGATATCTGGAGAGGCTTGATTGGGAGAATTGATCCATTTCAACTGAATCTGAGTGGTGGATTTTTATTGAATTTCTGTGGTGCTCATAGATTGTCATTAACAAACATGACTTGCAAACAAAAGGTTGTGCTTAAATATTACTGGTACCAGAGTACCTTGGGTCTAAACAAGGATATTCTCAAGTAAGTGATAGGTAGACTTTGAGGAACTCTAAATCCCTACTTGGAGGCACAAGAAGCCAAGCCAGAAACTTCTCATAGGACTGGATTTATAATTCCCTATGGTGGCAAGGGCGTGGTAATCGAAATATTAAAAACACTGGGTATAAAAACATGCTTTGATTAACAATCATCGTTAATATTGTACAGAAAATGGGGGCAGTACTTGAAGAACAGCAGACGGCTGTGGAAGTATCTCTTTCTCAAAAGAGGATGTGTTCAAGTTATTAAGTGCTCCCACTCCTTAGCCTCCCTGTCAGGGTACAGAAACTGACAGGTGAACCACTTGGCAAACCTTAAATCAGAAAGAGCAGTTAGGATTCTGTCCCAGGCCTTGGGTCAAAGACTTGCATTAACATTTCATTTATTTTGTAGACTTATAAATGCAGGCTAAAAACATGTAACCATGGATTCTTGTGGATGGTGTTAAAAGGGCATATGATCCCATGACCACCACTGCATATCATTATATGAAGCAAGAGCTCTGTTCACATATTTGCCATTGAGCTGGGTTAATGAGGACATGCAGTTCTACCAAGTGTGCATCTCATCTCCTTTCCTGTTCAGGTTTTCCTATTGACAGCATATCAAAGCGCAGGTAAGGAGAACAGTATCCACTTCAGAAATCAGAGGGTTGAATCTCTGGAGAGTATCTTATCAGTTTCAGCACAGAGTGTCAGATGTCTGAAATGAAAATTAGTGCCTCCAAATAAGGAGTTATGGTCCTCTCCTGGGAAAGAGCAGTTTAAAATCTGCGGATGAGGGAGAGAAACTGTATCAAGTACTTAAGTTTGAATATCTCATGGTCTTGAGGGGTGATTATAAAAATGACTAATCGATAAGTGCATCAGTGGCAGTTCTTTGGATATTTCCTGGATGTTGGGAATGGTGATTGGTGTTGATGCCTCAGATGAAGCTTTCAACATATCACACAATCAATATAACACAGCTTTATGCAGTTAGGTACAAGAGAGAAACCAAATATTGGGTTGAGCCTGAAGTCTCACTTCTTCTGCAAATGCTGAACTAGGCACAGAAACACAGAAGGGGCTGGAGAGTGCAACTTAGAGGACATGAAATGGGAAAATCCTAACCTGACACAGATGCATTAGACTCCATTCATTTTGTTAGGGGGAAACGTTTAGGGCCAAAGATGAAAAGTAATGCCAAGTCATCCCTACTGTTACATTTAATTTGGAAATGTTGTCTAACATCCAGCTACCAATCAATGCTTATTTGAAGACTCAATGGTTACTATATAGTTTTATTTTTGCTATTTTTTAATAGTTTTCTTTCATGAATAGACTGGAGTTAATTAAGTGTTTTAAGGGCAGATTAAATCACTAGCAAATTTGGAGAGTTCCACAATTAAATAACTAGAAGGGCCTCAGGGTTAAGCTCCATCTACATGACCTATCAAGAGCAAGCGCACAAGCTAATGGGTGTTTTTCTCTTAGATTTGAATGACTTACAACAACCTCTGTCATTTCAATAAACTACTTGATTTAATAAACTACTTGATTTAATAAACTACTTGATTTAAACACCCAATCTTTGATTTAATGGAATTTTTTTTCTTTTTCCATCAGATACTCTGAGCAGGCTAACACAATGATGAGTTCCTGCTCCTGCTGCCAAGAAGAAGTGACAAGCAAGAGGCACGTTGAGATGGTATGTGAGGATGGCACTACTTATGACTATTCGTATGTCTATGTGGAGAGCTGCAGCTGTCAGCAGTCACAGTGTCTGGACCATGAACAGCAACAGCAGCAACAGCAGCAGCAACACCAACAACAGCAACAGCAGCAACAGCAACAACAGCAACAGCAGCAAGATGAAGAAGAGTTGCAGAAGAAATCCCCTCCCAAAGGCATCAAGACACAACAAATTTAGACACTATAGACATATAATGTTGAATTTAGGACTCTTCTGATATTTTCTTTCCTCTTTATGCTGTCCCATCTGAAGACAATAAATACCTGCTTTGTAAAAAGATTCTTTATAGCTGCTCAATGTAGAATAAGTGATGCTGGCAATGTTACTTAATTTATAACCAATTTGCAATCAACAAAACTGTTGTTCTTACGCAAGCATTATTTGATTGAACAAGAATCGGGTTCAGAAGGACTGTGAGCTTTAATTAAAAAAATGGACATTGAAGGCACCAGCTTTTTTAGGTCCAAGATGCTTTTCCTCTCATTAACGCAAATGTACTTTTATATCTGCTGCATTTAAAAACAGAATATATAATAAACTTTCTTACAATGCATTGTCATGACTTCAGTTATTTCAAACCTCAACAATTTGTAACACATAATGAATCAAACAAAGTTCAGATTCACTTGTTATTGTCCTGGCAACATTTCTGCTGGCACACAGCCTTCAACATTAGGACATGTGCTCAGAATCACAAGGGGGTGAAAGTGCCAAAGACGGTGAAGGTTGTCATTGCTGGGATAGCACTTCTTGACTTCTAAACAAAAAATGTAATACAAAAAGATTTCAGTCCCTCACACAAAGAGGCCAACAGATTAAAAGCCACTGATTTGCCAAACAGAGCCCACCTCCCAAAACACACCATACATACCGTGAAGCATGATAGTGATAACATAATTGAATGGTGATGTTTCTCTTCAGCAGTGTCTGGCCAAATGTTCAGGATTGATGGGAAAACTGACGCTCCCCATTACACCCAAAATGTTAAGGAAATCTGCGGCCCTCTGCCATACAGCTGATGATGGGAAGGTAATTCACATTCTAGCACAATAACGCCCTAAAAACACCACCACAAAAACTGTGCAAAGCCTTAAGGTTAGAAAGGTGAATGTCCTTGAGAGGACAAGTTAGAGCCTTGCCTTAATCCCAATTGAAAATCTGTGGATAGGCTTAAAGACAGCAGTCCATCGCCACTCACCACAATATTTGACTGAACTCAAACAATTCTACAACTAAGAAAGGTCAAATATTCACCAATCGACATGCAAAAAAGCTGGTAGAGATGTATCCATACAGACAGATTGCTGTCATTGAAGCAAAATGTGGGTCTATGAAGTATTAAAGGGGATTTATCTCTTTTCCAAACCTGTGTTTTTATTTGATTTTCAGAAGGGTTTCCTTTTTTCAGTATTTGAATGATGTTAGGCAAAATGTGTAAATAAAGCTAGATAAAGATGCATTTAATGCTTTCACGTCAAACTGTAACACAAAACAAGTGACTACAGTGAGTTGAAAAAGTATTTGACCACCTAGACAAAATTTAATTTTCCTATACCTGTAATATTTTTCTCCGAAAATGCATCTTTAGTTTCATACTGTTACATATAAATGAGGGCCTCTTGGACAATAAATTTTCACTAAAAAATCCTGAAAATCAAATTATACTGCAATGATAAAGAACATATCAGTGAAATCTGCTGTTGAATAAGTATTCAACCCCTAATAGCTTGGAGACTGTATGATTGATAACAATGCAATAAGGGTAATGAAAACAGGAGTAAACAATCAAGCAATTTGTCTTCTAGCTTGTTGACTGGTCTTTAACTGATTATTTAGGACAGTTCTAAAGAACATACAACTGAGAAATCAGTACAAGTGACTTATTTGGTGAAACCTCAAAAACTGACAAAAATGAAGACAAGGGAACTTTCTAATGACTTGAGAACCACTGTGATTAAGAAGTTTAAAGATGGCAGTGGTGCTAAGAAGATTGCCAAGATCCTCAGACTGTGAAAGCCATCATAGCGAAGTGGAAGACAACTGGAAGCATAGTGAACCGGCCTAGGTCAGGCCGCCATGTTAAAATAACAAAGAAAATGTAAAGAGAACTAATCAGAGAAGAAAGAGCAAATCCTAAGGTGACTCTCGGTGACCTGCAAAGCTCAGTATCTGTAGCTGGAGTTTGATGTGCACAAGACTACAATATTGAAGGTTTTGCACAGAGAGGGGATTTATGGCAGAGTTGCCAGAAAAAAAACACTACTAAAAAAATGTCATCTGAAAGCTTGATTAGAATTCGCTAACAGACATCTTGACAAGAGTCCTGCATTCTGGAGTCATGTACTTTGGTCTGATGAGACCAAAATTAAACTTTTTGGCCTCAACACAAAGGTGTTTGTCTGGTGGATGGAAGGGACTGCCAATAATCCGGCAAACACCATACCTACCATCAAGTATGGTATGGGGGGGTGGGTATCATGCTTTGGGGCTGCTTCTCTAGGGCAGGCACTGGGTCTCTTGTCCGTATTGAAGGAAGAATGGATAGTAAGAAGTATATTCAGATTTTGGAAGAAAACCTTCAAACGTCAGCAATGAAATTGGGACTCGAATGACTACTTTCAGCAGGACAATGACCTGAAACACTGTGCAATATAACCAAGGCATGGTTTGACAAAAAGAAGATCCAGGTTTGGCAATGGCCTAGCCAGAGTCCGGATCTGAATGTGATTGAAAATTTGTGGCTTGATCTCAAAATTGAGTTCACAAACAAAAGCTTTCAAACTTTGCCCAGTTGGAGCAGTTCTGCAAGGAAGAATGGGAAAAATGACCTCCATCCAGAAGTGCTAAGCTTGTAGATGGCTATCTAAAGTGATTGCAAGAAGTTATTGCTGCAAAGGATGCTGCTACCAAGTATTGACTGTGTGTCATGTAAAGGGGTCAATTACTTTTCATCAGCATTTTTCACAACATGACTGCAAATTTGCATTTGTTTAATTCACCAAGCTCTAAATGTTTCAAAATATGTACCTAGAGAAATAAAAGTTCACTGTGACTTTTATAAGATGTAATGATATAAGATGGAAATATGGTGGTTTTTCAGAGGGGGTCGAATAATTTTTCAACCCACTGTATTTCACAGAGGTAAGACAGTTTTCAATACACACTTTACACTGACCAAGAGTAACATTCATCACATGTTGTGATACAGAGGAGGCACAGACGATGTGAATGGAGTGGCGAATCAAAGACCAAAGAAGTGAGAAGAGTGGGATCATTTCAGCTTTATCCAGCAAGAACTTAACGTCTGTCAAGTGTAATAAAGGCGCTATATTGCGCCCGACCCGGCACAGACTTGACACGGGAGGCATGTATAAAATGAAAAGACTTTTATTTTTCTTCACCTGTGGGTGCGCGTCTTCCCCGTGACCCACAGGCAATACACAGTCACAAGCACAAATAAACCATAACAGACTATCCTCTCTTCCACCACCACTCCTCCACAAGCTTAGTCCTCCTCCTCCTGACTCTGGCCGCCGAGTCGTGGTTGCTGGCTCCCTTTTATCAGGCACTCAGAAGTGCTCCAGGTGGTTGATTGCTGACATCCGGCTGCACTTCCGGGTAAGGCGAAACCAGTGCCCAGCCACAGAGCTGCACAGAACTCCAACCTCCTTGAAGCCCTGTGGGAGTCCAAGGCACCGCTGCAAGCCAGGGGTGCTGCCATCTAGCGTCCAGGGGAAGATACTGGGCTTCCCACCCTTGTCCCCCTGGCAGATGTGGTGAAGAGGCGTCCCGGCCAGGGATGGGCCCCGGCCATCTGTCACACAAAAAAACTCAACTCATAAAAACAAACCACATCAGTACCCTGACCCCCCCCACCCCCCAGCTCACATTTCCAATAGCACAATCAATGACATTTTCTTTTGTTCCTTCTGACACTTAAAAATCCTTGCCTGACACAGCAGCATGTGAGTCATCAACAACATTTAAAACTTCCTCTATCCAGTATTTCATTTGCTGATAGAGATCGTAAAGGAAAACGACAAGGCAAATATTTAACTTGGTGGACGTTGCTGCCATCTAGTGGATAAAATCAAATAATACACTCTAATCTTTTAAAAATAAAGAAGCCAGAGAGGTTCATCAAAGCGATGCCTACCATTTTTGGTTCCTAAAAGACCCCTCCACATGAAGGTTCCAGAAACCAACTTTATTTATTTTGATCCATAACAGGCTCCACACAGTAAATAACCATATATAGATGGTAACAGATTACTGAAATGCCAATGGGTCACGATTTGAAAAGGACCCTTGTTGTAACACAGGTTATGTTCAGGTTTTCTTAATCTGTTGGTGTCCTGCTAGGTAACCTACCATACAATAAAGACTTCAGTTTTTTTTACTACATATTAGGAAGTTTTTCAAAGCACAAAGAATCAACTTCATATATAAAGAACCAGTACCCAGAATGTATTGGAGGTATTTTCTGCAAAAAGGAAAATGAAAATGCAAGCACTCTTTTGCATTTACATTTTCAAAATGTACGTGCAACAATGCTGCAAAAATTAAAATTAAATAACACCATTTGTGATTTCCTTTTTCATAGCCTACGTGCAAGAATGCTGCAAAAATTAAAAATAAAATGAAATAACCCCATTTGTGATTTCATTTTCAAAGCCGACACACATCAATGCTGCAAAATTTAAAAATAAAATTAAATAAACTATTTTCATTTCATTTTCAACCTGAACAACAATGAAGCTGCCAAAATGAAAAGCAAAACACATTTCCACTTTGAATTTTCATGTTCTCAACATGCAAATAGCGTGGGTCATTGGGCAGGGCTTTACACCTCGATTTCCTACAATTCTTTGTGCTTCGTAGCTGTAGAACCACTTCAATCAATAGAATACTTATCACTTCGACTGTGTTTAATTCACGTGATTTTGATCTTCACAGCGACTCCATCTCACAAAATCCGAACACCTCACATAATTGTAGTCCAGAAGTATTTAATGTGCTATTTAATTACATTATTTAACATAACAAAAATTAGCTTTTACTACGTCATAATTTACATGGATTTATACTGAAGAGTTTTTATTTAATTTATTTTTTTTTTGTACTAATTTTATTTTGTTTTAGATTTTATAAAAACAGTTATGAAAATAAAATCTTATTAGCTTTTCTCTTTCAGCTTCCTTTCCTTCTCCCAAGTACAATTCCTTGGGGAAGCAACCAAGGCATGCCGATTGCATAAAAAAATAATATTCACTATATGTTTAAAAACACAACTACAGTGCATCCGGAAAGTATGCTGAACTTGCCAGACTTCCCTGACATAACTACTACTCCTAGATATACCATCAGCTCTTGGTTAGGTGCCGGGATGGACACATTGTCTTTCTACTATTATTAGACGTCATTCATAAACTTACCACAGTCTTTTCTGTGATACGATATACAGTGCATCCGGAAAGTATTCACAGCGCATCACTTTTTCCACATTCATTTTTTTCCTCAGAATTCTACACACAACACCCCATAATGACAACGTGAAAAAAGTTTATTTGAGGTTTTTGCAAATTTATTAAAAATAAAAAAACTGAGAAATCCCATGTACATAAGTATTCACAGCCTTTGCTCAATACTTTGTCGATGCACCTTTGGCAGCAATTACAGCCTCAAGTCTTTTTGAATATGATGTCACAAGCTTGACACACCTATCCTTGGCCAGTTCCGTCCATTTCTCTTTGCAGCACCTCTCAAGCTCCATCAGGTTGGATGGGAAGCGTCGGTGCACAGCCATTTTAAGATCTCTCCAGAGATGTTCAATCGGATTCAAGTCTGAGCTCTGGCTGGGCCACTCAAGGACATTCACAGAGTTGTCCTGAAGCCACTCCTTTGATATCTTGGCTGTGTGCTTAGGGTCGTTGTCCTGCTGAAAGATGAACCGTCGCCCCAGTCTGAGGTCAAGAGCACTCTGGAGCAGGTTTTCATCCAGGATGTCTCTGTACATTGCTGCAGTCATCTTTCCCTTTATCCTGACTAGTCTCTCAGTTCCTGCCGCTGAAAAACATCCCCACAGCATGATGCTGCCACCACCATGCTTCACTGTAGGGATGGTATTGGCCTGGTGATGAGCGGTGCCTGGTTTCCTCCAAATGTGACGCCTGGCATTCACACCAAAGAGTTCAATCTTTGTCTCATCAGACCAGAGAATTTTCTTTCTCATGGTCTGAGAGTCCTTTGGGTGCCTTTTGGCAAACTCCAGGCGGGCTGCCATGTGCCTTTTACTAAGGAGTGCCTTTCGTCTGGCCAGTCTACCATACAGGCCTGATTGGTGGATTGCTGCAGAGATGGTTGTCCTTCTCGAAGGTTCTCCTCCCTCCACAGAGGACCTCTGGAGCTCTGACAGAGTGACCATTGGGTTCTTGGTCACCTCCCTGACTAAGGTCCTTCTCCCCCGATCACTCTGTTTAGATGGCCATCCAGCTCTAGGGAGAGTCCTGGTGGTTTCGAACTTCTTCCACTTACGGATGATGGAGACCACTGTGCTCATTGGGACCTTCACAGCAGTATAAATTTTTCTGTAACCTTCCCCAGATTTGTGCATCGAGACAATTCCTTTGACTTCATGCTTGGTTTGTGTGCTCTGACATGAACTGTCAACTGTGGGACCTTATACAGACAGGTGTGTGCCTTTCCAAATCATGTCCAATCAACTGAATTTACCACAGGTGGACTCCAATTAAGTTGCAGAAACATCTCAAGGATGATCAGGGGAAACAGGATGCACCTGAGCTCAATTTTGAGCTTCATGGCAAAGGCTGTGAATACTTATGTACATGTGCTTTCTCTATTTTTTTATTTTTAATAAATTTGCAAAAATCTCAAATAAACTTTTTTCACGTTGTCATTATGGGGTGTTGTGTGTAGAATTCTGAGGAAGAAAATGAATTTAATCCATTTTGGAATAAGGCTGTAACATAACAAAATGTGGAAAAAGTGATGCGCTGTGAATACTTTCCGGATGTACTGTATATATATATCACATATGATATACCATTTGACTCGTCTTGATGTCTCATTATTGCAAAAAGTTTAGCTTTTTGGGGTTCCCCAACCTACTTTTAGCCCACTACACCTGAAAAACCCTCACTGTAGGCAGTTTTTGGACCATATTTTGTGCAGGAAATTACACCTTTATGATAAAAGAGTAAACCAATAGGTATGTTCTGCTAAAATTATCAGAAGAACTTAAAGTTGTGCATGCCCCATCAACTGTCCAGTGGTTCACCCCTTAATGTAATATGAGGGGTCAAATTTAATCTTTTTGCAACACTTTGAAAAAATGGGGATTGGGTAACACAGCATGTGGAGTGGAGTTTTCTGCTATTTTGACATTACTGTTTGCAAATATATTTTTGATATTTGATTCTTTATTGGTGGTCCTAGTGCTCTAACAGACACTCTCGGATGATTTAAAATAACAAATTTTAAACACAAGGATGTAGGGTAACATTTCAGACTACTTAAAAGTGTGATTATGAATGGTATTTTTGATCCTTTACAAAGGATCTAGCCCAGGGGTAGGCAACGTCGGTCCTGGTGAGCCGCAATGGCTACAGGTTTTCATTCCAACCCAATGCTTAATTAGAAACCAATCATTGCCAATCTCAGACCTTATTTAATTTTATGGCTTGTTAGCCTGTGCAATGTAAGGCTCTTATATCGTAGATTTTTTTCCTTTCCAAGGATATCATCCAAATGATATGAAGCCTAAAACAGATCATTTTCAGTCTGTCACATTTTTCTATTAAGTGTTTTATTAAATCAAACAGTGCATGATGAACACACACAGATGTAATTGGAAAAAAGCTAGCTGGAGAACTGCTGGCTGCTTTGTCTTTTACATCTTATTGCTAATAAGGAGCAATTAAAACACTGAATGCAGCAGTTTAAGATTGAAATAAGCAATTAAGGTTGGAGAACCTTAACAAGCGAGACCACTAAAATGAAGCATCAAAATGTCACTTAAGCAATATGTGCTTCATCAGCAATAATTGAGTTCTCGTTAAGGAACTGGGTTGGAAAAAAAACCTGCACATACTGCGGCTCACCAGGACCGACATTGCCCACCCCTGATCTAGCCCTCTGTGGACCTTTTTAAAAGGCTGACAAATACATTTTCATTACAATCCAGAATATGAGTTTAAACAGTTCAATTGAAGCATATATTTTAATATTTTAAATATTTGACACAACTATTCTGGTTTTTTATGTCCTTCTACCTCATTAAGTAAATTATTTAATTTTTATTAACATCCCTAATTAGTGTGGCTTATGTTAATTCAGACCTTTTTCTTCTTAGGATGACATGGGTATGAGGTCCTAGCTGCATTTAGTCTTCGGGACAAAAAACAACCCCAAAGATGCCCTAGCAGTTTTGCTATATTTGTGAACTTTGAGAGGCATCCACTAACTCTTAAGACTGACCCACTGCAGAGGACATGGACGCACCTGTGCTTGCCGCCCAACTGGCTTTCTTAAGAAGACACTGGTGATACCGTATCTCTGCCATATTAGTGGCATACAAGTCCTATTACTCTTTGTCTTGAGAAAATCGCTCCAGATCGACAATGTTTTTATTGAAAACTTCAAGCATTGCCCTCCATTGCTGAGGTGTTTCACTTGCACGTTGTTGAGCTACGGGATTTGCTTCATTTCAATGTTGTGTTTCTTCATCTGTGCCATTACCACCATGTTGTCTTTGCATGCTGGAGATTACTGCACACAGGTCTTTCATAGTGAGGTGTATGCATGTACCATCTAGTAGTGGTCTGTGATTGAGAATGAGTAGAGCAGACTGCTCCATACACAAACAGGTCATTTATTTATATATGTCTAATATGTGTATAATGTCATGTTGAAGATCAATACGTGATAACATTTTTCAAGCCACAAATGAAGATATTTTGTTTAGTTTTAAGGCTTTTCTTTATAATCAGACGCCACTATCCACAAGTTTGATTATAAAACATAATAATGGACTAGGTATTTTTTACATTTATAAAATGCTTCACTTTGCCATAGGAAACTGTTCTAAACTATATATACATATACACACACACACACAATTGTACAGAAATAACTGACTTGAAATAGACCAAACATATTCATTAAATGAACTGCAATTCCTCATCAATATTGCTCTCAGCTGGTCTTAACAAAAGAGATACTTTCATGCCAGTCTTCATTGCTCATCTTCTCTGGGACATGCTATTACCAAATAAGGGAAAAATTGACATTTTGTGGTGGGGTGAAATAAGGCCAACCACGTTTTACCCATCTATTTATTAATTTGCATTACATAGGCATCAAGAAGTTGAAGAAGACACATGGTAAGTTAAAACATACATCAAAAATAAGACAAACATGATTGTTCAATAAAGCTTTTAATAAAACAAGTGGCAAAATATTTCCCACCTCCTGCAAAAACCTGCAATTTATTTGGAAATACTAGCAAGGAGTTTAGATTTACATTTTGCTCCACAAAGGGTCTAACCAGCACATAATGGACTTCACATGCAAGTGGAAAGAGTCAAAAGCCCAGAACATCTTGTCCAAAATTGAGACGGCGAGTTGGGGATATCCATTCATTTCAAAAGGCCTCACCATTGCTATCTGGTTCAGCAGCGATGAAGGCCGTGAACAAGTTAAAAGCAACATTATTATAATGCAGCAGAGCGTCACATTGTCCATGCCATTTAAATTCATAGGCAGCCTAAAGGAGCCTCACACAGTAAAACTGAAAACTAGAGAGACATTTGGTAAACACAGTTCATGCCTTCCAATAAAACCTTCAGTTTTTGTTGTTGTTTTGGTCTTGCTCTGCTGATCATGTCTCATCTTTCAATGCAAGGAGGGAGTAAGCTGAGCGTAGCACTTTTCTGTACAAACTGTGGGCATCCACCTCAGCTGGGAATGGAGCAGTCATTTAAAAATAAAATAAAACTATGGAAAAATACATTAAGAAAACAGAATATGGCAGCGAATTCCCATTGGCATACAGTGGCATTAATCATTGAAAGGTGGCATTCAGCCACTGTAATACAGGATGTGAGGATTACATTTACTCTTCAATAAAACACATGTACCTGTATGAACATTATATATATATATATATATATGCATGATAGGACAACTCATATGTATATACACATATATACAGATTTAGTTTCCAAGAATAACTAACTATTGAGCATCTATAATTCCTCTGTCATCTGCAATAAGGAGTTGATGGCAGCATCTTTATTTCCTCTCTGTGCCTCCATAACAGAGCGGATTACTTCTTTGTCCAAATTTGAAAACATGTCCTGCAGGGACTTAAGGTCCTCCTCGTTGTACGGAGGCTGTACGTTGGCAGCTGGAGTAGGTACCCCCATTGGTACCATCCCTGGACTGTACACTGCTGGCATTCCTGAATGAAAATTGAACAAAAGGGAAAACCAGTTACCAGAAATACCACTTCCTAGAAATTAGGTACAGTTAAGAAGGAGAAAACACTGAAACATCCGGTTTTAGGATCTGAGGCAGAAACTTTATCAATATACAAGGGATATTTTTAATCTAAGCAGTTTATCAAAGATAAACTTGGATGCATCACATGACTGCCACTTAGCCAGACTGCCATGCTAGGTGGTTACTTCCACCGCCAAACCCCCCGTAAGTTGAATGTTGAACAAAAACAAACTGTTAAAATTTTCAGCCTTTAATGTGAATTGACAAGAGTGGATGATTGGATTACCATTTAACAACATAACATTTATGCCATTTGTAATTCACCGATAACACACTAACAAAGCTGGATATTTCAGATACACTGCTGTCCCAGAAGTGCCCAATGCATACAAACTCCAAAAATAGAAGATCCTCAAAGCAGTTACACAGAAGTCTTTATGTACCATTTAAAGCCAACAATAACATCACCATTGATTATCTCAGAGTGTCAGCAGCACTTCAGTGTCAATATCATGCTCCAGATCCCCACTATTGCCTAGGTCCATTTTAAAATATTGTATACACATAAAAATATTTGTTATAGGTTACTCAAAGCTAGAAAATAGGAAAGAGCAAAATAAAAGAATGGGCAAAAAAAAAAAAAAAACCCTCAAAAAGCATTTGCTTATAGCAGACCACCAGCTCTCTCAAGAACAATGCAAACTGCAGCCATATTGAGGAGTTAAATGTTCTGCCCACTGCCATAAGACAGTGTGAATAGCAAGAGAAGAGTGACAAAAAAAAAAAAAAAAAACACTTAACTTAGGGTGGTAGAAATGACCATGATTTTAATACAGTAGCCACTACATGCAATAGAAATGAACATTAGAAAAATTGTGACAAGAATAGGCCATTCTGTCGAACAAGCTCGTCCATCCTATTCAGCTAGATTGAACAAAAGAACATTAACTTGAGCTTTAAAGGTGCCTAATTATTGTACTCGCCACCCTGCATCTATGATTCTTCGTGTGAAGAAACACAATCTAACATTTGTGTGAAATCTGTCCTTAACAATTGTGTCTCTGTGATCTTGCTGCAGAATCTATATATATAATTCACTAAGCCGCCGACAAGTAGCCACCCATGGAAAGCACGCAAGACAGCCACGCCCACCAACTCTAAGACCATTGGATACGACAACAACTCACAGAGCCCCGCCCACCAACTCAGACGCAGCAACTCACAACAACGGGCGTCATTCACGTTCGTCTCTGCTAGACATCACATGCACCTCTGAGCCACTGTGACTATTCATTAGTCAACCTCAGTGGAACCTCGGTTCACACAGAGGCAGCGCAAGAGAGAGAGCCGCGCACACACACAGGCAGCGCCAGAGAGAGACAGAGGCACACAGGCAGCCCAAGAGAGAGAGCAGTTAAAGAATGCACTGGGCTTGAGGTTCGAAGAAGATCACATACCGTCGTAGTTCCGACCATAAACGATGCTGACTGGCGATCCGGCGGCGTTATTCCCATGACCCGCTGGGCAGCCATTACTCCCACTGGCATGCCTCCACATAAAGTCAAACTTAAAATTGGTTCAGTCGTCATGCTTTTTAGAAACCTCATGCCAGCAAGAAGTCTCTGTGAAGGCACTAGACGGACTGTTCTCAGCATTCACCGCAATGTACTGGGGTGTAAAACCATCGCAGCTCCTACCTCAAAAACTGTCCATATTCCCCGGATTTCTCTGACCCCATCAGATTTAAATTTGCCTTTTTACTTTTACACGCAGACAACTTCCTGTTAGATTGGCCTTTGCAATGGCAATTAATAAGGCGCAGAGACAAACTTTCAAAAAGATATGCATGTATCTGCCACAACCAATTTTCAGACACAGACAATTGTATGTTGCTCTCTCCAGAGTTCCATCTTTTCATTCTCTTCCAGCACACAGGTGCACGCGAGAGAGAGAGAGAGAGACACAGACACAGAGGCGCGCGCGAGAGACACACACACACAAACACACACACACACACACACACAGAGGCGCGCGCGACAGAGACACACACAAACACACACGCGCGCACGCGAGAGAGAGACACACACAGAGGCGCGCGCGAGAGAGACACACACACAGAGGCGCGCGCGAGAGAGACACACACACAGAGGCGCGCGCGAGAGAGACACACACACACACACACAGGTGCGCAAGAGAGAGAATCCCTGACCCCATCAGATTCAAATTTGCCTTTTACTTTTACACGCAGACAATTTCCTGTTAGATTGGCCTTTGCAATGACAATTAATAAGGCACAGGGCCAAACTTTCAAAAAGATATGCCTGTATCTGCCAAACCCATTTTTCAGTCACGGACAACTGTATGTTGCTTTCTACAGAGTTCCATCTTTTCATTCACCCACAGTTGCATCCCCAAACCCACCCCATTTGGACAACTGTGTCTTTCAGGAAGTGTTCACCCATCAATACATAATTATGTGTCGTATGCTACGCCGCGGGTTGGCTAGTTTATGTTAAAGTAACAAATTAAATCTAGTGTATTAGTTCCTTGTATAATTTTAATTTAAATGAGTCGATCAAGTCCCCTCTTAATCTCTGTTTGCCTAAATGCCATCTTGCTAAAATGAGGGAGATGAATTTGTGAGCAAAGAACAGAACTAAACATTACTATTAGTTGGACTTCACTACACACACAATTCACATTCACAATTAGCATATACTATATATTGTATTTAATTCTGAGGTGGCTTTCTTTTGGGTGAGTGCCACAGGGAGAGGTTTCTGAGTTTAATATACATACCAACCAAACAATAATGTGGAATGTACCAAATCATTCTGTTCCATTTAAGCAGGCTGCACAGACAGTCTTCATGGTTATATAAAGGGTTCAGTTTATGCCTGATGTAACACAAGAAAGAACTGATGGTTTCCTGAAATCTAAATAGATTTTTCCCTCCAAGTCACAAATGACACGTGTTTAGCCACATTTCACTCTGTGGATAGCTAAGGCAAACTCATACGTACAGTTACTTTTATGAATGGTAGTACTAAACACACACAAATCACTGGGTCACTAAAAAGATGTAAAATGCATCTCAATAAGTGGCTACATATCATCATAAATATGTGGTGGCTGCAATATCCTTTTTTTTTTTTTTTTGAAGATATCCGAATACAAATTGCCTAAAATGTCAAGCTGACTGGTATATGAAACCAAATATGGGGGTGGGGACACCAATCTGCTCTCTACACAACTGTAAAATAGTCAAATGAGCATTACACTCCATCATCCATAATTTGTTCGGTCAAAAATAAGGATGGGCCCCTTCCAAGCTGTTTTTTGTGCTATGCCAAATTATAAACCATTAAAAAAATACATTAAAACAGTATGAAGGGGACTCTGAAGATAGCCCACAAACATCTTTCAAGGGAGAAAAAAAAAAGTCATTGCAATATTTGAAAGACAAAAAGTAGAGGCCATAGCACTTACCCAGAGCAAAGTACTCAAACCCTAAGTGGTACTGGCAACAGAGCAGTAAGAATAAACAGAACTGTTATCACAGTATAACTCCACTTCCTGTACACCAAAGCAACATTCAGGTTTCTGAACGTTCAGGAAGGGAAACTTAAATTCTCAAAGGCTATAAATAATCCTCAAAAAGAACAAGATACGAAAAAGAGAACACCTGTTGTGATAGACGGCCGGCAGCTCAATCCGGCCCGGGACGTCCCAGAATAGGAAGAGTGGAGAAGGGCAGCCTTTCCAGGACACTGCCTCCCCCAGGACGCTAGGTGGCAGCTCCCCTGGACGGCAAATATACCCCGGATTCCCACAGGGCATCATGGGACATGGAGTCCATTTTCTCAGTTCTGTTGGGTGCAGCCAGGGGGAGCTCAAAGAGGACCTGGGGACTCCTATTTTTCCTACAACCAGGAAGTACTTCGGAGTCACAAGGACAGAAGCCCACAGTACTTCCGGGATGCTTGAGGACTGATGATGTGGTGTTTGACCCGGAAAAAGAGAAGGAGCACTTCCGGGTCAAGGAATATATAAAGGACCCAGCAAAGAGAGCCAGAGTTGGGAGGCTGGGTGACGAATCTTCTGGGAGTGGAGGATTATTATGGTATTGTTGTGATTATTATTGAATTGTGGTGTGTGTGGTGCTTTGTGCACTTTATTGAAGAAAATAATTAAAAATTCTTCTTGGTGCTTTTATACGTGTGTCCTGGATGTCTGTCTGTTGGGTTTCACGGGGCAACATCGCCCCTAGCACCCACACTGTGAATTGAAACTGCACAACGCAGAGGGTGTTAAGCTTTTAAAATTCAAAATTAATGTGCAAAGAGAATTACTAGCCAATTGTTCCAGTGACTGTAGTAGCAATTCCAGTCCATAAGAGAACTAAAATCTGCAGGTCAAGCACTCCTGGTTTGCACTTTGTTATTAACCTGTAAGAAGTGGAAGTTCTCCCGCACCGAAGTTCCCTATGATAGCACACAGCCATGACTATTGCAAAATGACAATCAGTGAATGGAGGTTCTGTCTTTCTGTCTGTTCTTCAGACATAAAACAGTTTCCAGAAGATGACTTGATAGTGAAAATATGTGAGAAAATAAACCTCCCTTTGACTTAAAGAGATGGCAGCAACTTTCAAACTACAATCAAAGATAACAGCCCTGGACAAGAAGCCAGTCCTTCACAAAGCCTGTATCTTCTGTAAATTGCAAATTGTAGATGAATTGCTATAAGCACCAAAGGAGGATATCCTACAGAACCTCTTAGAACTTCAACTGAACTTGCCACTCATTATCAAATGAACAATTTTTAATAAATGTAACATGCCTGGTAAAAAATTGCCAAGTTTTAACAAGAAGGAATCTGTGAATTAAGTAAATCCTGCAAAAGGAAGCAAGATTGGGACAAAGAATTAGGCTTGTGATATTCACGTTCTCTAACCATTTCAAGTCACAATTACTCAAAATCATGAGCAAGAGGAATTGCTTTCAACTGATCTGCATTTTATGAAGAACAAAGTGAAATGCCAGTTCTTAAAATCAAGAATACATTCATTGCCTAGAATTTAACATTAAATTGTTGGTGGCCTGAAGGACTTAAATTTTTTTAGTCACCATCACATGTATTGTTGTTGTAGAGCACATAACTAACTCAAAGTCCTTCACAAAAATTTATATCAATTCATTGAATTAGATCAAGGCCACATGGGCACACTTATGACAAACCCTTCATATCAATTCCTATTTTATTCAGAAAATATGGTATGGTATGAACCTACAGCTAGTGTTTGACTAGTCAGAATTCTGTCTAGAGTTGCTTGTAAATAGATATTGTCTATTCAAACTCAAGGCACAGGTATTTCTAATTACGTTTTGACCAGTGAAAAAGTAAAGATTTACCAAATGTCTACTATGGAGCTTTTAGCGAGATATCTTGGTAACACTTTACAAAAATGCATCTATTACTCTTATGTAACAAGACCTTAACAAAGGCTTCTTTTGAACATTAGAACAATCTACATGAGGACAGGCCATTTAGCCTAACAAAGCTCGCCAGTCCTGTCCTCTTATTTCTTCTAAAATAACATTAACTCTAGTTTTGAAAGTCCCTATAGTCCAACTGTCTACCACACTACTTGGTAGCTTATTCCAAGTGTCTATGGTTCTTTGTATAAAGAAAAACCTCCTAATGTTTGTGTGAAATTTACCCTTAACAAGTTTCCAACTGAGTCCTCTTGTTCTCAATGAACTCATTTTAAAGTGACAGTCTCAATCCACTGTACTGATTCCCTTCATAATTTTAAACACTCAATTATGTCTCCCCTTAATCTTCTTTTGCTTAAACTGAAAAGGCTCTTTTAATCTTTCCTCATAACTCATCCCCTAGAGCCCTAGGATCTCCAGACTTTTGGTCTTCCCAACACTTCTAAAACATCATTAGAGAGATTATTCTCTTTGCAGTATGATAACAAAATTATTTGTTAATATGAAGGATTCTCAGGTCTTATACCAAATCCAGAATATCAAGAGAAATGTGTCTCGGTTAAGCCACCTCAAACAAGTCAAAAGTGAAGTTTTGTTAGTAGGTCACATTTCAGAGATGAATACACGTTCTTGATATGTTGTAAGTGTTCTGAAAACCTAAAGAAATATTTGTTAAGGTCTTGTTACATAATAGTAAATGAGAAATGGATGAATTTTTGCAGTATCTAAACTAAAGTGTTACCAATATCAGTAACTTAAGGGTAGAATTAATGATATCTTTGATGAGTTTGGAATAAAGCTATATACAATTTACTGTAACTGAAAATGTCTGTATATATTAAAGATACCTCAAATTTAAAGCTTCTCAAAATCAATGGGGGAAAAAAAAAACAGTTTTCCCTAGTGAAAATGAATTATAGGTATCTGCAATTCAAACATTTTATTCTAAATCTCTCAGATCTCCAATTAGAATTTTGATTAGTCATGTATCACAAAGTACATTAGATCTCTGTAAGTCGCATCTGACTTGTCCGCTAAATGTTATGCAGATACCTCAATTCATATTCTGAGAAGTCAAAAAATCATTTTTATATCTGAAATACAATCCAATTCTGAATAGTCAAAGAAAGGTATGACACATCAAAACTGCTTGAGATACAGAGGCATCCTATGCTCAAAGGGAAAACAAAGAATGTTAAAGGGCAAGCACCTGTATAAGATAAAAGCATTTAAAACATGCAGCTTTCTAGCAAACATGTAGGCACTAATAAAACTTGCTGTATTCACGTCTTAATTTGATTAAATTGATTACATTAAGAAAAAAAACTTGAATAATAACATGTAAATATTCCGCTGCTGCGGGTTTCTTAAATACTTGTACTTTCTGCGCTAAGCTACAGCATAAAGATGGGGAAAAAGGAGAAGAAAAAAAAAAGATTCTTAAGAGACAAAGTTCCTTGAGTGACTAGATAAAATTATCCACAGAAGAGGAATAGTTAAAGGCTTACAACAATCTGTAAGCTCTGCAAGAGAAGGGATAGCTGCATGTGACGACAATGGAGAAGCAGCTTCAAATACACTGTCAGATTAAATCTCATCATGTAGCTAAACACAACTGTACAAATTAACCATAAGCCTTAACCTCTGTCCTGCATTATTTATCCCGCAGACTTTTGCTATACCATTTATGTAACTGATCTGCTCCTCCTAGAGTTCCATAAATGGCCCATGACAATAGAAACCCATGAACTTTTGCATAACTTATTTTGCAATTCATTACACTTAAATAAAATCTAAACAGCATACCTGAATGTTTAATTTTACAAAAAGGAAATGTTGTGGTCTTGGACCAGCAAACCAATCCGAAGCTCTGCACTCAGAGGAGAAAAAGAATGCCAGGAACCCTAGCATAGAGTGTTTTCTTCCTAATGCACTACACCTCAGGCAAAATTACCACAAACATTTAAAAATGTACAGAAATATAACTTTAGAGGTGATACACTCATGTACTGTCAAACCAAAAGATGCTTACAAACATTGACCACCATAAATTACAGTGTATTTGTGAAACCCTTGCCTAGTACACCGACTGACTGGCCATCAGGCAGGAAATTAGCATGTCTTTACTGGGTCAGCAGAAAAACCATCTCCACAGTGCAAGCAGTTAAACTTACCACCTTGCCAGCGCTCTAAAAATACAATGTTCTCCAAATTTCATAATTGACATTAGAGTATTAGATACAATATATCAATATCTAGAGTACTTTCTGTTTATAAGCACAAAGTATACATAACTACATAAATGTTTAGAAAATGTAACACACACCTGCAATGGGGACATAGCCCACTCCCTGTTGATAAACAGTTGGCATCAGGACAACGGGTGGTGCTTGCATCATAAGATTAGCAGGGACAGACTGCAAGAAAAAGAACAACAAATTTACTAAACCAGAAGGCCGTAACCTTTGGCATACTCCTTGGCGACTAAAAACAATGTACATATTACAGAGTAAAAAACAAAATTTACAGAAGATCTTTAGAACTAAGCATGCCAATACACACATACATACACAAAATAAGTAAAGCACAAAAATGTATTCAACTTAACTTTATACTGTATATGTTGTATACATGTCAATAAAGCAAATATACAACCTAACCCCAAACATTTCCCAAGTCATTTTCTACATTTGGCATATTTAAAAAGAGACTGGCTGATCTGTGGCCAAAAACAAAACACATAAGACAAAGAACAGTGACAAACAAAAGCCATTGTCTCCCAAACATTGTCTTTGTGCAGCTCATTCTGCCAACCTGGAAGGGCAACAATATAAATGCTGATTAAATAATTTAGTATTTTGCAAGAACCTGAATTTCAAAGTACGTTTAGCAATTCTTTGATATACAAAGGAACAAGTAAAAACTACATTTTTGACCATTCAGTATGAGTATTTATAGCTTTACTTAAGTCTGAGATGAACTAGTTCTCCAATATGGGAATATCTGACAAGCTATACTACCACATAAATAAAAAAATGTTTTTAAAAATTATATATACAGCTAACATTTAAATTTCAATTTAGTCTAGCACTTTGCATGGCCACTGTAAAAAACAGGTTACCGCATAATCAGCAATAACAGACGTGATGCTTTAGGTTGGCTCCACTCTCCCTTGTCTCATCTAGGAGCCTCTTGAACCTGTAACTGTCGACAGTCATATACAGAGATGAGCTGAGCAAACACGGACACACACATTCAGCAAGGAACTGGTGCAAAAAGTGTCAGTGCTTTTATTAAAATTAAACCAAAAAGAAAGGGCTATTTTAGGCACAGTGTTGTTTGTTCAGAGTGCAAACATTTTTTATAAATAATATTGCTGTGTTCAGTCCACTACTTTAATGGTGGAGCCTTTCTACACTTGCTACAGCTTTGCTGACAGCTACAAACTCAACATGAGTTAAGATAGCACACAGTGTTACTACTACTTTGTGAATTAAAATATTGATGTTTAACTCCCTCTCAGAATCATAGAAGTTCCAATTATCAAACTGCAGGCTTGAAATTATATCAGAAATTTTAATTTTCAGAAGATTCAAAAAGGTAAAATTAGATTAATATTGTGAACATGTGATGTTAAGCCATTAATCAACTCACAGAATATGACATGACCAGGTTGATCATCCCCTCCTTGTCATCCCCTTGTCTCCCACTCAAGGTGTACCATTCATCCTCCACCTTTCCGTCTTTCAGGGATTCTGGAATTGTAATGTGCGTCCACGCAATTCTATCATCCATGGAGAATGCCCGCTGGAAAAACAAACAAATAAAACATGTGCAAACAATACATAGATTTTAAAATGTATCCAAACAATCTATAAAAAAAAAAATAGTAATAGAAAGCTTACGTAAACAGAACTATGGTAAAGCCACTTACGCAGTGGGATGAGAACATCACCAACTTCCGAAGTTGTTTATAAATCTTACCATTAGACCAGTAAAGAAAGAGTAATTAAAGTGTCTGAATCACTGAAAGAATATTTTCTTCAATTTGTTTCAGGCTCTGTCTACCACCTTCAAAAATATATCCAAATGTTTAAATCAACTGGACCTACAGTGCCATATTAGTACAGTACTCAAAATGGCTTCTGTAACAATATTTGCTATTACACATGTTGAACAACATCAAAATGTTCACTGGTGAATGAGATTTTATTCCTTAAGATGTTAAAATATTTCTTAAATTGCAGTGACCAAGTTTCCACAGTTGCTGAATCTTATGCCTCCTTAAAAGGTGATGATGGATTATAATACAACTGGTTCAAATATACAGGTCAATAGCAATACCACATTTCATTTCAAGACTTCAACAAAAATGGTACAATATAAAAAAACACTAGAGACAAATTCCAAGCAGCTGCATACCAAATACACCACGCTATATAATTATCCAGAGCTTCCTAGATATGCCCCATTACATCATATTTACAAAATACTAGCTACACATAACGTGCAAGAACTAATCATTTCAGGAAACAATACAAACTAAATTCCAGAATGCCTTTTGTCTGCCTATAAACTCCTTCACTGACAAAGTGATTTTCTTCTCGCATGGTTACATTCCTGTTTTGTCTGTAAAGAGAAAGGCAGTTAAAAAAAAACTATGGAGTCATTATGAAATGAAACATGAACAAATGAAAGTTCTGTGATGGCAATTGTAAGGATAAAACTAGTAACGTCAACTTTAAAAAGTTCTTCACAGGCAGCAGGCAGGATAAATCTCAAAAGAATGCAGAAGGAAAGGTCGGTATCACACTTTCAGAAGAGACTATTAAAGCATCCAGGCCTTATTTAGGCATTGTTATTGACTCCAATCTAAACATTAAAATCTCGTATTACCCATACCAATAACTAATTAAAAAAAACAAAAAAAAAATTTTTTCTTCAATTGTTTAACTTTTGTAGTGTTCATTTTTTTAACATGCTGAGAACTTTTTGTCAACTGCACTACTATAATACAATCCTAACAGAACAATTTTCACCAATAAAAGATAATCTGAGGACATCTCAGCAATCTTAGCATCTTTACATTGATTTCTAAATACAATATTAATTGTGGAGTGCTTATTCCCTTATATTCCCAGTTGATCCTCAAATATTGGTGTTGAAGATGTCATCAGTCAGCCTTTTGCTGTTATGAACCAAATATCTGGAATGCTTTTCCAATTGCAATATACCAGGCTAATAAAATGAAAGGTTTTCTTTTAAGTTGGCTTTTTTCATAATTCTTTTTTGCACTAGTTCTAACTGATTAAAGTATAGAATATTGCAAAACATATTACAAATACTTGCATTCTTTACTAACCTCAATGAGTCTACATTTTCTTTTCTGAGGTAGCATCTTGCACCATGGCCCTTGAGCCACTACTTATTAAAAGTACTCTGTAACTGCCTGTGATTTTTCATGGGATGGAGATACAGTGGATCTTGTCAACAATTGAAGTATCTAATTATCAAAGACAATGCATCATAATAATGAACTACTTTAACACATTTATGCTTGATACAACGAAAGGTGAGTGGTCTTTTGGCCTTGGAATTCCTGCAAATTTACCTTCTCCAGCATCTCACCAGCTGGATTTTTTATTTCCATGTACCCCCTGACTATTTGACCATAGCATCAGACTACTGTTAAAAACCGTTAGACTTAAAAAAATGAGTTTATTATTATTTTGTATTTATTTTTTTTCCTTGCTATTGCATTTTTTCTTTAACTTCTATAGAGCAATTTGAGCTACATATTTAACTTAAAATGTACTATATAAAAATGCTACTCGTTTTTCAGAGGATGTCAATTTGGAACAGTGCATGCAGAGAGATCATTTGGTTCCTAACGAAGACAAGTATTCATGAATGTCAGCTGTATCATTAATACCATGGCAGATAGGGCAATGGAGGTAGCAAAAATATAAACATACTCTTCTGAAGCAAAAAGTGTCATTGCCTTTTACTCACACGTGATGAGAACATAGCCATTGCAGACAAGGCCCAGTTATTCATTTTAACTTGAAACAAATTCAGGTCTCTCAGTTACTGAATAGGTTCTGGGTATGACAGCAGAACAGACAAGGACACATTTGTTTAAACTGAGGTGTGCGAGTGAATAAAACGAATTTACCTTGGAAGAAATTAGTGGGGATTACAATTGATGTGGTACCCACAATATAGCCCATAGAACCAGGCAAGTGGGGCTGGTGACACCAACATTAGTGGAGGAGAAATGGATGGATTGCTGATGAAAGATCACTCAGTTATTCATAAAAAGGTATTTTTTGGCAAGTTGCTCAAAATTGATGGAATCAGTAGGTGTTATTACAGTATTTATGATACAATCATAAAGCAGCACTCTAAAACAAAATACTTTTCTGCCCCTCACTCCTTTACTTTCTTACATATTTGCACTTGAACTTGGACTACTTCCTATAGCTGTTCCTCTCCATCCAACACTTTTACGGTTCCTTCTTTTTGCAAACTCCTTTCTCACTTCTGGGTGTGCACCACCTACCCTCTATATAGTACTTAAGGATACCAGCACCTCTTCTAAAGGAGATGTGTGTTCTCCTAACATGAAGTAGGCAACTAAAATTTGACATTTAATTAAAAGAATTTGCAATGCAATGCAAGAGAATACACAAGAAAATGGAATATGCTATCATGGCTTGAATTTTTAAACAAATAAATGGAAAAAGAAGTAAAAACACATGAATAAATAAAAAGTCCTGCAATATTTATATACATGAATCTTTACACTTTGTAGTATTTAACATAACATTTCCTGTAATTGCTTGCATGCACTCTTGGGGAAAATTAGTGATTATTATTAGAGTGCCATTAGTTTATATTAAAAAAAAAAAAAAAAAAAAAAAAGTATAGTGTATTATGAACTATTGTGTCTATTGTTTTAACTGTGCTTTCTCGTTGGCTAGTTACGGTAACTAGTAAAATCATGCATGATATATTAGTCCTTCACTTTTTTCATTGCAGACAAGGGAAAAATATAGAGATGTATCAGATAAAAAACAAGCTTTCAGATCTTTGATTCTTCAAAAGAACGTGATGCTACAGTACATTACTGATAGCCATCTTCATGATGTAGTATGAATCACTATAGACATCAAGCCAGAAATCGATAAATTGAGTCTAAGCAATCGTTGCCAGTTTCTCAGACAGAGCAGCCGAATAACACTGTCAAAAACAAAATGACATAACTGTTGTTTCTTCATCAAAACTTAATTATACTTTATTATTCTAAGACATTTTTTTCTGTTCCACAATGTTAACACACAATGCCAATTTGCACCGAAAGAAATGTGACCGTCTCATAATCTGATCTTGTTTTGCACACAGACTTACCATCATAAGCTGCCAAGTCTTAAACTACTGGTTCAGTGCGATGAGATCATGAGCAACATTATGACAATATTAAGATGGAGACTTATTTGATCTATGGAGTGAGGTTCTGCCATTTTAGTCGAGTGCTGGCCATAGCCACAAATCATGAAGTACATCTTTAGATGCCTCTGTTAGGTGGAAACACACTATTCACCATGATGAAGAGAAAACAACAAAACTGGGAAGCAAGTCCAGAGGATGCTAAAAACAATAATAATGAAATGTTTGTATCTTCCCAAAGTTAGAGTTCTCAATTTTAACTCACCTCATCAAAAATCTCCAAATAAAATGAGTCCACTCCTGGAGGTACAGTACACTGGATGACTTTATTCCAACGTGGGTTCTTAGCACCATTGTGAGCCGTGGGAGTCTCATACACAGCATAACCTAGACGGATGCGGCAGTATGGGTCCATCCTTGTCATGCCATAATTCTTTGCCAGCTTTGCCTATTAAATATGAAAATGGATTCAGTCAAAGGCAGCAATCTCCTCAAAATAATACAACAGCTAAATTAACTGCTACAAAATTTGTAATTTAAAACGTACAGCAACAGATGTTTAAAATATTTTAAACAGTGCCTTTCTGTAATGAACACCATTCCAAGTGTTTTTTTAAACAATTAAAAAAGATTATAAAAATGTACACTTTGTAAGTACCTGCAGCACAAGCTCTACAGAAATTGTTAGTGGTGGAAACTAAAACAGTAGCACTGTGCTTTAAAAATACAACACTTTAGGCTCTTTTGGGAGCTTTACTTTTTACAATGGCAGCTGTAGACCGAGACCATATATTATTTTAAAAGAATTGTCTAACATCAACAAAACCAAAGAACTGATTATTGATTTTTGCTGCAGCAATGAGTCTCTACGACTGGTCACTTATTCAGGGAGTGGATGTGGAGATGGTGCACTGCTACAAGTACTTGGACTGGTCTCTTAACACAAAGGAACTACTACATAAGAATGGACAGAACAGACTCTTTGTCTAAGGACAAAGTGACATCCTTTACGTGTTTTTTAACTGCAATTTTTATATGCTCTAGTGTACAAGGCCAGTGACATCACCTCAAGAGAGGCTCACCAAATCAGCAAGATAATTAAAAAAAGAAGGCTTAAGTTATGGGATGTGCTCTCAACCTACTGAAAGCAGTAGTGTAGGAGAGAAAGAAGACAAAACTGATCGCCATTATGAACAATGCTGCACATCCTCTCTCTGACACACTAGTTTTGCATATTTTCAGTCAACAAATTAATTATTCAGCATTAGTGTGTAAAGAAACACTGCTGGGGTTCCTTCATACCTACTCCAGTACACCTTTATAATAACGGACTGTGACTGCTCTCTTATCATTAAGAAAGTCAGACATTTTTCTTATTTTTTTGTAGTTCTTTGTGTTGACTTGCGGTAGTTGTTGTTAAAATATTTTCATATTTTCTTGAGCTTCTATAAAAAGCTAAAATTTCCCTATAGGGACAAATAAAGTACAATCTATCCCTCTAAACATATAGATATAGTGGTTATAACTGCAGTCTGAGGACAGAATATAAATGATTTGAAATAGATACAGAGCTTTCAATTCGAGTAAAAAAGAAAAAAAAAAATGCTTTCTATGAAAATGTGACCTGACTGTTCCAATGGATCTTCAGCTTCACTTTATCCGTGACCCCTATCCTAACTAGTGATCGCAGTTGTAGCTTTTCAATGCTTCCATTCAGATGCACAAATCTAGGCTGATCATTAGGATTTGGAAGCATTTCTGCTAAGACAAAATTTACACTTATGTTATTACAACTTTGCCTTCTGGAACACCTCCAACTGGCATATTTGTGGCCATCTTTCACAAACCATAAATGCACATAAGCAAGGCTATAGTCTACATATAATCCATCCTTACTTTCATGTTGGTTTAACAACCTAAGACACAGACCATGTTACATGATGTTAACTCCGTCCTTATATCTGTATATGTTACATGCCTGCAAGCTTAATTAATCCAATTAATAACTTTACCAACATGCAACAATACATAGGACAAATGGCAAAAGTCAGGAGTAATCGAGATATTGATACTCAATTCCATTTCTGTCATTTGTATCTGCCATTTCCTTACATTTAAGCAGATCACTGCTTCTTAACATTGACCCGTGATCTACTGAACTCATACCTGCACCACTGTAATACTGAGTCTTCCCACTGTCCCCATGTTTCCTCCAAACTGAAGCTGCTGTGCTGCCTGTGCATCCAGTTGGATCTGCTGTTGCTGCTGGGTAGGAGTGATGCGGAGAAAATCCTGTGGCAGTTCTCCAATGAACACCTATGTAAAGAAACAGAACTTAGCTGAATAATAATAATAATAATACTACATTTATATAGCATCTTCCCATGCGCAACGCACTTAATTTCCAGAATATGTTTTAATAGTAAAACTACATAGCAATAGACATTTGGAATTTACAAGTTAAAAAAAAAGAATGCTTTTAAAATTACCCAAATAAAATTCACTTGCTATGACAATACTCTTAATTCACCCTCCCCTGCTGTCATTTGGAGATCATTTCACAATGCTATTTGCTAATGTCACTACAAGCTCAGCTTGTCTGTTGGGAGGATAATAAATGAACTCGCTGACAAGCAGATAACAAAAAAAAAAAAAAAAGTAATTGTCATAACTTGCACATAAGAGGGACAAATAAAACCTGATTTTCCACAGATATTAATTAGAAAAAGGAGACTCAAATTAGTCATTAATACAGTATTTCTTTTTCTTTTTTTCATTTTGATTAATTTTTATTGTAATCATTCCATACAAATAGATCAATTTATAACCAAACAAAATTGAAGACAAATCAAATACCCAGCCCTGAGAAGGAGAGCTTAGCTAAAGGAGAATTGCTTAGGGCTTTTTAATAAGACACTAGGCAAAATAAAGGGAGAAATAAATATATATGTAAATAAGAGATGGGGCAGGGAATTAAATGCGGTAATAGTTATTTCTCTTATTCTAAAATAATATTGATCAGATCCTGCCAGGTTTTGAAAAAATTTTGTACAGATCCTCTAACTGAGAATTTGATTTTTTCCAATTTCAAATAATATAAAACATCGGTTTCCCACTGACTTATCAGAGGAGAATTAGGATTCTTCCAATTTAACAGAATAAGTCTGCGTGCCAATAGTGTAGTGAATGCAATCACCGTTTGCTTGTCCTTCTCCATTTCAAGTCCGTCTGGAAGAACACCGAACACAGCTGTTAATGGGTTAGGAGGGATTGTGACCCCAAGGCTGTCTGAAAGGCACTTAAAAATTTTGGTCCAAAATGATGTTAATTTGATGCAGGCCCAGAACATGTGACCCAGTGAGGCAGGAGCTTGGTTGCAGCGTTCGCAGGTTGGATCTTGCCCTGGAAACATTTTGGACAGTTTTAAGCGAGACAGATGAGCTCGATACATAATTTTTAGTTGAATAATTCTATGCTTCGCGCATATAGAGCTCGAGTGAATTCTCTGCTTTGCTACCTTCCACTCCTTTTCTGATATATTGATTATGAGATCTTCTTCCCAATGTCCTCTTGGATCTTTGAAAGGTAGGGACTCTAATAAGATTTTATATATTGCGGAAATGGTGTTTAATTCCTCGAAATTGAGCAGTATTTTTTCCAGCATTGTGGAGGGTGCAAGGTGGGGGAAATCGGGCAATTTCTGTTTAACAAAATTTCTAATTTGAAGATAGTGAAAGAAATGTGTAGCTGGGAGGTTGAATTTTGAACGTAATTGTTCAAAAGATGTAAATATGTTGTCTATATAAAGATCTCTGAGCATTTTAATCCCAAAACTTTTCCAGGTATTAAAAACTGGATATGTTTGCGATGGTTGAAAGAGGTGGTTCTCTTGCAGAGGTGCCACAGATAAAAGATTTTCCATCTTAAAATGCTTTCTAATTTGGTTCCATATTTTAAGTGAGTAAAGCACAATTGGGTTTTAAGTATATTTGCGATAACTTGCATTTATTGGAGAGCAGAGCAGGGAGTATAAAGAAGTACTACAGGATTTTACTTCCATTGACCAAGCCTGTGTATGTTCATTTATTTGTGTCCAGGTTTTTATGGCTTGTATGTTTGCTGCCCACTAATAAAACTGAAAATTAGGTAAAGCCATGCCACCTTCTGCCTGAGGTCTTTGTAGGGTTGCTCTTCGGATACGTGGGTGTTTTGAGTTCCAAATAAAAGAGGTTATTGTTGAATCTAACTGTTTAAAAAATGATTTATTGATATATATTGGAATGGTTTGAAATAAAAAAAGTTTAGGAAGGATATTCATCTTAACAACGTTAATTCTTCCGGCTAGAGTGAGATGAAGGGTTGACCATCTATCTGGGTCTTGCTTAATTTTTTCCATACAGACGGCAAAATTTTGTTGATAAAGAGCTTTATGTTTACTTCTGATATTTACCCCTAGATATTTAAACTGATCTGCTATGGCAAACAGTAGGGTGTCCAATCTAATATTATATGCTTGTGAATTCACTGGAAAGAGTATACTTTTATTCAGATTAATTTTAAGACCAGATATCTTTTGAAATTCTGTTAGTGCTGTTAGAACTACAGGGACAGTGTTTTCTGGGTCTGATATATACAAAACCATATCATCTGCATATAGAGAAATTTTCTGTTCCAGTCCTTCTCTGACAATCCCCTTTATCTGATAAGAATTTTGGCAGTGAACCGCCAGTGGTTCAATAGCGATTGCAAACAGCAGTGGCGACAAGGAACATCCTTGTCTGGTGCCACGTTCTAGCTTAAAGTAGTCTGAGCAAATGTTATTAATACAAACTGAAGCTTCTGGATTGGTATAAAGTAGTTTGATCCATGCACAAATATTCGGGCCAAACCCAAATTTCTCAATTAATACAGTATTTCTTTAGAATGGGAAACAAATCCAGAAAAGGAAAAAAAATCTGTCAGTAAGAAAAAAATAAGGAATACTCCGACTAAACAGGAGTGAACCTACAGAAGCATAATTTTCTCTAGAATGGAGATCTACCAAGTTCATCTCTTTATTGGCTCTATTCTGTGCACCCATGCTCTCAATTACTGCCAAGACAGATGAATGTCACATCAGTGTAGATGTAGGACATTGCCCATTCTGCTAGACTTTAGTGGTATATAAGGTCTGTGAAGAAAGGAGATTTAACAGGGATGCAGACAGTTTAAGTGAATGAACTCCAGCTTGTACCAGGACCTGCCTGAACTTCATCTGAAAAGAAAGGTGTAAATCAGAGTTGCACTAACATCTCTCTAAAGGCCCCTCTGCAGACCTCTTGAGCCAGAAGGCGTGAAATGGACTCAAGCAAGAACAAAGAGCTATAATTCAAGGGATGACAACTAGGATGGACAGAATGACTCGCCTATTAGAAGACACTAAAGTCTAGCAGAATGGGCAATTCCCACATTGTCCTAAGCAGATGACAACTGGAGTCAGTCACACAGGCATTACAAACCAACAACATGTTACTACCTCACTAAATATCAACAAAAACACTATTTCCCATTTAGTTAATTAGCTGAAATCTGGAAGGACTTTACATCTAGGTCAGTAGTATCTGCTAAGAAATGACATTTTGACATATAAGTAGTTAGGGGTAACCACCCCCCCACAATAGAAAAATTAAATACTCCAAAGATCTCAAAATGTTTTGACTGATTTGACTGAAATTTGGTGAAATTACAGAAAAATGAAAAATTGGCCAATCCATGGTTTATTAGCTGTTATTTGTCAATAATTCTATAACCAGTGTGCCATTTTTACACCTGGCATCCTTTTTTCAGCTCAGAGCTTTAAGCGCACAGAGGAACATGGCATGCAAATGGAGGCCAGTGAGAAATGATGGTGGAATACACAAAAACAGCAGGGAGGGGAGAGGAATACAGAAGAAAGTGCTTTCCTGATTCCCTCAAATCAGTTTAAATGCTACCACAGTTTGTGCAGTGTTGGCAAATGCTTAGAGCACAAGCTTCCTTTCTGTCTACACCCACCCCCATAATAAAAAAAGTCAAATGAACATGGATGCTACACTGTTAGATAGCACAATTTTTGAACAACATACCAAGTTGTGATTTGTTTGGCAAACGGAGAAAAATCTGCTGAAATTCCCCAAAAGATGTTGGTTCAGTACTGAAGTAAAAATAGCATGACTCAATGAAAAATGGGTACAAAGTATTAAAGCAGGAAAACAAGTGTAACCCACAAAGCTCTGATCGACCACCATCATCATGCCGAATGCCTTCATCAGAGAAGACCAATGGATTATTTCGTCTGCTGTTGCTGCACACTTGGATATTGGCTATGGATCTGCACATACCATAGTGCAGGGTGACTTGGGAATATTGTAAAATTTAGGTAAGACAGGTAAACAGTTTAGTGATCTGCACTAGCAAGAGTATGTGAACATTTCAACCCAATTCCTGAACTGTAATGCAAGTATTTTGAAGTAGATTTTATATTGGAGATGAGACATGAGTTCATCACTGTGAGCTGGAAATCAAGTGACAAAGCTTTTAGTGGAAACAGCCATCTTCTCTAGTAAAGAAGAAATTCAAACGATAGCCAAGAAAATCATGATGATCTTCTTTAGGGACATGAAGGGTTCTTTTCCGCTGCATTTTCCGGAAACACGGACAATCAGTGACCATTCCGGTGTACTGTGCTATACATACAGTGGAACCTCGGTTCACGAACGTCTCGGTACACGTACAAATCGGTTTACAACCAAAAAGTTCGCCAAACTTTTGCCTCGGTTCACGACCACACACTTGCTATACGAACAAGCCAGTTTCCCTTTCGGTTTGTCCATGTTTCTGTCTCTCCCTGTGCATTTCCTGTGCAGCGAGCAAGAGAGAGAGTGAGAGAGCACGACACACACACACACACACACACACACACACACACACACAGGCAGCGCAAGAGAGAGGCAGCGTGAGAGACAGAGGCGCACACACACAGGCAGCGCGAGACAGAGAGAGCCGCGCACACACACACACAGGAGCGTGAGAGAGACAGACATGCACACACACACAGGCACGCGTGAGAGAGCGAGAGAGGGAGGGACGCATAAGGTAGAGAAGGCTTGTTTTTGTTTTCAGTTCTGTTTAGAGTGATCGGTTTGTAGCCTGCACTGTTGCAATGTTACTTTTCTTGGTGGTTTATTAAATTACGGATTTTTCAAATGTTCATTTTTTCTCCAGTGCTTAAAACTCATTAAAAAAAAGTGTTTTTAGCGAGCGGTTCCTAGCACCACAGCGCAAACTATTGCAGTGTTAGTTTTCTCTGTTGTTCAAGGTTTTCTCAGTGTTATTCAATGTTTTTACATTTAGTTTTACTATTACGCTGTGCATTCTATGGTATTATTAACTATATTTGTGCTTAAAAACTAAAATATATATATATTTACATACAGTTCGTATGGTCTGGAACAGATTAATTGTATTTACATACAATCCTATGGGGCAAATTGCTTCGTTTCACGGCCAACTCGGTTTACGACGAGAGTTTTAGAACGAATTATGGTTGTGAACTGAGGTTCGACTGTACTTTGAGAGAAACGGAGACCTGCAATTCGCAGAAAAAGAAGAGGAATAGTAAAACAGTTTTGCTGCTCTATGACAATACATGTGCTCATGTAGCAGCCAAAATTTTGGAGATTAACATTTGCAATTTGAACATCATTTACAATGCCCTTACAGGCATGTCTAGCACAATGTGACTATCACATCTTCAGTCCTCTTAAAGAGGCTCTACATGGTCGCAGGTTCACCTCTGATGAGGACGTTCAGGAACTGGTTCAGACCTAGATTCAAGGGAGGGGCCGAACGCCTTCTCACAAGAAATGAAGAATGTAGTGTAACAATACAAGAAGTGCATCAACATGCAGAGACACTATATTCAACTGCTCACATTTACCAGTATGAAAGGGTGAGATGCTTTTACTTTTTAATTCTTCCCTGTACGATTGTAATTAGTCTTTTACCAAATCAAGACAATTTATGGTATTCCACAATTATTTTCCTGGGTGTCCTTAATAATTCCATCTTTGTATTGAGCTCCTCAAATATGAGAAGCTGGTGAAATGTGCTGTTAGACTGGAGAGAAACTATGAACCACTGATAGGAGAAATATGTAGGACATTGCAAAATTCTTACTTGCATGTCCATTGCATTTATGTTGCCTGGCAATGAAGTTTAAAATATTGCTACACAAAGATAGACCACTGATAAAATACAGCAACTACCCCACACTAAACCAGTGCTTCCACAACAGCACATATTTACAGCATTTAACTAGAAGCTACTCTGTACATACAATTAAAAAAAATTAATAAACTCAGTAATTAAATTTATAAAGAAAATACACTCTACCTCTGGCTTATGCCATTTGAAATTGAACATAAAACACATTTCCCTGAAACTACAAATTTAAAAAAATATGGGTACATGAAACTCTGAACTGAAGTGCTATGAGAAAATTATTGTGATAAGCTATGCCACTCTATTAGCTCACCATCTCATCCTGTTTAACTAGAAGAGTTGTAATCAACCCACTACCTATACGGAGAACAAAGTGTACTGTACAGTTTTAAAAATTAAGTTAAAAAAATCAAATTCTCAGAGAAAGGAGCTACTTAGTACATTTCTTTTATTCCTAAAGTGAAAAGCTTACTTTATGTTTTGTACACTTTTAGAAATGAGAATGTAAAAGTTAATGCAAATTGGCCATCATTTCCACATACATATACAATAAATCTGGATTTACTAAATCATAAGAGATACCATTTTAAAATTGTGACAAAATTCTCAAGCAGAAAAAAAACACTTCCCTGTCATAAAAATTACAAATAACAAGACTACTAGCAAATACCACAATGCAACTACCTTTTCAACGTTTGCACCAGGCAAAGATGTTTTAGATGTATTTGGAAAAAAAAAAAAATCATGAAGTATAGTACAGTCATATCTCTACATGCATATGATTTATTGGATGCATTATTTGTTCTGTCAGTCTGTATCCTTTTTTATGTTTCTGCTGCCGTGTGCATCTGAATTTCCCCAAGGGATTAATAAAGTTTCTCTAATCTAATGCACATACATATTTTGTGACCAATAGGGTCTATCTCACAGCCCCAGACTCTTGACATGGACACAGTTCCAGGAGCAAATAAATAGATTTATTTTCACAAATTCCTAACAAGTTTTTCCTGCACTCCATCACAATTCTTCTCTTCTCCACTCTTTACCCGACTCCACAGGTGAAGCGGTGCAGCTTCCTTTACCCTAGACCCAGGAGTACTACTGGTTCTATCACATTGATTCCCAGGAGCACTTCCAGATCACGCAGAACCTCCCCGTGACAAGAGCGCCTACCTCCAGCAGTTCCCCTAGCGGCACCCTAAGTCCACAATAGGGCTGCCCACTAAAACACCTCCCATGTAGCCCTGCGTGCATCTGAATGGGAAGCACGCCAGAGGGATGTTGCCATCCAGCGTACAGGGGAAGCACATGGCCCTGGAAAGCAGTCTCCCCCTGTCCAGCCATTATAATGGCCTCCCAACCCAGAAGGTTACCACTAACCAACTTGGTGGGGATGCCTGTCCACCAACATCCTTCTGTTTAAAAAGGTGTACTGGCCAGGTAAGGAACCATCCATCCTGGCTGGGATGTCAGCCAAGCCATGTTGTCTATTACAATATACACTGTGAAACTGACATTAATCTGGGATTCTATACTGTTCCTGCTTGAAGAAAATGGTAGTAAAAGACAGGACATTAAATACAAGACTAAACTGATATACTACGATTTTCATAAATAAAATCATAATCAGTTATGATTTTGTAAAGAATGCCTCCATTAATATTTAAACAGGAATCATTCTGGTTATACTTTTCAAATGTATTCAATGTTACATGCTCACAAGACTTAAAAAAATAATAAAAAACAAAATTTCTCAAATAATAATGTAATTAAAATTACAAAATTTACTTGAAAATCTTCATCTAAAACAAAAGACACACTACAACTTAACATGTCCAATTCAAAGCAGAGTCCATCAAAATCCTTTCACAAAGTGGTTTACACCCTATGGGTTAGTAAACGGACACTGGGAGTATACCATAAATTACTGCCTAAAACATGCATAAAGCAACTCAGTGCCATAATAAAAATAGCACATACTCATAAAAAATAAGATAAGATCATGGGAAAACTGAGATAACATTTTACTGTTATAGTATTCTTACTATATTTACACGGACCAGCCTCTTCCTGCCCACCGCCAACCACCTCAACTTTCCTTTTTCTTCCACTCGGGACTCAGTCTTTTGAGACTACTCTGGTGATATCGTTTTTTTTTCCAAGATTTTGCTTCACAATATATGGGGTGGATCCCGAAACCTTTGTCTCTGTGTTTTCCCTTCTTACAAAGTTAATTGATCAATGTGTAAGTAAGATCAAGTTACAAGAAAACATATACAGTACATGATCCTTGAAATGTATAAATAGTAAAACATTTTTTATTTAGCTCCATGCACAAACTATTGACCTGCACTCACTGTATCAAGCTCTTGTGACCTTGCCATGTGGCAAATTCAAATGCAACACTCCACAGCAGATAATGTTTACTTGCAACACTCAGTAAAAGTAAAAATTTCCAACTTTTTGGCACTGTGCAGGTTTAGGATTTTAAAAGAGGTGGATAATTATTGTCCTGTTATGGACAAGTCAGAATCCAAAAATGTATCCTGTTGAAAATATAAGTTCCTAAATAGGGAAGAATGGTTGTAAAATTCGGGTGTGAAAGAGACCTATCTAAACAGGCTTACTGTTAGTCTCAAAGAAAATTTAATTAGTGGCTGTGTAAACGTGAGCAGACATGGCAATGATTTTTTTCCTTTCTTTGTGGTATTTTTCATAAAAACTACAAATACTGTATGCTTTCACTTACACATTGCTGGTTACAAGGTTTTTTTTTTTTTTCTTTTTTAAACGACTAAAATGGCCCAACATGATTGTTTTAATTTCAGGTTATTTACATCAGTAAAAATTAAAATTTCAATAATGTAATGTACATTAATTGTTGAATCTAAACATTTACTTTATGACAGAATAAAGCATTTTTTTTCCCTATTTGACTTATTATGCATCATATTTAAGTCTATATTTAAGGAGAACACCATCCAGTTTCTTGTACACTGAACATTACCTTTTTTTAGGTCACCACTGCTTAAGTATATACTAAAAATAAACTGATTGAATAAACACAGAGAGGAAATACTACGCTAAAAGGTCACATTAAAAACCAACACCAGGTCACTTTCAAGATGCAAAATGTACTTGAAAGCCAGACGTAGCAAGAAGTGACGAACTAACAAGTCAAATTAACATCAAGGGAGGTTGCCGTCACTTCAGAATTTTATGGGAGGAAGGGTGAGTAATAAAATTTAAAAATTATTTACACTCCCAAGTATCAGTACCTAAACACATTGACGTCCTTGATTTTACTTTGTGAATCAGCTTGAGCTCACCCTGCACTTACTAGTTGCACAACATAAATCTGCTGCCATTATCAACAGCAAAAGAGTGCTAAGGCAAAACAAACAGGAAAGAGAGGGAGGAAAAAATGTAGCAATATACATAAAAAAAAAGGGTGTGAAAGGGCAACCAAGGGAGATGTCATGCAACACGGCTATGCTCATATCTTGTCTAATTAAGATATGACATTAAATGTTGAGGTCATCTGTAGATTTCGAAATAAAAGGAAGTTTGAAAAAAACTAAATATGTTGAAATTGTACTTTACAAGATATTATCACTTTGCTGGAGTAAAGAAAGAGGTAAATTCCTAAAGCCAAGTAAATGGCAGCTGCAGCTAGTTACAATTTTGCATCCTAAAGCACACAACAGAATTAACCCTCTCCAACATATTTGTAACATAAATATTTGCACCAAGCACACAGCAGGACAGTCATACTCCATCTCAACCTCAACCCTGTAACCTTCTGCTTTGTGGCACAGCTCCACTCAAAAGGGTAAATCTTGTGAAGTATAAATGAGATAACCACTTCCTAGATACAATTTGTACAATAATAGTAATGTTCAATAACATTCACTCACATTTACCAGATACAAGCAAGTTTACAAATGCATACACAAGCATATATGCCATTTTTTTTTTACTAAGTTCAAAGTACAACTCTATTCATAATTGAAATGGTTTTGAAATAAAATGGTAGACAATATTTAGTAACTTGCTCGTGTTAAAAGAAGGGATTGAATTGCTAACCTTATGGTTGCTCAGTTTGTTATCTTTTTACACTGGGGAGGTTTTCAGAACAGGCACAATGAAAATCCATGAATTATAAAATACATCTGAACTTAAATTTACATTTACTTATTTCGCTGATGCCTATATCCAAGGCGACTTAAAAAATTTGAGAACCAATGGGTTGCATTTTTTTTTTTGCTTTTCCAATTGGAGCACAAGCAGGTCAAGTGACTGACTCATGGTCACATAGTGTCAATAGCGAATTTGAACTCACACATTTTCACAAAGTTTGAAGTCCACACTGACTACCATACAACTTCAGATGTGGTCAGACTACAAATGTAATTTATATAAAGTCAGAAACATTTTATTACAGCAATGAATCTTGTTCTCCATATCTTCCGATCTCTCATGAATTCTTTCAATTCTGCTATGTTCAGTTCACTATTTTTCCTGATGGTATCCAGCCAGCAAGTTCTTGGCCAGTCTCTTCCTCTTTTGCTACTAACCATTCCGAGTATGACATCATTCAAGTGACCTGCTCTGCATTATGTGACCAAAGTAGGAGAGCTTTTGTTTTGTTATGTTGGCCTATAGTGAGAATTTCAGTTTGATAAGTTGGTGCATTATTCTAGTAGTTCACGGAATGCACAGAAGATGTCTCCAGTAGCACAGCTCAGTCTGTCTGCTTTTCTCCGCGCCCAGGTTTCACAGCCATATGTTGTAATTGGGAAAAACAATCACACTGAGCAATCTACATTTAGTTCCCAGGCTGATATCTTTGCTCTTCCATATGTTGTTCATGCTGACCATCACATTTCTGCCAAGTGCCTAGCCATATCTTTATCTCAGAGGAGCAGACTCCATCGTGATCAATCTTACAGCCAAAAAAGATTTCTTCATTGTTGATCTTAATAATGACAATCACATTTTTTTGCTGTTGTCATGATCTTTGTCTTCTTGATATTCAGCTGCAGTCCAACCTTCTCATTTTCTTTTTTGACTCACATGATCAGATGTTCGAAATCTTTTTCGTTTTGAGTCAGCCGGGTAGTAGTATCATCAACTAATGCAAACATGCATACAACATGCAAACTGAACGGAAACAGAACACATAACCATACAACCCACCATGAAAACAGATTATTTTTTAGTTTTTCTGACCTAAATATGAATTATGTCAATATGAAACAATAATGTCCTCTAGAGGCGGGGAATGACAGAAACCCCACTATACAATACTGGGGTCATCATAAGATAATAATATGATTTCTTTCTTTTTTATGTAAAATTACATTAAGTCTTGAGTTTCAACATTTTAATACATTGCAATTTATTTCCCTTTGTATTTGGGTGAAGGAAAAGTTATATTCATACCCAACAGGCAAAATGTCAATCTGTTTTTTCTAAATGGAGAAACTCTTGACTCAATCTATATTGAATCGTTTCTTTTATTTCCTTTCTGGAAATTGATTTCTAGTATCTCTGCATTATCCACAGAAACATGCAGAATATTCAGTTGCAGTGTAGAACACAACCAGACAGTTACATAATCTGACAGCTTAGTTGAATGAGTCTTTGGGTAATCAGCCATTATGTCTGCAGTACAGGTATGAACCATTAATCAATATTACAATATTTCACATGTAAACAATTGTTTGAATATAAAGTATAGAAACAATTCTTGGGACTATATATAGACATATATATAGTTGCGCTTGAAAGTTTGTGAACCCTTTAGAATTTTCTATATTTCTGCATAAATATGACCTAAAACATCAGATTTTCACTCAAGTCCTAAAAGAAGATAAAGAGAAACCAGATAAACAAATGAGACAAAAATATTATACTCTGTCATTTATTTATTAAGGAAAATTATCGAATATTACATATTTGTGAGTGGCAAAAGTATGTGAACCTCTAGGATTAGCAGTTAGTTTGAAGGTGAAATTAGAGTCAGGTGTTTTCAATCAATGGGATGACAATCAAATGTGAGTGTGCACCCTGTGTTATTTAAAGAACAGGAATCTGTCAAAGTCTGCTCTTCACAACACATGTTTGTGGAAGTGTATCATGGCACGAACAAAGGAGACTTCTAAGGACCTCAGAAAAAGAGTTGTTGATGCTCATCAGGCTGGAAAAGGTTACAAAACCATCTCTAAAGAGTTTTGACTCCACCAATCCACAGTCAGACAGATTGTGTACAAATGGAGGAAATTCAAAACCATCGTTACCCTCCCCAGGAGTGGTCGACCAATAAAGATCACTCCAAGAGCAAGGCATCTAATAGTCGGCGAGGTCACAGGGTAACTTCTAAGCAACTGAAGGCCTCTCTTGCATTGGCTAATGTTCATGTTCATGAGTCCACCATCAGGAGAACACTGAACAACAATGGTGTGCGTGGCAGGGTTGCAAGGAGAAAGCCACTGTTCTCCATAAAAACCATTGCTGCTCGTCTGCAGTTTGCTAAAGATCACGTGGACGGGCCAGAAGGCTATTGGAAGACTGTTTTGTGGACAGATGAGACCAAAATACAACTTTTTGGTTTAAATGAAAAACGTTATGTTTGGAGAAAGGAAAACACTGCATTCCAGCATAAGAACCTTATCTCATCTGTGAAACATGGTGGTGGAAGTATCATGGTTTGAGCCTGTTTTGCTGCATCTGGGCCTGGACGGCTTGCCTTCATTGATGGAGCAATGAATTCTGAATTATATCGGAGAATTCTAAAGGAAAATGTCAGGACATCTGTCCATGAACTGAACCTCAAGAGAAGGTGGGTCATGCAGCAAGACAATAACCCTAAGCACACAAGTCGTTCTACCAAAGAATGGTTAAAGAAGAATAAAGTTAATGTTTTGGAATGTCCAAATCAAAGTCCTGAACTTAATCCAATTGAAATGTTGTGGAAGGACCTGAAGCGAGCAGTTAATGTGAGGAAACCCACCAACATCCCAGAGTTGAAGTTGTTCTGTACGAAGGAATGGGCTAAAATTCCTCCAAGCTGGTGTACAGGACTGATCAACAGTTACCGGAAATGTTTAGTTGCAGTTATTGCTGCAAAAGGGGTCACACCAGATACTGAAAGCAAAGGTTCACATACTTTTGCCACTCACAAATATGTAATATTCAATCATTTTCCTTAATAAATAAATGACCAAGTATAATATTTTTGTCTCATTTGTTTAACTGGTTTCTCTTTATCTACTTTTAGGACTTGAGTGAAAATCTGATGATGTTTTAGGTAATATTTATGCAGAAATATAGAAAATTCTAAAGGGTTCGCAAAATTTCAAGCACAACTGTATAAACAAAAAAATATTGAACGTTTTCAGGTTTCAAATATTGATAACACATAAGTCAATCATGAAAAAAAAACAAACATTCATGTGGTGCCTCACATCCAGTTTATATCTTTTTTTTTTTGTAAAGACATTAGTTTTGTTTGGTTTGGCTTACAGAGCTGTATTGTAACTCGCGCAGTGATTTAACTTAGCCACTCAGAACAGGAGCAAACATGAGAATGAGAAGTTTCAGCAGTTTTCTTACTTGTCAGCTTTCTCTTTGCTTGCAATAGTTAGTTACAGTATTTCTAAATTCAGTATATATCAGCCTTCAAGCTCTCCATTCAACTGGAATTGAAACTCCTAGTTTGTAGTCTGCTTGGCAACTTAATTTTAATATAACGCTTGCAAATGATATTTCAAAATTTGATCAGTTTCTTTGCCATCACATTGTGAAAGCCAAATTGAACCCCAGAAGATACACAGAGCATGTGTTACAGAAAAAAACAGCAGTGCTAATAATATTCCATTGAAGCACTAGGAGGGAGCAAAATTATACATATATTTTTTTTTTAAATTAAACTATACACTCACCTGTCACTTTATTAGGTGCACCTTTCTAGCACCATGTTGTAACACATGGTTATTTCAGTTATTGTTGCATTTCCATTAGTTCGACCCAGTCTGGCCATTCTCCTATGACCTCTGGCATCAACAAGGCATTTTTGCTAAGAGAACTGCTACTCACTTAATATTTTTGCTTCTTCTGACCATACGCTGTAAACCCTGGAGATGGAAATACTCAGACCAGCCCATCTGGCACCAACAATCATGCCACTTTCAAAGACACTTAAATCAGCTTTCTTCCCCATTCTGACGCTTGGTATGTGATTCAGCAGGTAACCTTGACATTGTCTACTTGCCTAAATGCACGGAGTTGCTGCCATGTGACTGGCTGATTTGATATTTGCATTAAAAAGAAGTTTTGGCCAGTAAGTGTAGATCTGCACCATAAATGTCTTAAAATTGTAAGACTCCATCTAACAACAGTATTCAATTACATGGTCCCATGTCTATTACTGGAGCCAGGAAAAATTAGACAGCAACAGCAATTTCTGTTTGTCAAATGAAACACACTGAAATGTTTTAGTTATACCTTGTGAGAAGAATTTTTATTAAGAATCTCAAAATAAAAGCAGCAATAAAATGAATGAAATGAAGCACTGCAATTTTAACAGTAAACACAATCATGAATGCCATAACTGTGGCAGGTACACAAGAAATAACTATCTGGAAATGGCAAGAAAATGGAATTTCACCCACAGGAATTCTATCTCATTAGTTACTACTCTATATAAAATTACCCCTAAAACTGTTTCATTATCAAGGCCTCCAACAATACATTGAAGATTTCATATAGGTTTAGATAGTCAAAATGACTGACAAGGCTAGATATAATCCTAAATATGAGCAGATATTCTATTGTGTGTTTATCAGCAAATATTGTTCTCTAGCACTCCAGTGCAGTCTCAGACATACAGAACCAATCAGTGGTAGTAGTCTTATAGTCTTCAGAATTAAGACTATTTGTACAGTATCAATAAGTCTTACCCTGACTGAATTTAGTAATTTCTTTTGGGATTTTATAATAAACAATATCAGGCATTGTACTATCATTGTATCTAGTTGCAAACAACATATTAGGCAGGTCCACAAAGAGCTGAAAATCACTATAAACTGTTAAAGACTCATGTCCTCTCATCACCATTTAAAAGAATACTAGATGCAGAGAGAACAAAAATTTACAAGCACTACTCAAGCTAAAGGAACTGCTAACAGACTCTAATCCTTCAATCATAAACCCTGTAGAGAAAAATGAGTCTTTAACACAGTCCTACCTTTAGTTAGAGACGAGCAACAACCCACACAGAGAGAGAGAACCTGTTTGTCAAACACGCACTCCAACACATGCAGTAAGAAGTCAATTATTTCTAAAAGATGTCACATACAGAAGAGAAATATGTTGAGTTGGTATTTAAAATATGTGGCTAACAGGAAACTATTGGCCACTTCATACTTAAAGTATGCTTCTAAAAAGGGTCAGATGATGCTCATAGACCACACCTTTCAATACTATAGAAGACCACTCAGCAAGAGAAAAAAAAATACACCACACTAACAACACTCCCAGAAAACAAGTACTTCTTAAAACTGCATGACACTTTACAGAGTTGAATTTATAAATGCTATAAACAATAGTCTCCACCCTCCTAAAGAATGCCAAGCATACTCTAATCATAGTGAAAGAAGAATAATGCTTGAATGGAACAGAACCATTTTAAAAATGTACCATTTCAAACATTAAATCAAAATACATTACACAATGAATTTCACAGCAAAAAAAATATACCCAACAGTAAAAAACAAACAAAAGAACACATTGTACAGTAACTCACTGTACAGTACAGTAATCCAATTTAGTGTCACACTCTACTGAAACCTATTTTGTCAGCCTTACACAGGGCACCAGTCAATACACACTCACAAAAGACTAAATTTAAATTAGAAATCATCATCCTCCCATATCCCTAAATACAGTAGGAATACTAGAAAAAAAGGGAAATCCACATAGACACATAGAGACCATGTAAACTACATGTAGACAATGATTAATCAAAGCAGAAGAGAGACACAGACAGATAGACCTTTTTACAAAAGGTCAATAAATCAATATTCTTATATACTTTGACAAGCTACAAACCCCCATATCTAAAAACACACCAGAAAGACTAAGAACAAAACTACAAAGAAAGAAATCTCTGACTTGGTAAACATAAAAAGAGCAGTGACAACTGCAAGGATTTGAACTCAGGACATCAGATCTGTGCCACACAGAAATACTGCAATACAACACAACTCACAAGAGTATTTAGTCCATCGTACAAGTTATAACAAGCAACCAGCAAAACAATGCACTTAACAGATATTGTCTTCTCTGAATAAAGATGTTAACACTTTGATAACTATCACAAAAAAACACTATACTGTAGTCTTAATTGTGAGGTCAGCTGTGTATACCTTTAGAACTCAATGGATTAATCAATGAAGCAAATCAACATTAAATTATTAAATAAATAAACCCTATGGAATAAGCATAATTTAAAATAAAAACAAAAAACAACATTTCCCGAGAAAAAAAAAATCTAATGTCTAGATTAATTCCTACATTTTAGACATTCAACCACTGGCTGTGTGTGGGGCAACTCCATTTGCTCATTTCTTGCCTTATTTGCTCCTTTCCTGGCACTGCCAATCAAACTTGAGTTCCAGATCTCTTCCTTTACCTAGCCGGTCAACCTTGAACACACAGGGGTATCATCACCAGGCACAATGACTTGAAGCTTCTGCTATATGGTCTCCTCTCCTTGCCCCGTGTGCACGTCAGTGTACTACATGCTCCTCTTCTGGCCCCAAGTGGCCATCCTGCCTGGCCCGCAGCGTCTGAATTCCTCTCAATTGGACAGTTGCATGATCCTCTAACCCCAGACGTGCCTTAGTCGAATCCCTGCCTGGCTTGCTGGCCTTTAGTGCGCCTTTGTGGAGCCCTTATATACTCGTCAATGTCGATCTCTCATAATGTTTCCATGAACACGTAGCGGAGTTTTACAACCCCGGCTTTCACTTAATTAGGGAAAAATAAAACATTTTAGGTAATGCTTTTAGGTGCCGGATTTCGCGAACACTGGACTCTTGTCTCTCCCTCACCTGTTAAGCATACAGAAGACGTGTGTGTGTTACACTGAGATTCTACTGAGGAAGTTAATTTTTCTGAACGCAGACTCCACCTCTACATCGTCTCCGGTACTAAAAAGCTTATCAACTGTGCAAATCCAGACTGCTAATTTAACGGAAATGCGCAGGAGATGTACAATGTCACAAACGAAAACTCACTCATCACACCGTGATTTGCGAAAGCCCAACAGAACTTACCCGGCCTCTCTGCGTACTAACTGTAGTCGCCATGACGTCTCACTTTGTGATGTTCACAACACACTAAAAAGCAATAAATAACCTTTACACGTTAATAAAGCCTATAATTTTGCTGAAAGTCAGAGATCGGCTTCTGTATACTATATAATCAGCCGTCCTTTCCTCGTCAGCTGATCAATATGGGTTTAATGACGTCAGTGTCAGCAGTTTATCGACAGAGAGCGCGAGAGCGATTTCTTAAAATTGTTTCCGTAACGCCGCCATTTTGGCTCTAGAACGACCGGCGTTTATATACGATGCATAAATGTGGCATTATTCATTGGTCCAGTTTCCTAGCGGAAGACATAATCAACCAATCGTCGCACACTACGTCAGATACTTTATGTTGTTTCCGTCTCTGTTAGGGAAGTAGAAATAGTGAGTTGTGAGATGTTGCTAGCGGGATGTCAGAAACCTATATTTGCTCTCGATTTTAGCATGCATCTTTAATATCTTCTTTAAGAAAAAGCCACATGGGAACGAAAGATTTACAGTAGCAATCGGTGTCTCATAACAAAGGGTCTGTTAAAGAGTATTGCTGCCTGTGCTGATGTGAAATGTACAGTATTATCATCAGTTTTCAGTGGATGGTTGGATGGATGTTTACAGCTTTTGGTTTTCTGGGATTTCTAAAAAAAAAGCTGGTGCAGCGTGACGCTTTTCATGTTCATAACAAGCAGTTTAATTGACAAGTGCCCTCTGCATAAAGTTAGCGAGCATGTTTCTTTCGTGTTCTCATGCATATCCTGTCATAACTCAAAAGCCAAGCAACATTAAATGGCGCTGTGTATTTGTGTGTGAATGCGTTATTTAGTGTTGCCCCAGCTGGTTAGGTTTCCTTATTTGTATACTGTTGAAAAGTTTCTGCCTAACCACAACCTTGTACTGGAAAGGAGAATGCAGAAAGTAAGTGATGGAATGTGTAAATCTTATATTTTAATCTTGGTGAATACTCGTCTTCCGGGGTCAGACACGATTCTCAAATGATAATACTGAGCAACCCATTAAAAACTGTGTAGTGATTAACGGCGAACGTCTGCGCTGCAAACTGCTACACCCACAGAGTCTTTCCAAAAACATCCAATCCTCAATTTGTCTAGCACGTACATTTTAAACCGCAGCCAGGGTTTCAGGGAGAGAGTAAATTATACTGAGCAGACTTGATGCTGAGAGTGAAATAAAAAGCTAAAATTGCTGTTATCCATTCTGGAGCTCAGTAGCACAAGGTAACTGAAGCTTAATAATTAATTTGCACGTTGTAATGAGTGCTGTGATAATGGAGACAGACAAACGGACACATGCACATTCACGTAGACCACCACAGCTACTGAGCTCCACATGTTTGAGAAGTGCCTCTGTCACCTACGATATCTTTCTGTCATTTTAACTATTGCATCTTTATATAACATAACAGCAAATGGAGTAGATAAACATTGTGATCTATGAATATACAACATGTTGAACTGTGCAGGGTATTCTGACATAGCATGTTTGCATTTCAAATTAGACAGGATAGATTTCTTAAGTTATTAGTGTAGATGTGCAGTCAGAAGGTGGATGTTGTGCAGTCACATCTACAATATGAATCTACTTGTTAGGGAGATTTGTTGATTAGGGTGTTTTGAGTATTGAATCTACATCTCCTGCGGCTCTTAACATCAGTCCTTTTAACACACATTTACTTTAAATGCATGTTTTGCTGTTTATATTTTCATGAATACAACTTCCAGTTCTTTCAAACTTACTTCGATTCCTTCACTATCGTAACATTGAACAACAGAGAGCGCACACAGCACCTGCAACAATGTATTCATGTTTACTTCTTCATGTTTACTACTCATCCATTAATGTCTTTGAATGCTAATGTAATCTGATGTTACGGAAATTTTTTTTTGTTTGAAACGTGTTATGTTTATTTTTTAAATGTGCTGTGTGTTCTCTGCAAGCGCAACACACATTTATATGTTCAGTAGGTTTTTTTGGGGAGATTTTTCGACTGTTCATTGACATCAGAAGCTTGCTCTCTGTTGGACCAGGATATCGAGAGTACCTTTGACTTTTGAAGTATAAAATCATGGTCCCTTTGAGTACTGCCTTTATGAGATGTTGGATCGGTTTAAAAATGTGACACTTGGTGAGCCGTCAAATTGTTCTTAACCACGTTTTTAAGCAAAATTCACTTGTATAAGCTCAAGCTGTGTATAGTATACTTTTGGCTTCAGCGAGACTAGGTGAATAGAGGGTCAATGAATTTAAATAAATTCTAATCAACCCACTAAACACTTTGCTTTCTAAATGTAACGTATACCTCTTCATACATTTTGTTCACTCGATTCATACATTTTCATAAATAATATCGTTATCCTCAAGGAAAACTACAGTCAATCCTGTCAGAAACAGCTTCAAGCCATTTGCATGAAGATGTGTCATTTAATCAAAGGTGTAGAATCTGTACATTGCGATAGTGTTTCAGTCAATATGGAGAAACCATCCATCAAAATTCATTGTAACAAATTTGAAATAGTTCTTGAGCACACTCCCAAACTTACTATCAATGGCAAACCCTATCCCTAATTCCCAGAACGTCAGTCACAAAACGCTCTTTTAAGTCAGATAATCCTCGCACAATCCAAATCTTAATCATAGTGTAAGGCGATGGGTGTTTCATGATTGACATTGAGGGTGTTTCGTAATGTTGGTGTATTACGCATAGGTACTGCGGTCTGCAGTTACACTCTGTTGCCCATTTTTGCCTAAAATCGTGCAAATCCACTATATCATCGCAGTCTTATCGTCTGAAGTCGAAAGGTAGAAAGGGTGAAAGACCAAAGTCCCGGAGCGAGGATAAAAGTTACAAGCCCATCCAAGGACATAAGATGCAAAAATCCAGAATGAGGATAAAAGTAAGGTGGAAAGGATTCAGACCTGGTCTGACTACATATAATGTTTGATTGCTTTAGTATAAGTTGTATGAGCTGTACATCTTGTAGTGAGTTACTGCAAGTACAGATACTGTGATATTTTGGGCATTTAGAAGAACTGGTTTATACCTCCTATTTCAGGCACTATTTTAATGCTCAATGGGTTTTATCTGACTGAGTGGAAAAAGCAGAAAGAGTACTGGAGATTTAGGTAAAAAATGGGCATAGTTCAATTAAAAGTAAATGTGTGATACAGACATTGTAAAAGGGATCAAATTTATTTACATTACTGCTCAGGGAATTAAAACTACACTATCATGATTGAAACAAAAATGATAAAAAAATGATTCACTGTTACCAATATCTTATTGATGAATTTTTCTGAATTGTGGTGACTTCAAACAAGGAAACAAATATCTCTCAGCATGTTCAGTTTGTGGATACTACAAGCTGCAAGTGCTCTGTTCATATGTTAATGACTTTAAATATAAACCTATGGTACAATCTATCTATCTATCTATCTATCTATCTATCTATCTATCTATCTATCTATCTATCTATCTATCTATCTATCTATCTATCTATCTATCTATCTATCTATCTATCTATCGTTCATTACACTGGTTGTCAATTGTGTAGAATTTTGCCATAATCTTCCTGCCTCTTTGTATCACCAAGACCTAGTCACTGTTCACATATACAGTATATACTGTAGGTTTCCTTGGATCTGAATCCTCCAACCTGTTGGGTACCCTATGGATAAAAGATATGGATGACTGTTAAGCTGAGCCTGGAACAGTCCTTCACAGGGTCCACTCACACACACACAATTAACCTAAGCAGCACTTTTTTTAAGGTTAAGCAAGGAACACCCTTAAACACATGGGGAGAATGTGCAGACAATGACCAAATGATGAACTTCAGGAAATACCCCTATCACCATCAATGGGATGGCTGTGGAAAGGGTGAGCAAATTTTAATTCCTCAGTATGTATATTACCAAAGACCTCCCATGGACTGTTCACATTGAAAAACATGGTAGAAGAAGGTGCAATAACATCTTTTATATCGTGGGTGTCTGAAGAGGTTTGGCATGAGCCTGAGCACCCTCAGATAAATTTACTCCTTCATCACTGAAAGCATCCTAACTGGTTGTGTCACTACCTGATATGGGGACTGCACTGCTCTCCTTAACAAGGCCTTGCAGAGGATAATGCGTTCTGTCCAACATCTTGCCGTTAGGCTACTGTATGTCTAAGAAAATCCAGAAAAATCATTAATGACTCCAGTCATCCAAGTCATGAACTGTTCATGTTATTACTTTCAGACAGATAATAGCTTAGCATCAGGTTTAGGACCAGCAGGCTCCAAAACAGCTTCTTCCTGCCAACTGTTAAGATGTTACACTCTGTATAGTGACTGGTACTAACTATTATCAAAACTCCCCCACCCCCCATTCCTATATTCCATTACAACACAACTATTTTGCATTATAAGGATGCATTGTATAGTGTACATATTGTTAGTATGTGTAATTGTTTAGTTATGTAATGAGTTTATTTTGTATAATGTATGACTGATAATTCATGTCAGGTTGGGGAGCATGCTCTAGTACAGTGCATTGCCGCACCCACCACATGACAAAACAGCTCGGGATCCTGGTTGGCAACCCTCTAGGCAAACACACATTCCAGTCCCACCCCCTGGAAATGATCATCTATTTGCCACAGCTAGGTGTTATGTGGGTGTCCCCTTGGCCTGGTTCAGCTGTTTGGGTCCTCAGCAATAATGATCCTGTGAGCTGGGAATCACGCCACATGGCCATAGTGCTGTAACTGACATTCCCTTACAATGCAGGTAATGTGTCTCATTCAGGACTCCTAGGTATGACATTAAACTGCATCTGCCCTGCAAACGGTCCTCCAAATTGCAGTGAAAAGTTGGGGGGTTGTTGGCAGGATTGACACTCCAACCACCATAAAAAAACTTCACACAGCTCCAAAATGACAGACAGGACTCCTTTCTGCTCACTGCAGGAGTAGGTCTGCTGCAGCTGCCCATAGGAATGTTGCTTGCATTATGAAAGGGATGGGGGAAAGCCCTTGGGAGTCTCATCCCCAGAAGAGTCAAAACCGCTGGAGAGCCAATGGGGTCAGGCCTGTTGGGGACTGGAACTGGTGGGGTGCTGAGGCATCACCCACTGCGCAGCAGCACTTGGGTCCCATCCAGGTAGGCTCATGGAACGTGGAACTGATGAATTGATAATGAAATATATTTATTACGCCACTAATCAGGGAGTGGATGTAGAGGTGGTGCATTGCTACAAGTACTTGGGGGGTCTACATCAATTACAGGTTGGACTGATCTCGTACCACAGAGAAACTATCAAAGAAAAGATAAAGCATACTCTTTTTTTGCTTTCCTTAAATATTGGTAGTGACAATGTTCATATTTTCTACAACTCTGTGATGGCCAGTGTGATTTTCCTATGCTGTGGTGTGCTTGGCCAGTAACATTACTTCAGTAGAAGTGCATTGAATCAACAAGCTAATTAAAACGTCTGGATCAGTTATAGGATACACCCTGAGCCCCCTGGAGGTAGTAATGAAGAAGAGAATGAGTGCCATCATGAACAGTGCTGCACATCCTTTCTCTGACACATTAACAAGGAGTGCTTTCAGCCAACAAATTATTCTGCAGCACTGCATCAAGAAGTGCCACTAGGGCTCATTTATACCAATACTGTACACCTACATAATGTCTGACTGTGCCTGAAACTGCCAAGGACGAAGTTTTTTTCTTGTTCAGTTTTTTTCTTCTTGCTTTTGAGTCATTCTGGTGTGTGTTCAGACCATACTGTGTGTGTGTATTTATTTAATGAGCTTCTGTAAAAAGTCAAATTTCCCCCTAGGGACAAATAAAGATCTATCTATCTATCTATCTATCTATCTATCTATCTATCTATCTATCTATCTATCTATCTATCTATCAAGCAGGTATAAGAAAGTTATGTTATATTAACAAACCAATAAAATTTTGTGCAATATATTATACAACCACTATCCTATCCTTGTTACTTACATAACCGGATACATTCTTCTTTACCTTCAACCAAATTAATGGTGGCGCAGTGGGTAGCGCTGCTGCCTCGCAGTTGGGGGACCTGGGTTCGCTTCCCGGGTCCTCCCTGCGTGGAGTTTGCATGTTCTCCACGTGTCTGCGTGGGTTTCCTCCCACAGTCCAAAGACATGGTGGATTGGCGATTCTAAATTGGCCCTAGTGTATGCTTGCTGTGTGTGTCCTGCGGTGGGTTGACAACCTGCCCGGGATTTGTTCCTGCCTTGTGCCCTGTGTTGGCTGGGATTGGCTCCAGCAGTCCCCTGTGTTCGGATTCAGCGGGTTGGAAAATGGATGGATGTATTTAAACGTTACAGACAGCACATAGAAAATATACAATAAATAATTATAGTTTACATTTTAATTGGTTTGTATCGATTTTTTTTACATTATGCGAAATTAACAACAGTCTTTATAATACATAGCTCCTTTAAAACATTTTAAAAGTACAGAATAATGAGCTGCGCCTTCGCCTTTTGAAAATGCGGAACGTTTGAACGCTATTCTTAAGTTCCCTGGCCGGAGCTTTTTGAACGTCACAACAAACTGGGTGCTAGTAGGGGAGGAGGAGGAGGAGGAGGTGGTGTTCGCTGGCAAGTTGGGAATTTCTTGGCATAATTGCAATTTTTTACAAGTCTCGAAAAAAGCCTTGGGAGGTCTGAGAGGGGGGGAAGGCCAAAGAAGTCGTCGGTGAATCAGGTAAGGAAAAAGATGTCCTGATGTACACAGAAGAAAGCCGAGAGGAAGCATTCGTAAAGTGAGAAAAGTGAACTAGAAAGTCAAAGCTGAGGTGGAATCTGGGCGCAAGAGTTGTTCTTAATTTAAAATATCTCTTGGGCACCTGCTCTGTGTTTAGATGAAAGTGCGGGTGTAGTTTGCTAAGCCGAACGTCAGTGGTACATGTATAATCTGACAACTGGACCATAGTGTTTCTTTAGGAAAGCGAAAGTGCTTCTCGCCGGCAAACATCAGGTATCAGCCCTAACATCTCGACGGTCCTATAGACGTGTTCTCTGCATTGCTGTTAAGACTGTTCCGGGAACTGGGGTGTTGCCGACGTTTTGAGCATGGACACAGGAGGGCCATGTTTAAGATTTGGGTCACAAAAGAACAGTAGTCATTTTAAATGTACAATATTTCTGTCAGGGACATGTCGCAGGTGGTGGTTATCATAGCACTGAAGTAGTCTCTGTTTTGAAGGAATTTTTTTAGAGCTGCAACAGTGCACTACGTTCATCTAAAAATTAGTTTCTATATAAAACCTTTTACTGTTATAGTAAGAAATATGAAGTGTACGAGATTTAAATTATTATGGTTTTCTTATGAGCCTGATAATCGGGTAGTACTGCTGTTTAAATATTGGAGGAATCTAACATTCGAGCAGGTCCAGCAGTAACACAATTATAACCATTGCGAAAGTGACCACAAATATTAAAACTGACAGACAGCAGTACTGCAAAACAATTTGATTCTTTGAGAAATTAATAAAAGAACTAAAATCAGATGGGTGTATTACAGTATGTAAGATGAAAAGCAGATGTTCCATTTTGGGACTGCTGGCCTGACTAAAAATCTGAGAAAAGTGACTTCAATTTTATGTAATGTACCATAAAAATGTTCACTAAGTTTGCCTTTGTTTTTAAAAAGGATAAGCTGATTTTATTCATAATATTATAACACAGCTTATACATGAAAAAAAATTGTACTTAAATGTGTACAGTATATGAAATTGTACTTTCTATAAGGTATGCCCTTTCTTGACTTTTTACCATTTTAGATAGATAAGAATATTGACAGACAGAAACTTTATTAATCCCAAAGAAAACAGCAGACAAAAAAGGCACACGTGTATATATAACAATAATATAATAGTCTTTGGTGTGCTAACAAGGTACTAATACAGATATAAAATGAATTATCTAAGTAGATTAACAGAGTTTAGGTATTCGGTAAGTGTAAAGTGATAAAATTTGAACATATGTATGCTACAGTTTTGCAGTACAGGGAGTCAGTTGTTGAACGGTGTATTGGTGGAATATTTTGTACATTGCATCTGTCAAGATGTCTGCTAGACTAACTCAGTACTATTCAACAGCCAGGGTACAATACCTCCTTGGACAAGAGGTGGCTCCTTGTAGAGCCTGATGGCTGAGGGTAGGAATGACCTTAAGTCACGCTACTTGGAGAAAAACACAGTTGGCTCAGTCAGTTAATGAATGTGCTTCTCTGTTTAGCCAAATCTGTATATAGGAGGTGAGAGTCATTGTCCTGGATAGTAAGCAGAGTGACATCTGTTGTAAAATTTCCTCCAGAGAGTCCAACTTGACTCTTAAGATTGAACTAGCCTTTTTAATCAAATGATTTAGTCTGTTTTCGTCACCTGCACTAAAGCAATTTCCTCACCACACTGCAGCATTGAAAAATACAGGTAGTCCTCTACTTATGATGGGGTTACATTCCGAAAATCAGATTGCAAGTTGAATTGATCATAAGTTGCATAACCTAGCCTAAGGTAGTACACAGTACACCCCCAAAATTCGTGGGGGTTACGTTCCTAGAGCACCCAAGAATTGTGAAAAACCACGAATGTTTGATGTGGTTAAAAAAAAATGCCTATTTTTATAGTTTAAACCCTAAATATGCCCCCAAAATACTTGAATTTAATTTCAAATTCAGCTTAATACATTACCTAAAAAAAAGAATGTAAAGGTAAACCTGTATACTGTATAGTACTGTACTGATATGTCACCTGCAGTGCTAGAATGTAAAATACCGTTGTTACCGCTATACAGTGGGTACGGAAAGTATTCAGACCCCTTTCAATTTTTCACTCTTTGTTATTGCAGCCATTTGACAGACAAAAAAAAGAATTTTTGAAATTGTTGCAGATTTATTAAAAAAGAAAAACTGAAATATCACATGGTCCTAAGTATTCAGACCCTTTGCTCAGTATTTAGTAGAAGCACCCTTTTGAGCTAATACAGCCATGAGTCTTCTTGGGAAAGATGCAACAAGTTTTTCACACCTGGATTTGGGGATCCTCTGCCATTCCTCCTTGCAGATCCTCTCCAGTTCTGTCAGGTTGGATGGTAAATGTTGGTGGACAGCCATTTTTAGGTCTCTCCAGAGATGCTCAATTGGGTTTAAGTCAGGGCTCTGGCTGGGCCATTCAAGAACAGTCACAGAGTTGTTGTGAAGCTACTCCTTCGTTATTTTAGCTGTGTGATTAGGGTCATTGTCTTGTTGGAAGGTAAACCTTTGGCCCAGTCTGAGGTCCTTAGCACTCTGGAGAAGGTTTTTGTCCAGGATATCCCTGTACTTGGCCGCATTCATCTTTCCCTCGATTGCAACCAGTCGTCCTGTCCCTGCAGCTGAAAAACACCCCCACAGCATGATGCTACCACCGCCATGCTTCACTGTGGGGACTGTATTGGACAAGTGATGAGCAGTGCCTGGTTGTCTCCACACATACCGCTTAGAATTAAGGCCAAAAAGTTCTATCTTGGTCTCATCAGACCAGAGAATCTTATTTCTCACCATCTCAGAGTCCTTCAGGTGTCTTTTAGCAAACTCCATGCGGACTGTCATGTGTCTTGCACTGAGGAGAGGCTTCTGACAGGCCACTCTGCCATAAAGCCCTGACTGGTGGAGGGCTGCAGTGATGGTTGACTTTCTACAACTTTTTCCCATCTCCTGACTGCATCTCTGGAGCTCAGCCAAAGTGATCTTTGGGTTCTTCTTTACCTCTCTCACCAAGGCTCTTCTCCCCCGGTAGCTCAGCTTGGCCGGACGGCCAGCTCTAGGAAGGGTTCTGGTCGTCCCAAACGTCTTCCATTTAAGGATTATGGAGGCCACTGTGCTCTTCGGAACCTTAAGTGCAGCAGAAATTTTTTTGTAACCTTGGCCAGATCTGTGCCTTGCCACAATTCTGTCTCTGAGCTCTTCAGGCAGTTCCTTTGACCTCATGATTCTCATTTGCTCTGACATGCATTGTGAGCTGTAAGGTCTTATATAGACAGGTGTGTGGCTTTCCTAATCAAGTCCAATCAGTATAATCAAACACAGCTGGACTCAAATGAAGGTGATCTCAAGGATGATCAGAAGAAATGGAAAGCACCTGAGTTAAATATATGAGTGTCACAGCAAAGGGTCTGAATACTTAGGACCATGTGATATTTCAGTTTTTCTTTTTTAATAAATCTGCAACAATTTCAAAAATTCTTTTTTTTGTCTGTCAATATGGATTGCTATGTGTACATTAATGAGGAAAAAATTTAATTTAAATGATTTTAGCAAATGGCTGCAATATAACAAAGAGTGAAAAATTGAAGGGGGTCTGAATGCTTTCCGTACCCACTGTATGTACTGTAATTCAAGCAAGCGCATTTTCATTACCAGAAGCCTTAGAAGGTGCAGGGCCTTTCAGCGGCATCTTGGGGCTTTAACTCTTAAACTGCCACATACTTGGGTGTTAATGCATCCCTGGACGCCAAATACTTTTTTACTGCACAACATCACAATTCACAAAGAAAAAGTGAAATTTTAATGGAGCACATTTTTTTCAGGCAGGGATTCCAGGGACACACCCAGCCTTGACCCGACCCGCACACACTCACAAACAGAGACAAAAACAAAGCAAACTGGTAATCAAACAGCAAATAAAGAATGTAAGGAAAACAAATGAAATAAATGAAAACAACGATACCCTTATGGCAATTACACATTAAATACAACAAAGCACAAACAAAACACACACAGTAAATCACGAAAAACGGCAAATGATGAAATGTAATGATGAAAATAGATAGTCCAGAGATCTGCAAGTTGAATGGGAATGTAAAGATAGTCCTACCACTAGTTCCTGAAATGATGAAGACGAGTGGACGGGTTCATGAGCGCTCCTTTCTTTGCAGGATGGCCATGGATCCACTTACAGTCCTCATTTACACAGGTAGACGGAAGACAATCCAGGTGCACAAAACGATCCAGGACAAAATGAATAAATACAGGTAACCCAACAGAAGGCAGACAGACAGGAACTTGTAACACAAATTACAAAAACTTTCTTTTTTCTTTTGGTCACATGCCCCTATTTTATAAGCCACGCTGACATCTTTTGACCCCAACAACCCCAGCACCCTCAACAGAAGACCAATCAGAGCCACTGCAGGGACTGCTGGGAGTTGCAGTTTCAAATTCTATTGGCTACTTTCACCATCCCAAGCCGCGTTTTCCTCTACAGTTGCTTCCTGATCTCTCTACAGTGCAGTATTGCCACGATAAAAGCCATAAAAATTGCGGAAGATATTTAAGGTTTCCACTAACAATTATTAGATAGGTTGTAAGGAAAAATCCGCGAATGACTGAGGTCGCGAACTCTGAACAGCGACTTCGCGGGAGTCTACTGTACTTGTAGCCTACCCTAATTCCGTGGAAACTGTGATCAATAATGCACTAATTTGCTAATAAATTGGGTAATGTTTTAACAAAACACAATGTATGGTACAGCAGTTTACAATAATTAAACCATGGATGTTTTAATTATTGTAAAGTTTAAAAAAATGCAAATTCTTTGCCTACATAGATAGATGCATTGTAAAATGGTATCCTTTTGCACTGCACTTACCAATGGAGTCAAGTTCATTGTAAAATACACACTTGGCTAATTTTAATTAGTGGCAAGTTATAAATAATACATTAAATAATCCTATCTAGTACCTACATTGAAAAAAACATCAAAGACTAGACCTACTATCATATTGTACTCAACAATAAGTTTCTCCTTCGTGTGCATAAACTAACATTAATTATCGGATGATGAGGCTGGGAATGATACAGAAGCAGGGTCATCAATACATTCTTTTTCAGCTCTTGATTCAACCAAAGTTGCATCCTTTTTTCGATTCTGTCTCTCTCTGACTTTCATGTGATGTATCTGAGCCCCAGCCTTCAACATCAGATGATGTTTTCTTTAAAAAGATATCCATTGTAGCTTGGACTGTCTGTTTCTTTATTTCTTCATGCATAAGTTTATGGCAAGCTAATGCATCATAAATCTGTCTCTCAACTTTTGCAGATCTGTCATAGCTAACAATCGTCTCTTCAAAAAGTTTAAGTCCTTGCTCAATGAAGGAAAATGCCTCTGCCATTTTGTTTGTTGTGAACTTTTTTTCTGAATCTACCTTTTGGATCTTTTTTTTTTTTCCTCAAGTTCAATCAAATTTTCAGTTGTTAAGTCTTCTTCCTCAAGATCTAAAAGTTCTCGAATATCATCTACTTCCAACTCCAGTGTTTTGCCTAGTGATACAATCTTTTTATTTATTTATTTCAGCATCATCTTTCTGAAAGTCTTTAAATGTGTTCCCATTCACATTCACAAGATTTTTCCATATCCCATTCATGCATTCCTTCTTTACTTCTTTCTATGTTCGAGCTATGTTCATAACTGCATTCAGAATGTTGAATTCCTTCCAAAAACGTCTGAGTTTCTTTTCTTGGGTAGCTTCCACAGCCTGAGCGAAAGTGTTCCACAAGTAATACAGCGTGAATGTGGTCACAGCACCTTGATCCATTGGCTGGATGAGGTAAGTTGTGTTGGGGGATAAAAACACAACTCTGACATCAGGATCTGCATCCCCTATGTGCTGTGGGTGTCCTGGAGCATTACCTAAAATAAGGAGGATTTTAAAGGGTATGTTATTTTCATGGCAGTGTTCTTTCACCGCAGGAATAAAACAATTTATAAGCCAATCTTCGAATAAAGCTGCTGTCATCCAGGCTCTCTTGTTGTGCACATAATAAATGGGAAGCATCACCTTGCTTTTGTTTGCTAAAGCTCTGTGCTTTGCCGATTGGTAAATAATGAAAGGATTTAATTTATAGCCAGCAACATTTCCTCCTAAAAAGAGTAACACAATCCTTAAAAAGCCTTAAATCCTGGCATTGTCTTAACTTCTTGGTGTATGTATGTTCGCTCAGGCATTCGCTTCCAATACAATCTAGTTTCATCTACATTGAAGATTTGTTCAGGCAAGTATTTCTAGTCAACAATAATCTTAAGAGGTTTGATTGTGACGATTCTTGAAACATTGAAACCATCTGCGACTTGCCTTAAAAGTTTGAGTGTAGGTAGGGTCATCATACCGTTCCTTAAGTGTATCAGAAAGTGTGCGCACCTTAGCCTGTATTGTGAGTAGGCTAAACAGTATGCACTTTTGTATCTGATCTGATCTATGTTACGAGTAGTTGTTCCATATCTTCTAAAGGCCTTGCTCTCTTCGTAGTGATAATCGTTGAATGCACCGAAGCAGATGTCTTGTTAGCCTCCATTATCCTTTTCTTATCTTTGATAATCATAGATATTGTCAACTGGGATAGCTGAAGATCATGTGCAATGGCCATGACTGGCTTTCCCCCTTCATGCAGGCGTATTATCTTTAATTTCTCTTCCAAACTAATGGCTTTCCTCTTCTTCTTTTCACTACCAGTAAGTGAGGCACTTGGGTGTTTGGAAGACATATTTGCACACTGTTCAGTGGGCATCAAAAGGAAATCACAGAAAAAAAATGTGAGCTGTAACAACAAGTTCACTGATCTCTGCTGATTGCTAGTGAGACTGATGCTTCTAACAAGGTGTAAGTTTCCGGCATCCTGGCACCATCCCAACGTATCGCACCGCTTCGCTCGGCCCACAGAAATGTTTGCTTGCTGTGCCAACTTTAAAATTTATACAGTTATTTACATAATTTTATATAAATTCTCGAATTGCTATTGTAACTTCGAAAAATCATAAGTCGACCCATCGTACGTTGAGGACCATCTGTATACTGGCTGCTACAGAGAGATAGAAAACATGCAAGTGTGGGCTTCATACACCAAATGCCCTCAGCCTCCTTAGAAAATAAAGGCAACTCTGACCCTTACTGTGTACAGCATCTGTGTTGGTGCTGCACCTAAGCCTGTAATTCAGATGCATCATAAGTTATTTGTATAACCTTGCCTCCTTCACATCTTCATTATCAATGAAAACTGTGGGCAAAGTGGTCTTGACTTTCCTGAAGTGTACAATGATCTGTTTTGTCTTACTGATGTTAAGGTGCAGGTGGTTCAATTTGCACAATTCAACAATAAGTGACCTTTATTCATTTTCATGCCCGCCACTGATAACTGTATTGCTCTGTTGTGAGAAAATGTCGGTAGATGACATGATTCATGAGTCTGTGGTACAGGGTAAGCAGGGAGGAGTTCCGTGTGAAATGCCCTTTCCTGTAATAATCATGTCATATACATAGTTCTTAAGCCTCGCAAACTATGGTCTGAAACTTGTATAGTTTTACCAACATCTTTGCATTGAAAATTGTCATATCAGACAAGCTGAACATTTTAATTAGAATATTGTGATTGTAGTATGTTATCCCTGCTCTAAAGCAGGAATAAGCCGTAAGAAAGGTTTCCTTCTGTAGTTGCAGTTATGCAATAAATGGTTCAGAAAACTATGTGAGTAGCACAACTTAAATGAAAATCTCATGTATATCATTGTATAAAACAACACCTCATAGTCTAGTACAGCACAACTAGCAAACTATTATATGGATTAAATACTTGTATCAATAATTGGAAGGATTTAGAAAAATGTATTTATTAGAAGCAGTGTTGCCAGAGGTATAGATAAGTCATTTCATACATTTTTATATGAAATGGCAGATTGCATGTAAGACCAGGTGTTAGAATTATTAGCTTGGTAATTATTAAAAGATTTGTGAACGTAACATATTGGATGGGAAGCTGTTGTAGCCATGTCTGTTCAGAGATGATGTGATCATTGTGTTTGGTCTAGGTCAGAACTCTGGCAGTGTTTTAAAGATACAGTATTTTTTATTATTTCATATTGAATGACCATTAACAATGAATGGCATTAATACTGTTTATAGATAAGGAAATACAAAAACTACTCTGACTCCACAGCACATCACTTCTATTGTCAAGATGACTTACCAGGTCTTTTCTCATATGTTTAAGGAAAGCTCAGATGTCCCCTTATTTTTTTTAAATTTACTTTGCCCTTGTATGTCTTCACATTGATTAGTTTCTTCCAATAATCATTTCCTGTATTTTAATTGCAAGAATTGCCTCCTGATGCAAGAATTTGATGATGGATGTTGTGTTTTTCAACAAAAACATGTACCTAAAATTTCCTTCCTGATTGCATTAAACATTCTTGATTGAGAAGGAGTGTTACCTAAGCAAAAATGACTTTTTATATTTTGTAGTGGTATGCATAGATTGTCAATCTAGGTAAAAAAAAAATTGTGTGAATTTTTTGAAGTATAATACCTATGACTGGTTCGTGTGATCTTTTGAAACGACATTACTTGCCAACACTCAAGCGTTTACATGCACACACATAATCAGATTACTGTAAATAACACAGTTAAGGCAGAAACCTGTTTTTTAGTAATCCATGTTTACAGTAATCCCTCCTCCATCGCGGGGGTTGCGTTCCAGAGCCACCCGCGAAATAAGAAAATCCGCGAAGTAGAAACCATATGTTTATATGGTTATTTTTATATTGTCATGCTTGGGTCACAGATTTGCGCAGAAACACAGGAGGTTGTAGAGAGACAGGAACGTTATTCAAACACTGCAAACAAACATTTGTCTCTTTTTCAAAAGTTTAAACTGTGCTCCATGACAAGACAGAGATGACAGTTCTGTCTCACAATTAAAAGAATGCAAACATATCTTCCTCTTCAAAGGAGTGCGCGTCAGGAGCAGAGCATGTCACAGAGATAGAGAAAAGCAAACAAATCAATAGGGCTGTTCGGCTTTTAAGTATGCGAAGCACCGTGGCACAAAGCTGTTGAAGGCGGCAGCTCACACCCCCTCCGTCAGGAGCAGAGAGAGAGAGAGAGAGACAGAGTTTGTTTTTCAATCAAAAATCAATACGTGCCCTTCGAGCTTTTAAGTATGCGAAGCACCGTGCAGCATGTCGTTTCAGGAAGCAGCTGCACAAAAGATAGCAACGTGAAGATAATCTTTCAGCATTTTTAGACGAGCGTCCGTATCGTCTAGGTGTGCGAACAGCCCCCCTGCTCAATCCCTCTACGTCAGGATCAGAGAAAGTCAGCGCAAGAGAGAGAGAAAAGTAAGCTGGGTAGCTTCTCAGCCATCTGCCAGTAGCGTCCCTTGTATGAAATCAACTGGGCAAACCAACTGAGGAAGCATGTACCAGAAATTAAAAGACCCATTGTCCGCAGAAATCCGCGAACCAGCAAAAAATCTGCGATATATATTTAAATATGCTTACATATAAAATCCGCGATGGAGTGAAGCCGCGAAAGGCGAAGCACGATATAGCGAGGGATTACTGTACATGCACAAGCGATTTTCTGGAATTCTCCTTTGTCGAAATGCTTCAATATCATTAAACTGTGCAAAAAAGAGTTGAAAGTTATCATTGGCCATAGTGAGTGAATGGTGCGAAATTTAACCATTGGCAAGGAATAAAAATGAACATCTTTGAATGCTAAACTTAAAGATCTGGTTTAAATCTCTGTGGAGACAAACACTGTACATCATTAAATTACAACTATTGTAACACTTTACAAACAAGTGAATTTTGCATTCTTCTGATATGCAATAGATACATCTATATAGTAATCACAGGTTGTGTGGTGGAGATCATATTTTATACAGTCCAGTCATAAGACTACTCTATATACAATATGCAGCCTTTTGAGAAGGAATATTTAATCATAAATCATGAGCAGTTAGTCTGTAGTTCCTGCCAGGATTAAATGCATAATGATGGTGTCTTATTTAGAATTTGTTTTGTCAAGTAAATTTACCAGCTAACTTTATTTTTTTATATTATTATCTTAAATTGAATGTGGCAGATAATAAAACGAGGGCCACATTTATCACTAAACAGGAATGCACTAGGGTAATGTTTTGATTTTAAAAGCAAATTGTTGAATTTGTTAAATGTACAGTCGTGGTTGAAATTATTGGCACCCCTGGAATTTTCCCAGAAAATGCACCATTTCTCCCAGAAAATTATTGCAATTACAAATGTTTTTGTATATACATGTTTATTTCCTTTATGTGCATTGGAACAACACAAAAAACAGAGAAAAAAAAGCCAAATCTGACATCATGTCACACAGAACTCCAAAAATAGGCCGGAGAAAATTACTGGCACCCTTTCAAAATTGTGGGTAAATAGTTTTATTTCAAGCATGATGCTCATTTGAACTCACCTGTGGCAAGAAACAGGTGCTGGCAATATAGCAATTACACCTGAAGCCAGATAAAATGGAGAAAAGTTGACTCAACCTTTCTGTTGTGTGTCTGAGTGTGCCACACTAAGCATGGAGAACATAAAGAAGAGCAGAGATTTGTCTGAGGACTTGAGAACAAAAATTGTGGAAAAATATCAACAATCTCAAGGCTACAAGTCCATCTCCAGAGATCTTCATGTTCCTTTGTCCACTGTGCGCAACATAATCAAGAAGTTCACAACACATGGCACTGTAGCTAATCTCCCTGGACGTGGACGGAAGAGAAAAGTTGATAAAAGACTGCAACGAAGGATAGTCCGAATGATGGATAAACAACCCCAATCAACTTCAAAACATATTCAAGCTGTTTTGCAGACTCAGGGTGCAACAGTGTCAGCTCGAACTATCCGTTGACATCTGAACGAAATGAAACGCTATGGCAGGAGAGCCAGGAGGACCCCACTGCTGACACAGAAACATCAAAAAGCCGGACTGGAGTTTGCCAAAATGTACTTGAGGAAGCCAAAATCCTTCTGGGCGAACGTCTTGTGGACAGATGAGACCAAGGTAGAGCTTTTTGGTAAAGATCATCATTCTACTGTTTACAGAAAACGGAATGAGGCCTACGAAGAAAAGAACACAGTACCTACAGACAAACATGGTGGAGGTTCTAAGATGTTTTGGGGATGTTTTGCTGCCTCTGGCACTGGATGCCTTGACTGTGTGCAAGGCATCATGAAATCTGAAGACTACCAAAAGATATTGGGACGCAATGTAGGGCCCAGTGTCAGAAAGCTGGGTCTGCGTCAGAGGTCATGGGTGTTCCAGCAGGACAATGACCCCAAACAGGCGCCCTTCAAGTCTGAGAAACCTTGAGCAGTTTGCAAAAGAAGAGTGGTTGGAAATTCCAGTTGAGAGGTATAAAAAGCTTGTTGATGGTTATAGGAAGCGCTTTATTTCAGTTATTTTTTCCAAAGGGCGTGCAACCAAATATTAAGTAGAGGGTGCCAATAATTTTGTCCAGCCCGGTTTTTTGAGTTTTGTGTGAAATTATGTCAGATTTGACTTTTTTTCTGTTTTTTTGTGTTGTTCCAATGCACATAAAGGAAATAAACATGTGTATACCAAAACATTTGTAATTGCAACAGTTTTCTGGGAGAAATGGTGCATTTTCAAGGAAAATTCCAGGGGTGCCGATAATTTCGGCCATGACTGTAAAATTAACACCTGCTGCATGGTGCCTGACCAATTTTACTTTGCAGTTGCTCCTGTCATGGTTTCTTCCCTATTTCTAAAGCCCTTACTGGGGAGGAGAAGGAGGTTGGGCACATGTGCTGATTTTACAGAGTGTTGCTACACCCACACTGGAGGAACAGACATTATATGTTAAAGAAAGCCTTACCATTAGGAGCACATGGAATTTAAATTAATATACACAGTATAGACTCATCACACTATTTTGTCGTGAGCTGTTGTGGTGTTCAGGGTGTAGTTTAAAAAATGGAAACTAGTTGGGGAGTGCATGTGTGTAACTAGGATTCTATTGCAGGGTGCTTTAAGTACTAAAGTTAATTTTGCAAAGCTCCACAAGTTTTGTGAAAAAAGTACATAAAATGTTAATGTTACCTGCAGCCAAAAATGCTTTGTTGGATATTTTTAACATTAATTTGGGTTAATTTTTTTAATTGTAAATCCTATTTGTCATTCATACTTACTGAAGTTTGGATGCATACCTTTATATATCAATTATAAAATATGTCAAGAATTATTTGATGTCAACTGTACATGTTTCCTTATTAAATACAATGTAAACGAAGTTTTTTTTTTTGTAAATGTATGAGTATTGTCTGTTTACATTTTAACTCTATAGTCTACAACAGGGGTTGTCAGAAAAATCTTTTCAGTGACTGCACAGATGCACAGATGACTTTATTTCCAATATTAAATTTTACCTAAATTTAAAAGTTTATAAAATATATCATAAAATCAGTAATGTACATACCTCTTGCTGTCAAAGAAGTTTGTTATACTGTATGGAAATTCTTCCACATGTCTCTCCTCTACTGCTAAGCGGAGAGCAGCTTCAAGATGCTCATCCATCAGTTTGTTACTGTATTTAGATTTTAAGAAATGAAGTGAGCTGAATCACACATCACTGTAATCAGAAAAACAGTTAAAATGAGCAAAGCTACACATGCAAGATCTTTACATATGACACAATTCTTGAAGATATCACACCAGAAATGTTCAGCTGTAACATCCTTTTCTGGAAATTTACGTTTCATATGATCATCTTGACGGGGATTCCATAAATGAGTATCTTATATTTGACCAGTCAAGGGAAGATAAAGAGGGAAAAGAGGATAAACAAACTTGATTGTACTTAACTTGTTCCAGATTAATGTTTGTAAAATGGGTTTAAGAGGAAAGTAAACTTCCTGAAAAATGTTGCTTCCTTAAATTTTAACCCAAGTTCATCATATACTGTTTCTAAATAGCTTATAATTCTTTTGCTAATTCTGCTTTTGATATCTTGCGAGTGCAAATCAAGGAAACTGGAAAGTGTTGGAAAAATTGTTAAATTCTTTTCTTCTTTCACGTGTAAACTGATGTCTGATATTGAATTATGGAATTTCTCAATTATATAAAAAGTATCGATGATTGTTAAAGCGGGTTGCTGAAGCTGGCGAATTATTGAACTGAATTTAGGCAAAAAGTCATTCAAAAATAAATACTTGAGCACACAACACTGTCCTAAAGTTGCTTAACCAGTTTCTTATTAAAAGTTTTTATTTAAGTCACTATGTTGTCATTAAGGTCGCAAAGATTATGGATGCTTGATTCAAAACTCATCCAAGAAATTGAATTATAGTTGAGGATGGATGTTCTATTTCTCAATTGTCATTTCAATAAAGTGACTGAAAGCTATTTTTAATGATACTGCATGCATTTATTGTGTTAATTGTTTTCTTTACAACAACCTCAACACCTTCCATTGTTTTACATACAGCTTTACAAATGAGAAGTTCCTGATGAGCAAAACAATGCAATCTGAAAACTTCACTGCTATAGTCATTCCTGAAAAGTCTTAAAACACTGCTCACATCGTTATGCATCATTTAGAATATCACATAAGACCAAAAAAATTTTTTTTTTAATTCAAAAATGTTGGTAAACTGAAAAGTATGTCCATGTATGCACTCAGTGCTTGGTCAGGGCTCCTTTTGCATGATTTACTGCATCAATGCAGTGTGGCATGGAGGTGATCAGCCTGTGGCACTGCTGAGGTGTTATGGAAGCCCAGGATGATTTGATAGCGGCCTTCAGCTCGTCTGCATTGTTGGGTCTGGTGTCTCTCATCTTGCTCTTGACAAAACATGGGGTTTAGGTCAGGCAAGTTTGCTGGCCAATCAAGCACAGTGATACCATGGTCATTCAACCAGGTATTGGTACTTTTGGCAGTGTGGGCAGGTGCCAAGTCCTGCTGGAAAAATGAAATCAGCATCTCCATAAAGCTTGTCAGCAGAGGGAAGCATGAAGTGCTCTAAAATTTCCTTGTAGAAGGCTGCACTGACTTTGGACTTGATAAAACGCATGGCTCCCCAAATCATCACTGACTGTGAAAACTTCACACTGGCCCTCAAGCATCTTGGATTCTGTGCCTCTCCACTCTTCCTCCGGACTCTGGGACATTGATTTCCAAATGAAACGCAAAATCTACTTTCATCTGAAAGTGAACATGACATGTCAGAGAATATCTTCTCGTGGATGCAAGTAATATCTAAAACGGAAGCCATTGACAGACCAAAATACTCTTTGGAGGGCAGTTTGAAGAATTGCAATCCAGGCTTTTAAGTGTGAAAGAAGAAATTGGTCTACCTTGAACTCACAGAATTACATGTAATATTTTACTTCTTCAGAATCTGGCTTAAAATTGTTTTTAACAAGTCTGATGTTTGAATCCATTTCTTTAAAATGAAACCTGGTCTCAATTTCTAATATGGATGTTTGTTCTGGAGGCAAAATTCAAAAGTAATCAAAGTTTTAAATTGATCTATTTTCTTTCATCTCCAGTGTTCAGCTGCTTGATTTTGTTCCTGAATGCTGAAACAGAGAGCTGACTCACATTTCATCTCTTCTTTGCAAGTTTTAACTCAGAGAATTTAACAGCTTACTGATGTCAGTCAAGAATGCAAGTGAAATCAGAAAGCTGGCATCAGTCAGACCTTCAGTTACTTTACATTTACATTTAATTTCTGTAAGTACAGATGGTTTTCGAAGGGTGTAAAATCTCTACAATTCCCTGCAGTCAACCAACCTGACATTTATACGTAGGGCACGGTTACCACATCTAATCCATCTGAGGACTGTACTTACTATGTCCATTATTCATCAATATGAAAATGGAAAATAACGCAAAGCCTGTTGATGCACAATGCAGTGGAACATTGAGAAGTAAATAACTCCATTACACCTACATTCCAGCAAGTTCTTGATTTTTTTTTTTTGGCTCTGTCCATGATAAAGGTTGTGCATTTATCAAATTCACCTTGTGGTGTAACTGTTGCTTTAACAGCATTAAATACATCTCCTTTTCTGGATTTGTGAAATTATAGTAATTCTTCTCTGTTTCACTAGTGCTCTTTTGTTGTCTCTGCAGTGTGTGAACATGCATTTAGAGTAGATGAACTGTGAATTGTCAGCTGTATCAAAATGTGTCCAGGGGAAATCTGATGTGTTTGGTATATATGGATTGGGTGTTTTTTAAACTGAAATTGTACTAGAGATGTAGTTTAGTCTGCTGTTTTATGTGCAGTGGATAATTTGATAGAAAATTCGTTGTAATAGCCAACTTTATCCACATTTAGACATTTTGCAAGGAATTGCAGATAATGTGACACTCTATTTCGTAAAGTATGTTCACTCTTATTTACATAGTTTTGTGTGTGGGGTTTCTGGTTGTTATGTGTATTTAATTTGTACTGCAATAAATTGCATTAAATAGTGGCCCTTTCTAACTGCACACATTTGTTATGCTCATTTTTCCTCCCCACATTTGTTATAGCTCTCCTTTGTTGGCACTTTTTTGTTCCAAATACTTTTGTCATGCAACCTGAAGAACATACTACATCAATGGCACACTCTTTATTGTGATGTGCAAAATTCCTCTAATTATTGGGTTGTTTTGTCAGTTTGCTCATATTTTTGATCAATAAAATTTCCTCAGCATATAAGAGAGAGGTTTTAAAGTGTAATATTTCTGTTATGACAGCATCTGGGATCTCCTAGCTTTTTCTGGATAAAATTCTTTTAAAATTAACTTTACCTGCACTACCTTTCTTTGCCCTTATAGGGTCAATGTATTAAGTATCCTTCTTCAACTTTTTTTTCTTTTTCAAAACAGATTTAGGCTACTATTTTAATATTTGCCTGGCACATATGTAATTATTTTACGATAGAGACCATTATCTCCAGATATTTTTGAAGAACCGCTTTTTATCTGCCAATTTCTCACCATTTTCTTACAGTGGGTGCTACAATGACCACCTCGTCTGAGGATGTCTTACTGGCTATAAAGAGAGTGCGTCAGAAGAAGCAGGATGGTATACTCTTTTTGATGGCAGAAAGAATAGCTTGGACTCCTGAAGGCAAAGATCGTTTCACTGTCAGCCACTTGTATGCAGATATCCGTTGTAAGTTACCATATTCACAGGAATAATTTATACCTAACTTCTGTTTCTGTTTACTTTCATTTTAAAGTGTTGGGTTATTTGAGACACTATTATACTGTATTTTTCTGGCTTTAATTTATGAATGAATAAATAAAATAGAAAGTGGGTGGCATCATTTTTATCTGTCATACATCTCATTGATTAAAAAACTTTAAAGAAGTACCTTTATTGATAAACATGGATGAGAAAAATGTGCAATAATATTGAAAGCAGCACTTACAAAGATCATGCTGCTTATACAGATATGAGTAAGGTATTATAATACAACAGCAGAATATTGAAAATGGTTTATCAGATGTACACACTATCAATATGTACTGTGTAGCAGTGTACTGTAATGACCCAAAGAGTCTGTCCAGGCCTTATAAATACCTCATCCTCTGAAGCACACTATTCACTGAATCATCAAATGCTACATGCTAGTAGAGATATACATATTGTTTAGGAGTTGGATAACAATGCTGCAATTCTTTAAAATGTTTTTAACTAACAAGAATTGTAATACTTTTCTGCACAATATATTGCAATTATTCCCATATTTTATTGCAGTCCTATATCTATAAGCAATAATGTGTCAATCTAACATAACAACATAATATTACTAAACCTGCTTATTCCAGTCTAGGGTTGTGAGGGTCCAGAGTCTATCTCAGCAGCATTGGGTGCAAGGCAGGAATCAGCCCAAGACAGGACATCAGTTTATCAAGGTTATCCCTTCCCTCCCCAGTCATACATCCTACCCATCCTCTTTTAATTCCACGTAAATCTTTTGTAATATGGAAATTGATTTTGATATTTTTGTAGTCGCTGCAGGAGTTCTTAGTTACGGTATGTTAACATGGTGTTCAGGTTTAGTCCTTCGGGTACAATGTTGCTACAGGTTTTTGTTCTACCTAGTGAGTCTTTTTGCCAGTTATTCATTTCACTGGTTGATTAGTTTTTTTCTCACTTTTTTTTTTTTTTTTTTTGTTCTTTGTTTCACCTTATACAATTTCTTGTATTAGGAATTTGGTAGTTTTCGCATACCCCTTGGGGTCAGAGCGCAGGGTCAGCCATTGTACAGCGCCCCTGGAGCAATTACAGGTTAAGGGCCTTGCTCAAGGGCCCACCAGAGCAGGATCTCTTTTGGCAGTGACGGGGATTTGAACCGGCAACCTTCGGGATACCAGCGCAGATCCTTAGCCTCAGAGCCACCACTCCGAAGAACACAATTGTTTGTGTGAGAGAGGTGTTTCTCCCCAATTATTTCCTAATGATAACAATAATGTGCAGAACAATGTTGGAAGGCTGAAGCTGCTACAGTTTCATACCCAATAACATTCTTTATAAATAAGTTAAATATCCTGAACAACTGGAAAAGTAGGATGAGGTTTTGGGGGTAGCTGAGTTATCCCTGTGTAACATTAATGTATATATATTTTTGCTACACTCCAGTAGAAGAAATTCGCAAAGTTTTTATTATTCCTGCACACACTTCAAAAATTCAAAAATGGGAAATAACTTATTTAATTAATGTAAAAGTTAAATAAAATTCAAGTGTTATTTGGGACAAAAACTTGTAACCACAGTGAGCCCCCAGGACTGAGCTTGAGATTCACTGTTATATTAAACACCCATCTGTACACTAGGTAAATTTAACTCTGGGAATAAACTTATCAGATAAGCCCTGGTTGTCAACTAGTACTTGAGATTACAATGTTTCATACTGAAAATATTGTTTTAATGTATACAAATCATCTGCTTTTAAAATTTTTGGGGCTACATTAATGTCTGTTAACTTGTTACGTGTTGTATTTCACAAGCTAAGCATGTTAAATGCACTTTATTCCTCAAATCCTAATAAGAGGTCCATGGTAGAGATGTAGATAGAAAGGCAGGGTCTAGCATTGAACCAGATGTGAAAAATGTGAGTACTTCCAAAGATCTCTGATACAAACCTGTTGCAGTTAGCTTTTAAAGAGTACAGAAAATGTTTCTTCCTTGCATAAAGCAATAGCAGAAGTTAAGCTGATATACTATGACGAAGGTCATAGTAAACCAGGAACAGTAACAGAGTACAGTTATCTCATAGCTTTAAATAATTATAGCCAACAAGTTCAGGTTAAGTTTATAGCACAGTTAGGTTTTTAAATAATCACATCGTTCAGTGCACCTTAATACTGGGTGGAAGAAAAATAGCAGACAAATATAATGTCTGGCTACATAAAAAATATTCATAATGAGATTCCACTATTGCCACTACTGTAGATTCCTAGTCCTACAATTGGGTCTAAATTAAAAAATAAACCAATAAATTTGTCCTCGATGTATTGATAGTACATTACAATCAAAAATATTGCAGTATTGTATTATTATGTTAAGGCTTATGTTAAGCTCATAAAATCTGGCCTACTGACAGTCATACTTCGCTTCCCGGTTCCTCCCTGTGTGGATAGCGCTTTGAGTACTGAGAAAAGCGCTATATAAATGTAATGAATTATTATTATTATTATTACTTATTGATTAGATTAAATTGCCATAAAAAGTCCATAGTGAACAAATAGCATCGCTAACCTATATGCTTTCTTCAGTTTTAATAGACTGTCTATAATTCTACTTACTGTCAAACCTAAAAAGCATTAACACATTTAAAGAGGTGGAAGGAGGGAAAAATAAGCATTTAATTGGCCCATATCTAAGAATTGTGAAAAAAGCAATCTGGAATGTGACCAAAATTTTACTTGCTTCTGTCTATGAAAATTAGGGGGACCTTTGCTGTGATTAAGCTTTTGTTCATTTTACATAAACCCACTTGTTAACCTGTTAAATTTTATTACTAGATCACTGACTGTCTGAGTAAATCGAGAGTACTCTAAAACATAAAATACTATATTGGTGTTACATATTCAATTAATTCTGTTGCTATTTTCAGATAATTTTCATATATGCTTTGTCTGTTTTCAGGTCAGAAAATAAGTCCTGATGGTAAAGCTAAGATTCAGCTGCAATTAGTTCTGCATACAGGGGAAACAACAAACTTCCATTTCACGAATGAGAGTAGCGCTTTGAAGGACCGTGATGCTGTCAAAGATCTCCTCCAGCAGCTATTACCCAAATTTAAAAGAAAAACTAACAAGGAGCTGGAGGAAAAAAATAGGTAAGTATTGGTTATTTATTGCTAGCTGTATTCTTGGAAAGTGAATCTGAAATTTGAATGTTGTTTTTAGGTACTCAACTCAATGCTGAGGAATTTACTTTTCTGTTAAAAAAAGTTGTCAAGTCTCTCTTGTTTACAGTATTAATGATTTCTGACTGTTTTCGTTACAAAAAATTAGTTGTTTCTTCCTATTGGCAGAATGCTCCAAGAAGACCCCTTGTTATTCCAGTTATATAAAGACCTGGTAGTTAGTCAAGTGATCAGTGCTGAGGAGTTCTGGGCCAACCGCCTTAGTTTAAATTCAGTGGATTCTTCTCTGCCCAATCACAAGCAGGAAGTTGGAATTTCTGCAGCTTTTCTGGTATGTTCATTCTAATGTATTTGAAAGAAAAAAAGTACTCTTTAAATAAGTGCATTACACTTAAGTTAGACATTTGCTAGAGCCATTGTCTGAACTTTTAAATAAAAGAGTGAAATTTGTAGATGGTGATACAACTTTGTAGCATAGACAATCTGAAACACAACAGGGAGCAAGAGATAGGGAAATAGCACACTCCGACAGTATACTGTTAAACATGCCTAAATTACAAGCTGATTTTCATTGTTTTATGTTTTGCTGTGTTGCAGTAATTGCCTTAGCAACTGGTTTGCAATATTTCCAGTACACTGGAGGAAGAACAGAACGTATTAGTGAATATTAAGTGTGCTAAACATAGGTTATATCAGAGTATTTTGTGTGAAAGGATAACAGAGTTCACTATAAACTTTGTAATACTGTGCCCAAATACAAAAGTAGCACATCTATCATGAACTACCGGGTCCACAGCAACCTACACATTTTCAGCATTAGCAAAGTTAAGATAGTGATCAGTGGCCGAAGGAAAACAAAGACGGAACAAGTTAGTTTACCTATCATTCTGCCCCAAAGAAAAGACTGTTGTCGAACTAGTCAATCATATTTAGCCTAGGTATTACCTTCTGTCTAGAGGCACTGTCACCAAACACACAGAAAACATTTTGCTGAGAAAACCCAACAGCTGGAACCTCAGCTAGCCATAAGCAATAAGCTGAGACTCATAATCAACTTTTGGTGTTTGCTATTGGCTGAAAAGTATATATTATAATAACATGCCACAGCATTGAAATAAGTGTAATTACAAAAACAAAATGTTCCAGTGAAACATAGTTTGTTAGTCTTTTTCACAGAAGAAGACAGCTGTTGCAGTATAGATGTAAGAACTTGGAGGCTTAGTGGTTGCATGTATTTATAATAATGAACAAACCTTATGTCTGCTATGAATCAGCCTCATTAGCGTTTTTTGCTTATACCTTTGAAGTCAAGGATTCGGCCACAGATTGAAATCGGCTGATATTAACTAAAAAAAAAGACTTGATTGGTAAAAAGGCCAATCACAAAAAATATTTTCAGCCCCTGCTTTCCTAACTTCTACAGTAATTTAGTTGTAGTGCTCCTTTACCAACTGGTAGATTAGCCTTTACGTTAAAAAAAGTGGAGTGATAAACTGAAAACACAAAATATTGGGAGAAATCGTCCTGTGCAACTAGACAAACGGCAAGAAAAGCTGCTTTAATGATTTCAGGTCTTTGTTGTCCTTTAAATTAAAATGGACACCGCTTAAGTTTGTATAGCCTGCTTGTTTAAAATGCACTTTTAATTGGAAAATAAAATATAAATATAATTTGGTAAGATACATCCATCCATTATCCAACCCTCTATATCCTAACAACAGGGTCACGGGTATCTGCTGGAGGCAATGGTAAGATACATGTACTACATAATTAAAATAGTAATCCATATTTTATAGTTACAGCTCAAAAATTACGAATGTCTAGTTGATACACAGAATAAAAAAAACACACCTGTATAAATATAATGTACATTTTAACAGCAAAAAGCTGTCTGTAGATTAATTATAAAAATACACTTTAGGGCATAAAACTTCTATGTGTCTGGTTATGCAGGAGATCATTGTAAAATGTTTTTAAAGAGATAAAGGGAAAAAAAATCAAGTCGGTATTGGAATCGGCTGATCAAGTAATGTGAAATTGGTATTGGCCTTAAAAAACCTGATTGGAGCATCCCTTTAACACATCTTAACCATTGTAAGAGGCTACCTTACATACCCAGAACGTTGGTGCTATTGGTTTTGGATGTTTTGAGTTATCAGCCTGACAGTTAACAGGCCCCACATGTAGTTTCCTCCTGCACACATCGATAAGCTTCTGTTTCTAAATAGAAATAAAATTATCTTCGGAAGTCAATTAAAACAAATTCTTTTGGAAAATATATTGTATACTTATAATGTAAATGTAACAAAAAATCTTTTTTAATCTACTTACCCAGATTAAATTTGTTGTTTGCAGTGATGTGCAAGAAAATTTTTTTAATTTTGTGTTTTCTTTCAGAACAGAGATTTTTATGATACGCTAGTCTTCATTGGGCCCACTGGGGGCCAGTACTGAAAAATAGCAGATAATATTAAAATGTTAAAATAAATAATTAAAATGTCAATGAAAAAAATTCAAGTTACTGTGTCATTTAATCCATGTGTTGATTATGCACTTGTATTCTCACAATATCCAAAACGCTTGTATGTTTTGATAAAATATTGTTAAATAAACACTTCTAGAAAATTAGTGCAGTATGTGAATAGGGGGTGCTTTCAAACAAGGTTGAGCTTTTGAATTGAAGACCTACCTCTTTCCTGTCTTCAATTAAAAATTTTGTGTGTGGAGAATGCATCCTCTGGACTAGGGTGAGAAGGACACCAGGTTACCTTCAATATGCAGAGATGGATTATAAAAAAAGGGAGTTTAAAAATGCCAGAATGGGCAGTCCCTTTTTGAGAATTAATACATATTACAGATTTTCAAGTGAAAGGTTCAGTCTCCATAAATATTTTATCTCCTCAGTCATGCCTACAAGTACGATGTTTCACAAACTCTGAGGGTAGATCTCCCTTTACTTTTTTCTTCCCCCAAAAAAGAACCTAACTCTTTAAATTTGTCTTGCAGATCTTGCAGGCTAACCTGACATTTGTTGTTTTATCTGACATTTATAGTGAAGTCGGGATCCATTTATCCCTGACCGAGAGCTTATCTGTATGCCCTGTAATCTCCCACCTGTGAATTAGGAAAGAAACACGTTGTTTGTGACGTCTTGTTGTTAGTGTAAACCTTTGCAAGTGTCTCTCTGGTAACATTCCACCTACTGTAATAACTGCTGTTTCTGGCGTTGTGTGTAGAGGATTAAGATTCCCCCAGTCCCTGCATTGTCCCTAAAATGCATGGATACCTCTTGATTCTAGGCACAAGGCCCTAGATGCAATATAGCTTTCCTTGCTGTCTATAAATCAAAATTGTAATAAATTTATTAGAGGGAAAAAAATAATCTGAACAGTTTTTTTCCCTCATTATTTTATTTATGTTCTAATCAGTATTACAGTACCAGACCTAAATCAGCAACACAGGGTACAAAGTAAAAGAAAGTCCTTGAAAGGATGTAAAACTGTTTTACATTACACAACAGATGTAATGGAAGCATTTTAAAATTAGTAGTTTGAAATACACATGCTGTTTTAACTTTCACTTTCAGTAAGCTGCTATATATATATATATATATATATATATATATATATTAAAGCCAACTATTTTGATCCCTAACTTGTTCATATTGAGACTGTTCTGACTGGCATGTGTGAACTGGTAATTAAAACTGCCAGAAACCCGTATTTGTTTTAAAAAGTATGTTTTTGTCAAATTTGACATGTAATGATCCTATTTAGGTCTATTTATGAATGAAAAAAATTACAACATTCCTCACCATATTCCTTCATTACAGGCTGATGTTCGGCCACAGACAGATGGTTGCAATGGCCTAAGATACAATCTGACCTCTGACATAATAGAGTCTATATTTAGGACCTACCCAGCAGGTAAGTGACTTCTGTTTATTACAGTGAAACAGCAGTGACAGAAATAAAAGTGACCTGTTTGTCACTTTGATACAGTATTTTTCTTAAGTACAGTTTAAGATTTGGGAATGTTAAATTAACTTCAAATTGTTTATTTTTACTTGCCTTCATGGCTGAATGCATATATTTCCAGTTAAGCCCATTTGAATATATTAGACATTCACATCATACAAACTCTGTAACTGGCATTTTTAAGAAATTCTTTATTGAAGTTTGTTGTTCCTGCCTTGTGCCTTGTCCTTACAACGATAGGTTTAGAAGATGAATTAATGTATTTTATCTGTTTTTTTGCCAGCAGAGGGCATTCAGGTGTTTAAATGACATCATTGAAACTGACCAAAAAAGGCTGTAACATGTGCAAGTTTGCATTAATAGACAGCATTCCAATGTGTATAACAGTATTTTTGTTTCAGTATTCCAGAATGTTAGGATTGCTTTAAAAGCAATGGCTTTTTAAAATGGAAACGGAGTCACTCAATAGCAAGCATGTTTTATGTATTTATTTTGAATCGGGTTAAAGTATATGATGTAAACTTTTAATAAACCGTATTTTGGGGCAGACATTAACCATAAATACAGCCCACAGTGACATAAATTTGATTATAAGAGCATCTGCACTGTTTGTCATTCAGTTTGTTTGGTATCACTAGGGATTTAATTCATTGGAAGGGTTGCAGGAACTGGATTCCACAAGATTTAAATGCTGCTCTTTCAAGATCAAATAAATAACTTTCTGTATTGCTCATTTTATCTTATTATGGATAGAGTTCATAAATAAAAGCATGCATTTGTGCATGTTTAAAAAGTGCAATGATGTGACCATTGAGTGATGAGTTGCAATCATTTTTAGTTTCTCACAGATTAATGCAGGAATCAAAAATCATAGTGAGATGGACTGTTGGATAATAAAAAATATATATAGCTCTAAAAAGTAAAGAGTTTTCCTTTCAATATAATGGATATGGCTACAGATCTCTATCCCATAAATTGAGCCATTTTTCCGACCTCTTAATCCAGTTCAGGGTAACTGAGCCATAAGCCTTTCAATGCAGCACCAAGTGCAAGGGCACACATACACATGCTTTCATGCTTCCTTATATGGAGTCAGTTGTTGCCAAAAATAAAAACTCTCAGGCAATTCCACCATGTACAAGTCAAGATCAATTTTAAACTAAGTGGTGAACTGTGTTTCTTTGACTAGTCTACAGAGGAGATGAAATTAGCACCTCTCTGTGTCAAATGAGTTTTAGTGTCTCAAAATGTACACATTTGCCAGATATTTACAGTATGTTACCCAGTTAGAATTAGACTGCTGTAATGATATGTAATTCACCAATGGCGGAACAGTTGGCTGCTAAAGCAGCTTACCTTAGTGGTAAAAAATAATTAACGTTATGCGTGTGTGGCATGAATTGAATTTGGGAGGCCAGTGGAGAATCCATTAACACAACTACTAAAATGTTATAAAAACAAATCAAAGAACGTACATCATATTTGAGTATTATGGCAGCAAACTGTGGTGAAGTCTCATAGATGGATGACATATCTGCAATTAATGCTGACAGGCATTTTTTAGGTATAATTCTGGATAGTTCCAGACATAAGCAGTAGCAAACATCTAATCACAAAATACGTGAGACTTTGAAAACATTACAATATAAACTGTATATACAAATGTAAAAAGGAAGGAAAAATTTAGTAAATGCAGGCTTAATCATTTTGTGACTTTAAAAATTGTTAGTAATTCTACTCTTGTGGTAAATGTTATTTTTCAGTGTGTGCTATTAACCAGCTACTCCTGCATGGACAGATACAAATCTAAACCCTGCAACAGCAGATTACAAATCTGATTTAAAAAAACTGATTTAAAAAATTGTTTTTGTAACCACTTTAAACATTTTTTATTAACATGTTATAAATGACCAATTTGTGTAGTATTTATGTAGTCATTTTTAGATTTTTGTCTTTGTCAGTATTGTTTTTAATTATTTTCCATAAACCAAAGAGAAAATATCGGTGAATAAATTTGATATGTGCAGAGTTAAGTGGTTCATGATAATCATATCATTCTTTTTAAAACCAATACTGAAATCTCCCTACACTTGTAACATCTAGAATCGCAATTTAAATTTAGACCTTGATTACACATCTGTGGGAAAGAGAACTGTATAGGAAAATGGCAGTACAGCTGATAAGCATTTAGTCACTTTGTGCTATGATCCGAGCAGTGTGATGCACACCTCTGCACTACTGCTTTCTCTATATCATCTGAGTAAGTTTTTGATTGATGATATAACTTGCCGTATTTGAATTCAACATATCCCTTGCTTAATGCAATTTTATCTTTAGTGTTTTTCAAGACTTTAGAAATATTTATGTGAAGTGAAGGTGATGGTGTCAAGTAATATTATGCATGTAGAAGTGAAATAAAATTGATGTCCTGTTTTTTCTGTGTAACATACTGAAAATAGCGTGTTGTTTTTCCATCACCTCCAGATGTTTAAAGAAAATATTTTTAAATTGGGGCATGTAGTCTGTAAAATACAGTTTTTCATTTATGTTTTAGTGTATTTTGTAAAGAAGCTCTGCATTCTTTTTTTTTGTTTATTTGATTTTGCGCATTAAATGTTTGAATTATTTTTGCATTTTCCTGCTTTTGATTCTCTCGTAGTTAAACAGAAATATGCAGAGAATGTTCCTCACAACATGACAGAAAAAGAGTTCTGGACCAGGTTCTTTCAGTCCCATTATTTTCACAGAGACCGAATCAGCATGGGTGCTCAGGATCTGTTTTCAGAGTGTGCCAAGTTGGATGATAAAGGTAAAATTATTTTCTACAACGTATTAGAAACTGTTGACCTTTTTATTTTGTAGATGAAGTATAAGTTTTCTCCAGCATGTTTTATGTTTGTTTTACTGTCCACTGATCAAGCATCAGAACTTTATTGCAAAAAGTTTTTGAGATTTTGTATTGGAGGAATTAAACTAGAATATCACCTTACTTGTCAAGGTGTTTGTATTGTCAAAGTCAAAGTGATTGATTAGAAATGGGCAATGAATAAAACATTTTCAAACACATAGATGCTCATAAGTGTCCCTTGGGACAGCAGTCAACGATCAATCTGTCCTTTTATCTGGTCTGAGGAAGTATGTTCGGGACCACTTGGGAGGTGCTGAGGGTGTCAGCTGATCACTCTTGATGAGCTCACAAAGATGCATGGATGGAGCACCCACTAGACCAGTGGTGGCGAACCAGGGTAAATTACCCCAAATGGGGTAAAAACAAAATATCGGGGGTAACCGAGATTAATTTAACCTAAATAAAAATTATAAAAATAAAATTAAATGAAACATGAAAACATTATTTTAATAATTTAAACTTCTACACGACCGCTGAAACTAGCTTAGTACAGTCATCCCTCACAGCGTGGCGCCTGTGTACACGTATGCTACATTTGCGTATTCTGGCATCCGATTTTGTAACCGCATGAACAGCGTACGGGAGCGTAGCGAGGTGTTTCGAGTACTGATTTGATACATGTGTTGCTGATATATGTACAGCCATTCTCACCCTAGTCGTTTTGCACACCTATGTAATATTTGTGGTTAAAATTTTGACGAGCAAGGTAACATAATGTTTTATTAACAAAAGTTAAACTATTAATAAATGAAAAGGCCTTCATTTAACCGACGTATGCTCAACAAATAACTACGGATGATTTTTACCTTTCAAATGGCTTCAAATAGGAAGAGAGTATCCCATGAAGAGTTCCTCAATTATGGGTTCACAGAAATAGAAGACAAGGGAATAATGAAACCACAGTGTGTTGTATGTTTGAAAAGTACTCATTGCGGAATTTTTCAAAAAGAGTCAGTTAAAGAAGCACTTGGATAATTTACATTCACATCAATCTTCCAAGCTGTGGGAATATTTTGTAAATTTAGAAAAGTCTGCCAAAAGACAAAGACTGGACAGCAACTTGAGAGGCACATTCGATCAACGTTCAGCAGCAAAGGCTAGCTTTGAAGTAGCCTGGTTGATTGCTCGAAACAAGAAACCACATACAATTGGTCAGGAATTAATTAAACCAGCAGCTTTGAGAATGGCAGAGATCATGTGTGGTCAGAAAGAGGCCGTGAAACTGAATTCAGTGCCCCCTGACCTGCGAAAGTAGTAAAAGAGCGGTCAAAAGGTTGTTGCTTTCGCAACAACTTATCTTTGTGAACAAGGGTTTTCCACATTAATGAATATTAAAACAAAGCAAAGAAATCCTCTGAATTGCGGAAAATGATATTCAAATCACACTTACCTCCAAAAACTCCCAATTTTGATCTCATTGTTTCAGAAATGAAAACAATATCATTTCTCAAAATGTGTATGAATTGCATTTTTTTTGTTCACTACCCTTGTTTCTTTTGTTACTTATTAATTTTTTTTTTTCACTTTAGCACAGAGTTCTTTTTATTTATTCTTTAATATTTATATTGGTGCAATAAAATATTTTAATTTTGAACAGATTTTGATTTTTTCCCTTTCAAATCCCAGGGGTAATGTTCGAAAAAACCAAATACATTTTTGGGGGTGTAACGGCTAAAAAAGTTCGCCGATCCCTGCACTAGGACAGACCCGAGAGACCTAAACAACTAGTGATTGTGTGGTGGGAACAAACGGCTAATGTGTCATTTCAGGTTGAGTTCAACTCCCACCTCCAGGAACAGTTTCTTCTTCAAGTCCGGAGAGGTCAAAGATATTTTGTTAATATTAATCAACAAGATGCCCATCTAGGAGGTCTCCATAATAATGTGGGTGATTTGAAAAATAAATTTTAATTGGGTTAATTATTAGTTTTACTTTCGGCAATACTGGTAATTAATCAAATAATTCAGCAAGACTCCTACTTTCTTTACCTTACTTTTCCCTGTTGTAGTAGCAGCTTTTAGAACTTATATCAAGGTTAATGAAGCACACTTATTTTTAAGGAACAGAATAATACAATTTATTGATAAACACATGGATTATGGAAGTATGATAAAAGTGTATATTTTGACATATACAGTGAAGACTAGAGACATACAAACATATAATATATAGGCTGGTTGTTTACTGGTATTTATAGTTCTTCTTTATCTTGGCACATATAGTTTATGGTACCAAGGCTTTATGGATGATGCCCGATGTTGTTTGTAGTTGTTGCTTTGTTGTTGGTGTGAGTTCAAGTGGAAGATTCTTCACGCTTTCTCTTTGCTTGCATGATCCTTGTCAGTGCTGTGCTGCTGTTTTTTGCCTTCTGGCTGTCTTGCCACTTCATCTCAGCATTCAGGCTCTAAAGAGAATAGTTTGTCAGCTTCAGCACTGCAAGCAAGAGTGGTTTATAGCTTTTAGGTTCAGAGATCAGGATTCAAATGTTTTCAGTCATTTTGGGGAGTTCCTCCTCCCTAAGAGAATCCCCAAGGAGTTCAGTAATTGTCCAGTGAAAATTCCAGAGAGATTCTTCTCACTCTGTATGAGAGATGGGGTAAAAGTTATCATGAGAAGATGGTTGGTGCAGTCATGACTTGCTGGTGGAAATAGCTTTTCCTGGGACATTCCAGCATAATAAAATGTTGGCATCTGCTGCAGTAGCCCATGTGTAGGTAGAGTTTGTTGAGGATATAGAGAGTTATTTTTGGACAGCTTTAAAAGTGGTTCTGACAAACCATTTGGCTTAGAAAGAATAGCCCAGGATGTCATTTAGGATGTGCTCAACAAAATTGTGGTAAGCTCATCTGGGTATATCATTGAGAAATAGAGTGAACTATTTGAGCAATTCCTAAAACTGTTGGATATACCCTCCTCAAAGAAGGCTGCATCTTTGTTGCTTGCAGATGATGTTGCCCTCTTGGCCACTTGCATCATTGTGTGATGTAGCTGGAATAAGAATTAGCACTTCTAAATAATGAGGTCATGGTCCACTTCTAGGGGAAAAAAATTCATGTTCCTTGCAGGTAAAAGGTGAATTTTTACCTTAAGTTGAAGCAATCAGAGTCTTTGGAGTTTTATTCACAAATAAGAGTAGAGATGATTATTGTTTGGTTGACTAATGAATCAGTGTAGTAGCAGAAGTTTTTCAAATTTCCTACCAGTATGTGATGGTGAGGAACCATCTACATCTGCTGACAAAGCTCTACATCCCTGTCCTCACCTCTGGTCTTGAGCCCTGAATGAGACTGTGATCACAAGTGGCCAAAAATTAGGTTGTTGTGCTGTGCTGTGTGTCTGGGCTCACTGCACATGACAGGGTGAAGGGATAAGCAATGCAAAGGACCTTAGAGAAGAAATTCTGCTTCTCCAGAAAGAGAGGAGCTGATCAAGATGCTTTGAACTTGCAGTTAGACTGCCCACTTGGGTGTTCAAGGTAAGGCATACTGGGGAGATGGCTTAGGGGCATCCATGAGACATCTTGGAGGGATATTGGGAGGGTCTGAGTTTTTCCCAGAAGAAATTATGTTTAGGGAGACCGATTCTAAATTGGCCCTAGTGTGTGCTTGGTGTGTGGGTGTGTTTGTGTGTGTCCTGTGGTGGGTTGGCACCCTGCCCAGGATTGGTTCCCTGCCTTGTGCCCTGTGTTGGCTGGGATTGGCTCCAGCAGACCCCCGTGACCCTGTGTTCGGATTCAGCAGGTTGGAAAATGGATGGATGGTTAGACCAGATCTGCTTGCTGCTGTTATAACTTGTTACCAGGAAAAGCAGAGCAAAATAATGATGATTTGTACGTCAATAATTGTAATAATTGCTAAAATTCATTTAAAAAAATATGTCGATACTGAAAGGGATGCAGGGGTGAATTACTAAGGTAAAATTACAGCCTAAATATAAAATTTGATGTCTGTTTCACAGGACTGAAGACTATGGTTGGACAGGGAGTTAAAAATCCATTAATTGACCTAACTTCTCTGGATGACCAAACACTGGATGAGGTAAACTGAATTTTAATGTTTGATTCTCCTTTAAAAAGAGACTGCGTGTTCTGCAACATTGATATCCTCTTTAATAAAACCCCTGTGTGCATCCAGTGTCTGTGTTTGTGTGTCTTCTGGTGAAGTGTGCATGCGTGGGGCACGGTGCAATGCTTCAAAGGCCGCCTGACACATCACACAAGATAGAGAGTGCGGGACCTATAAAATATTGCGCGGCCAATCCAGTCGGATTTCTGTAAATGAGGTAAGACTTAAAACAAAAGGCACAAAAAATCCAAATGGGTACTGAGACGCGGAGACCAGATTCCCCATGGGGTGGGATTAGTGTTTGTTGTTGTGCAAGTGTTCACTCTGAGGATGTCAGATTTGCGATTAAGAAGCCTGGCCCGGTAAAGTGTACAGTGTCAGTCGTAGAAGGGGTTTTCCTAAATATACGAATTTTCATGATATTACAATACGATGACTTTTAAAAGTAGATTTATTTTCGCGCACATAAAATCCATTGCTGGGGAGACGCCACACATACATACAATAATCAGCTGCAAATCAGCACGGATTAAAATACTTGGCTGGCGAACTGCACAGTACTTGCTGGAGAGACGCCACAAGCATGATTATCAACTGCACACCACACATCACATCAGTTGCTGGGGAGAATCTGCTGATTGCCCACTGTTGTGACAGAAAATTAAACGCATATTACGATATCAAAGCCAGTATTACTGTCAGAGAAAATTACACACATTTTACGGAAATACAAACCAGTATTACTGCGAGAGAAAATTAAAGGCACACAATACAGTGACGCATATTATAGCCACATACAAGCCAGTATTATTGTAACAGAAAATATTATGGACGTACAAGCCTATATTACTGTGACTACAAACAACATGCCACCTAAAAAAGAAGAAAAAGAAAATGAGAGTCAGAAAAACGCTAAAAGAGAAAGACTCAGAAGAGCAAATAGATCAATAGAAGAAAAGGAAAATGAGCATAAAAAAAATATCAAAGGGAATACACTACTGTTCTAGTGCCCGTTATTGTAATGGGCTTAATGTCTACTTTCTTAATATATACCTTTACTGGTACTTTAAATTTACACACTTAATTTTTGCTGAAACTAACTGATACTAATATTACATTTTTTCCAACCCCATCTCTTTCTGTTCCTAGGGTTATGGTGTTTCTTCTGCGCCATCATCATCAGGTTGTACTAAGTCAGTTAAGGAGACAAGCAACACAGCTATTATTAAAAGATTCAACCTGCACAGTGCCATGGTGTTGGCAGCAGGCCTGCGCAAACAGTAAGCATCTCCATTTTGGATCTTCATGCATCATTTTCTAATTGATTAATGGGTAAAAAATTTTGTTTGCTTTTAAAATCTGTGTTGATTCAGTATGACTGCATTCTGCTTTCACCCATCCATGTTTTAAACTTCCAAAATCTAGGGTCACTTCTTGATAACATCAGACCAATTCTAGGCAAAACCAGCCCATTGTAGAACATGTTTACTTTTACTGTATGTTACACTTGTCTGCAATTTTCTGTTTAGCATTCTTCACTGACCTTAATTTAGAAAACTCTATGTATTTGCTTCAAAGCCAGTTCTCTTGCTAAAATATATATTTAAACATAATAAATTGAGAATCCACTTTTTTGCAGAAGCAAGTAGACTCTTTACAGAGCTGTCATACTGAAGTAAAAGTGCACTAAATTTTTCAAATTAATTCACCACGATTCATACAGATATATAAAGTAACCCAAGAGTCCTACAAAAACATTCTGTTGTGATCTATCAATAATCAAGTGCAGTACTACAGAAACAGGAGAAATATTTTTAAAATGCACTGACTTGCAAAGGAGTTTATTTTTATTTTAAAATTTGTAGCACATATTAGAATTTGAAATCAAGTAGAGGTGTGTGATGTGTCGTAGTGAAATGAATGGACATGAAGAAGACTAAGAAGTAAGCAAATCTTCAGGGCCAAATCACAGGAAAGTATAAGACTATTCATTAACTCTGCTCTTGGTACATTTACTTTATTCTAAACTGCACCTCTGGCCTATGTCCAAAATGTAGTTTTTATGGTTATTTTTCGCAATATCTCAAATACTAATAAAGTTAGAAAATTTTATAGTTATGTTCTGTTAATTGTCTAATAATATCCATCAATCATAGTATTAACTCACTATCCTGATTCTGGGTCTGCTGGGACCGGTGCCTCTCCAGGCAGCACATGTTGCAAACGGTTAACCAGCCATGAACAAGACAGCTGTCACTGGGTGCACTTAGTCATGCCAGGTCAATTTAGAGTCCTAGTCGTTTTTGTAGAACAAATACATTTTTCAATGCAGAATATATATTTGGTGTTTAATTTCTAATGTACATCCACACTTAAAATTAATTGGGAAAAATGTGGAAACTTGAAATTGTGTGCATAGAATTCAGAACAAAGAGAATTTTAGTAAAAGAGGTGCTGATTTTCAGTTGTATCCTGCCACTGAAAACATGTAGACACAAAATTAACTGTCTGATTTCTAATTTGTACAGACTTAAGTTAAATCCAAGAATGCCAACATGCAGTGATCATAAAACTCAAAAGCAGTGACATTTGCAACAAGATAATGCCAACAAGATACTCTGAGTAACATTGACATAGTCTTCTGTAAATGCATTAGGCAAGGTATAAATTGCATATTATAACAAATATTCCAGCCTGCAAGGATGGGGTCAGTTTAAATCTATTTAGTAGAAGACCACTAAATAAATAAAACATAAATTTGGATTCTTCTTACCTGGAAGTTTTGCTTTTCAGTAGTTACTTTGTCTATTACTGTATTTCACGATTTTATTTGTTCACTTTTGTTTAAAAACAAACACAAAGATAGCTTTTTGGTATTACTGGCTTTACGCATATCTTGGTAATAGCATAAACATGTTGTTTAAGAAATTAAATAATTTTGATGAATTTGAAAATAAAAATTCTTCAAAATAAAAAGTGCACATTCAAACAAATATTTTTTCCATTCAAATAAGAGAATTGCAACAATTTGCAAAAGTCTATTTGAATTCAATTTGTTGAAATATACAGGGAACTTTGATTTCAAAAAGTATAATTTTAAAATTCTAGCTTAAAATATATACAATTAATGAAACAATGTTTGCAAATAGTTTTAAATAGATATAAGAGATGATTAATGCTTTGCTAATTATGAAGATTGTCTCCTAAAAAAAAACACAGGTATGCAGTGTTTATCAAAAACTCTGCTCATTTTACCCTGTGTATGTGGCAGGCGTCTATATTGAATATCTGAATATAAAAAATCAAGTTCTCAGTATAAATCAAATCTGTATGTAAGAAATTGGTTGTGAATATATAAAGTTCAACATGGTACATATATTGAAATTAAATATATTTGCCTGTTCAGCATCATATATATATATATATATATATATATATATATATATATATATATATATATATATATATATATATATATATATATATATATATATATATATATATATAAAGACCAAGTTGCCCGACCATAGGGTACGCATGCACGACAGAGCCCCGCCCGCCAACTGTAACCCTCCTCCCGTGTCCACCGTCGCTCTCGAGGCATGCACACTGCCTGCTCATGTGCCCACCCCCAACTCCTCACCAAACACATCCGCCCGCCAACTGTAACCCTCCTCCTGCGTCTACCCTCACTCTCGAGGCATGAGCAGACAGTGCGCATGGGGTATACACGACAGAGCCCCCGCCCGCCAACTCTAACCCTCCTCCCGTGTCATGGGATACACACGACAGAGCCCCGCCCACCAACTGTAACCCTCCTCCCGCGTCCACCGTCGCTCTCGAGGCATGCACACTGCCTGCTCATGTGCCCACCCCCAACTCCCACCACCAAACACATCCTGAGTCACTTTGGTCTGTGCTACAGTCCACATGCACCTCTGAGCCACGTTGACTGTTCATTTTCCTAACATGGCCACCGCTTCACATGTATTTCATGGAAACAACTCTTCTTTCAAGGTTATACAAATTCCTGCATCGGGTAACTGTTTCTTACTATCAGTCGGATATTTCTGGAAAAATGTCATTGACTAAACTGTTGCTCTTGAACTTCGCAACATGGCTGTAATCTTTGTTTGCCAACATTGCGATAACTTCAGACATGCTGTCTGTTTTTCTTAGTCACGGAAGCATTGTCATACAGTCTGCTCAACAATACGCTGACTACATGAATACTTCCAGAGTTTATGGTGGCGAGGCAGAAATTGTGGAGATGTCCAAATACTTCCAGCTACTATCACCATTCACTTCTGAGAACGTCCTTCATTCCCCGAAGAATTTCTTAGCAGTCTTACTCCCACTGGCATGCCTCCACATAAACTCAAAATTAAAATTGGTTCAGTCATCATGCTTCTCAGAAACCTCATGCCAGCAAGAACTCTCTGTAATGGCACTAGACAGACTGTTACCAGCATTCACCGCAATGTACTGGAGTGTAAAACTATCGCAGCTGCTACCTCACAAACTGTCCTTTTTCCCCGGATTTCCCTGACCCCATCAGATTCAAATTTACCTTTTACTTTTACACGCAATTTCCTGTTAGATTAGCCTTTGCAATGACAATTAATAAGGCACGGGGCCAAATTTTCAAAAAGATATGCCTGTATCTGCCAAATCCAGTTTTCAGTCACGGACAATTGTATGTTGCTCTCTCCAGTGTTCACCCATCAATAAATAATTATGTGGCATATACAGTAATCCCTCGCTATATCGCGCTTCGACTTTCGCATCTTCACTCTGTCGTGGATTTTATATGTAAGCATATCTAAATATATAACGCGGATTTTTCGCTGCTTCGCGGGTTTCTGCAGACAATGGGTCTTTTTACTTCTGGTACATGCTTCCTCAGTTGGTTTGCCCAGTTGATTTCATACAAGGGACGCTATTGGCGGATGACTGAGAAGCTACCTAATCAGAGCACACAGTTAAGTTCCTGTGTGCTGATTGGCTCAGCAACGGAGTGCTGCATTAACCAGGAAGTCTCATCTCACTCATTCAGCATTAACTTGCTCCTGCTACTGCTTCAGGGGCCGTGTCCAAGCATCAGCAGAAGATGCAAATGATTGCAGAAAAGGTAAAAGTTTTGGATATTTTGAAGGAAGGGAACAGCTACACCGCTGCAGGACAACATTACGGCATCAATGAGTCCACGATTCTTTTTATTTAAAAAGGAGGAAAAGCATATAAGATCTACGGCCGCAGTGTCCTTTAACCAGGGCGCAAAACGAGTTGCAAGTGGATGTGATAAGGTAGTAGTCTAGATGGAATCTGCTTTAGGAATTTGGATTGAAGACTTCCGGAAGGAGAACAACGGCGGTGCTACACAGTCGCCTGAAGAGGATCCTTTGGAAGAGCTGTAATGCTCTCCTTTGTTGTGCGGTAAAATTAAACTCATCGTTATCGGACAAGTCGTCGTGTCATTGTTGGTGAGTAACCATAATTAATTATCTACGTACAGTACTTATTACGTGTACATAGTTTAGTGTCACTGTACACACATTTTACTGTATACAATTTTTCTTGCATTGTACGTATTTATTGCTGGTGGTCTGTCTGTCGTAATGGCTGTAACATATGTGATATCGGAGATGCTCGATATGTTTAAAATAATATTTAGGTTTTACTGTATATAAACTGTGTTTACATACATAATTTCAACGAACCTTACCTAATATCTAAGAGAATACAAAGGGTTTATGCTGTATAATTGTGCGGGAAATGTTTATAATAGTGTGGGAGAGTTTATAAGGGCTTAAAATATATAAAAAGAACCATATGAACATATGGTTTCTACTTCGCGGATTTTCACCTTTCACAGGGGGGTTCTGGAACGCAACCCCCGCGATGGAGGAGGGATTACTGTACTACGCCGCGGGTCAGCTAGTAATATATAAATATGTATGTGTGTACCATCAATCAAAGTCCCAAGTTTACTGCCTTGGACTTATGGAATTCTACCACTTAGCGCCATTTCTCTAGTTATTCTTAGGCAATCTGCATTTGTTATGTTTATTACAACCACTGCCTATTACCTTTTGCTAGAATGCATCATTTTCTTGTACCTGTGTGGCTTATCTATCATTACAGTCTCTAGTGTCTCTTTCAGTGTTATTTTACCATTTTTAAATAACTCAATAGTGACTAGTTTCTCTTTAGCACAATACGATTATGTTGACATTTAACTCCTGGCATTACCGATATGCTCTATATTGAATGGCTACTAAAGTCAACTAACTACAGTTAATTTATATAATGACTCTAACCTGTGCACTTACCCCAATGAGTGAATTTATGTGTGTGCAGCTGTGCACTTCCTTGTGCCCTTTGCTGCCAAGATAGGCACTAACTCCCAACGACACTGGACTGGACTATTTGGAATAGAAAATGAGTTGGAAGAGTTAATAATGTAGTTAATAGTAAAATTTATTGTTTAAAAATAGTGTCTTTCTAGTAAGGTAAGGAATCGCACATTTCTATACTTCACATGCTGTGTGCTTTCGCAGTCATCAGTAAAATATCCATCCATCCATTTTCCAACCCGCTGAATCCGAACACAGGGTCACGGGTGTCTGCTGGAGCCAATCCCAGCCAACACAGGGCACAAGGCAGGAAACAATCCTGGGCAGGGTGCCAACCCACCGCAGCATCAGTAAAATATGCGGAATGTTAATGTTAAAGATGTTATTATGTACTGTATTTTTAATGCCTAACAGCTACATGCATTTTTAGAAGTTATATTTCATTTGTATTCAAACAAACTAACTAAAGGATTATTCATTATTTTTATCCCTTTCGTTGTTGTAAAACAACTTTTACATGTTTTCCTGTACTGGGCAAGATTGGGAAGGCATACCTGAGTATCCTGTGAAGGTTAACTTTCCCAGAACACCTCCTCAGCTCAACATTGTCATTCATCCACACACATAGTATAGTGTATGATTGTACAAATATTCGTTCCTTACAGTCCCAAGTGCATAAGTAAATCAACATACATTTAACATACACCATTGCATTACCAAATCCAGTGCAATAATACAGAATAACAACAAAAAAAAAAAAAGCAAGATTATAAAGCTCAAACAATGCTCGATGTCCATAGTAAAATGCAGAGTGAAAATGATTTAGCGATATGTAAGAGTTCAGAAGTCTGGCATCAGGTCAAACAATGTGTGTTATTGGTGGAGAGACATCTTTCCTTTGAGCAAGAAACACAATAGGTTTAAACCAAGATTATAAACTTTTTTTTTTTTTTTTTTTTAACCACACTTCTGATGCTTTTTCAGTGGTTCAATTCTTTCAATTAAGATGTCAAATCAAATCTTACCTTAAATATTTTTTTTAAACTACTTTAATTGCATTTTTGATAAGTTTGAATCTTGGACTGAAAAATGTCTCAGTCTATAAAGCAATTTCTCTATACACTTTTTTATATTTTCATACATTCCTTTATAACTTTTCATATTAAGTATTATTGATGTGATTAGTAGGATGCTGTATTAAAGTATGACATCTTTAAAAGTTTTACTGTATATATTGCTGATTGGGGAATTTGCTGTTAAAGTGTAAGGCTGATGAAAAATTAGCTGGAAATTATTTCATTGGTTATGTGAGAAGAGTCAGAATTTATTGCTATGCAGAAATGTGTGCTGTATCTTGGGGTGTAATCTCTCTACCTAGCAATAATTCAATCTCTTTTAATAGAAGTTCAATAGCAGCAATGCAATACTCAAGTGCCTTGCATGCAATACTTTAGGGAGATATTTTACTCTTGACTGTAGTAAATTATGTCTTTCTTCCTATTCTGCATACCCTTATTAGTGTTATTTGAAACCAGATCCACAAAACATTTGTCCAATAATTATAAATATTAATGAGAAAAATAACAAATAATCACGTTGTTGTATTTACATAAAAAAAAAAACGATTAAAAACCACTTGTAAAGTAACAGGTTTATGCTAGGCTGAAGCTGGAAAACCAATGTAAATGAATGTACTTTGAAACATCATGTATTCCAATTGAATAACTGCATGGAATAGAGTGGTGACAGAAAACGAGCCATGTCTTACCCATGCCATGCAAATGTCAGTGAAACTAAACAAACCAATACATGAGAAAGAAATTAATAAAATATCCTGTATTATGAGTAGGAAGTGTATCATCTCTATATTTAAGTTATTTTAAAACTTACACACATACATGGTCTTTCATTGCTGTTTTATTCAAAACTACAATTTTGAATTCTTTCATATTAGCTTTGGATTCTGATTTAACTAAAATGTTTTTGAGCAATTTGGTTTTAACATTGCTTGATTAAAAAATCTTTACTTGCTTCCAGATCGTTTTTACTGAGATGTTATTTTTGATGCGTGGTTTATTAATATTCATGATTATTTTTAACACTTCTTGGATAATGTTTAGGATCAATGTCATTACCTTCTGCTAATGTTTCCTGTGAAGATGTTCTGCGCAATCCCCTGTGCTCACCAGTGGGTTTACTTCGTTGTGTCCTAGGTTTGCTGGACTCCTCTAACTGATTTTTTAATTTTTTTTTCTCCCTGCAACTGATGCTATATTTCTGGAAATTCTACTAGATCAGCACTTCATTAGCATCAGCTTGTGATTCCTGCTGAGAAGTGCTGTGCTAACACATTGCTCACCTGTGGGTTTCCCCAGCTATGTGCTGAAGCCTGCTGAGCTCCTCTAATTGCCATCGTACAGTAGATTTGTATTTACCAAAATATAATAGGATAACTGTAAAAACATTTTCATGAGTAGTATTCTCTATTAAGTATGTACATATTGAGAAATTTGTTTGTTCCATATTAATGATTGCATTTTACTCTTGTGATATAAACTGACCTTAAGGAAAATTAAGTTAAAAAAACAAAGCCTTCTACACTAACCAATATTTGTGTAAATTAAAAAATGTCTAGCTCCTTATCATGTAATCTTAGTCATATCTGAGAGCTGACACTCTTATCAAGTTTTATAATAGTTCAAAATAAATACATATGGAAAAGAGATCCTTTGTGGTGTGTCTTAATGCCTAAATTGATGCCATGCTGCAAAGTGTATTGCATAGTGAGGGATAAATAAATGAGAGAATAAAACACTAGTATGTCAACATGCATTTCATTGCCTAAAAGAAAGAGAACGTATCCCTAGTGGCATACTTGAACCAATTTCATTGGTAGGAAGATGAACTAGGATTTAGGGATGGGACTTGTCAGTGACCCAACAGTAAATTCTTGAGATTTTGTTCATGATTCAGTAATATATACCAGTCTATTAAGCCTAATATTTAAAAAAAAGTTTGATTCACTCATTCCACTTGTATCTTTTTTTATATTATGGTTAATCATTGTCATATTATTCCAGTGGTCTTCACTGTATTAATCACACATCACAACATTATTTTAAATTTAAGCTCTGTGTGAGTTCTTATTAGCCTTTGGATTTGTACAGTTCCTGTCAATGTGTCAACCAATAATTAAGAATAAAATGTTTAATAATTAAAATTGTGTTTGAATATATACTAATCAGCTTTTATGTAGAATTCCTGAACTTTGTTGCTACAAGGAACATGTAGACCTTATTTACTTTTTTAACAATGACTTTCATACACACCCAAAACAAGATAAACTCTATTTGTCACCTAAATACAAATTAAAGCTCCATGTATGTTAGCCTGGGGGAGAGGTTCATCCTGTGATATTTCACATTTCCTTACTTCTGTTCAAGAATATCAGTTTTTGTTTCTTTTTCTCCTGGAGCTTGTAATAGTTTGGGATTGATTTACACTTGACAAGTAGATGAACTTTGGTTAATAAAGGAAAGAGAAAGCAAAGCATGCATCAGAACTTGTAAATACTGCTAGAAGACATGAGAACCTCTTTCGGGTGTGGTGTCTTGATTTTCTGCTTTCTCTTTGATTAGATTATTTTGTGTGCATGGAGGGTTCTAAATTTAGTGTACGTTTTCAGTGATAACATTAACAGTAGGATTGTACAATGAATGTATATAGTTGTGCACGTAACAACAGAATTCACTGCTTCTTCATTCCTTCCCATGGTCTAGTACAAACTTTAAAACTACTGCAGATCTTGCTATATCTATTCATGACACAAAGAATGCAAACAAACAATGTGTACAGTATCTGTGATAAATTAAGAAGAAAAATATTTCTGTTCCCTGTTGTATTTATTTTTTTCTTTACCTTTAGGAGGCAAGAACCAGGTAGTAAATGGAGTAAGTTGAAGAGGGAGGTTATTGTGCAGTGTGTGTCAGGTCAAATAACATATTTTGCTTTTATGCCAGTAATTTTTTTTAAATAATATTTTACATACCTTGAAAATTTGTGTGCTATTGTTTAAATTTTACATGGGATTTGAATATTAAATCAGTAAAGCAATGAGAAAATAATGAGCTGCTTTGGGGCTTGTACCTATCATAACAGCAGAGTCTGAAATGAACTCTGGACAGGCATGTATTGCAAAATTACACTTTGTTCAGGTGTGTTGATGTCATTTGTGCATCCAGATTCCAACTTCTAGTAAAAGTAGTTAAAATATGTAAAAAATGAATAGAAATGATCACAATTTGCAGAATCAGTCTGCAGTGACTTATCCTTCATCAGGACCTGCAGCAGCATATCAAACTTCTGACACTTTATGCTTATCTGGAGCTGTTCTGTTTGTAACTGGGAAGCAATAATGGTAATGGAGGTGACGACAAGCATAGGCTATTTATACATTGTTGTAAAAGTGGTCATTGCAATGTAATACTGTATGTATTCTTCAAATTGGAACAAAATTACATATTAACAGAAGTAAAGTAAACCTATTAAAAACCCTGCTGTATTAAGGCATTTGAAAGGCGATATGGGTGAAAAGCATCTTGTACCATTTGTTCAATGCATTTGGGTCAATTTGCTCAAAATGTGCAAGAAGTTTGTTTAGTTGACAAAAACCTACAGATAACCCCTTAGTGGTGAACTTCCTTTCTGGTTCTTCCTCCTCTTCTTTTTTCACTTCTTGTATCCTTTCTTCTTCAAATTTGAATAGTTCTTCATTTGTAAGTAATCTGGATTCCTGGTCTAGCAGTTCCTCAACATCTTCCACTTCACACTACAAAGAAAGTTCCTTTGCCAGTGTACTATATTTTCCGTAATTATTTTAAGTTCACTGTCAAATTCATCAAAAGCATTAACATAATGCTTAACATACTTTTTCCAGATTCCATTCATGCATTACTTTGTCATAGCCTCCCACATGGTACCGATATTTTTGATACATTTAAAGATATAGTACTCTTTCCAAAAATCTTGGAAAGGTAGTTCTGGGTCAGCCTCTATTGCAGCTATAGCATGGGCGAAAGTGGCTCAGTGATAGTGCACCTTAAATGTAGCAATTGCACATTGGTCCATAGGCTGAATGAGTGGAACTGTGCCTTTATGGTAAATAAACAACTTTCACATCTGGATGGAGTTGTCTAGATGAGGTGGATGGCCAGGTGCATTATCTAAGATCAATAAAATTTTGAAAGGAAGCCCTCTCTCCAAGCAATATTCATGAGCTTGAGGTATAAAGCAATGCATGAACCAGTCTCCAGAATCAATGGCACTTTTTATCCTACTCGACATCTGCTCATACAGACAGCCGCATGGGTGTTTGCATTATGTGTTTCTTGGATTGTATACTGTTATCTAATATCTGACATTGTATTTCATGTATGGTGTTGGCATGTGAATAAAAAAAGTTTAAACGTTTAGCCAATTGGAGGTTACAAACTGTATTGGATAATGAAAAAACAGTTCGTACATAACGTATTTTATAACCCACTTCATTTCTGCAGTAGCACAGAGAGGGGGAGAGCACACACAGAAAGACAGAGCAAGAACACGAAATAAACAGATGCATCCTTATAGTGAAATGGAGAACACATGATGTAAAACAAAAACCCCCAGTTCCCAACATTTAAGCACAAGCCACATACATAAACAAAAAACATAGAATAAATTGCAGAGCCTTTGTGTCGTGCTAGCAGACATTCCTCTGGTCAACTTCCAGTGCTTTGCAGAATTTGCCAAAAGTAAGACTGACATTAAATCTGCCTAATTTGAGTTGCTGAAATTTGACATAAATATGTTCAGATTTCCATGTATTCAGTCACACCCTTTGAATTCTTTATATAAAACAGTTAACAAATTTCTTGTATGTTAATATTCCTAGTATGGCGTATTAATTGCTTGGTGTTGGTATTGTGTTACTGTTAGTAGTCTGTGGGAGATATGCAGGTAAGAACCTTATTGTACTGTGTACACAGAATAAACTTGAGTATGAGATTGTATATACTGTATATAAACACTGCAAAATGCTGTCACGATCAAAGTTGAGAAACCACTTTCCACCAATCATTTTATTGAGAATTATTCATTAAAATTTATGCAAAAAGTGCTAGTGGTGGTTTTTTGTCATTTTATTATTATTAGTTTTTCTCAAGCAAAAATAAATTTAATAATATGTTTATCTTAAGATATACTATTTGTCTAAACAAATCCAGAAAATGATTCTCTTATTATTTTCATGTGTTTGGCATTCAAAATCTTTGTGTTTTTATTTAAGTGAGCCTCAAAATGAACAGAACAGTGAGACTAGTAGCACAGATGGTAACTCCAGGGATTCTGACTTCTTCCAGCCTCCACTGAAAAAGGTAAGACTACATGTGCCTTGCGTGTGGAATTGCTTATTGCTTGCATACATGCAGAAGCTGTAATTATAGGATAAACTACATTATGTGGAATAGGAAGTATTTAGCATGTCTCTCTTTCTTACACTCAAGTGATCTGGGTTTTAATTCCACCCTAGCTACTGCCAGTGTCGAATTTACACATGCTGTTAATGTCTGAGTCTGTAATATCCACCCATATGCCTGTGGCATATGTTGTTAGGTTTATTGGTGAAGATACAGTACATAAATTAATACCTTTAAGGAAATTTCCTTATTAAACTTATAATCTAATCAAAACTGACATAAAAATAATTTTTTATGGCTGGTGCACAAATGAGTGAGTAGTAAAATTTTACATTATAGCCTTGTGGCTTATTGAAAAAGGTAAAGTTCTTGAATCACACTGCATGAAATCTCCATTTTGTCAGACAATGATGCACATCCTTGAAGGTTTCGGGAATTAATCTAAAAAGGTCTCAGTTTCTTGCCTGGATTTGCACGCAGTGTATCTTGTTTTCGACCATTTACTAGTACTAGGGTGTTGTACTGTGTTAGCTATTATGGATGTAATGAGAAATCAAGCAAAATGACACCTTTTATTGGCAATATGCAAGCTTTTGAGGCAACTCGTTGTTCATCTTCTCCCGAAGTACAAACAGAAACTGAAACAAGAAAAACCAGCCATACGAACAGCACAAAACTGGTGCAAGGAAAGTGTAGAGGAACTGCAGGAATGCTTCTCCAGTACAAATTGGGATCTGCTGACATCCTCACAGTCACTGAATGAGGCCACCTATACTGTCAACGAATATATTCAATTCTGTGAGTCTATGATCATTAAGAAAAAATCTGTCAAGGTGTACCCAAACAGTAAGCCATGGATCACTAAAGAGGTTAAAGCATTACTATTGCAAAAGCAACATGCACATCAAGAAAATACGTTAGAAGATAAGCGAATTTTACAGCAAAGGATTAACAGGTTAATTAAACAAAATAAAAAGATGTATGGGGAAAAAATCAAGAGGTGGTTCAATGATAACAATCCAAAGCAGGTCTGGAAGGGACTAAAAACAATTACAGGACTGGGCCCTAAAAAGAATGTGGATTTTCCAGCTGACAAAGACCACAAGCTGATGAACTGAATAACTTTTATGCCAGATTTGAAACAAGTGATTTCAGCACCCAAAATACAGAAATAAAGGAGATGCTTTATAAAAACACCAGGTATTCTGCTGTGATTGGGTTCAGTTTAACTGAAGTGGAAAAAGGCTTGCGGAAGGCCAAAACAAACAGTGCAGTGGGACCAGACAGCATATCAGGTCGGCTCTTAAAGTCTTGCTCTAAGCAGATCTCCCCAGTTTTTCATTTGCTTTTTAACTGGTCTCTGACATGTGGTATTGTACCAAATCTGTGGAAACAATCAATCATCACCCCTATATCTAAGGTTTCTAGGCCAAGCTGTTTAAATGATTACAGACCAGTGGCACTTACATCTATTCCAATGAAATGCTTTGAACACTTGATGAAAAACATTTTAATGACAGAGACAAAGACTTTTCAAGACAACAATCAATTTGCTTATTGTGCAAACAGAAGTGTGGAAGATGCTCTGCTTGTTATCTTACATCAAATCTACACCTTTCTTGATCAGCCTGGTTCATATGTCAGAGCACTATTTTTGGATTTTTCTTCAGCGTTCAATACTATACAGCCTCATATACTGATTGGGAAATTAAACAGTATGAATGTAAACCCATTTATCACACTATGGATTCAGAATTTTCTTTTAAATCGTTCACAGACAGTTAAAGTTCAGGACACTTTTTCAAAAGCTCTTCATTCAAACACAGGAAGTTCACAGGGGTGTGTCTTATCACCATTACTGTTTACTCTGTACACAAGTGACCTGACCCAGAACAATGACCACTGCTCCATTATTAAGTATGCGGATGACACCATGATCATAGGATGCATATCTGGGGAGGATGAAAGCCACTATCTAAATCAAGTGGAGTGTATGGTAATCTGGTGCAATAAAAACTCTCTCACTCTGAATGTAAAAAAGACCAAAGAAATGATATTTGATTTTAAGAGACAGAAATCTGTATGTTCACCTATTGTAGTTCTGGGAGAGGAGGTAGAAATAGTGAATGAATATAAATACTTAGGAACTTACCTAGATAACAATCTTAACTGGAATACAAATACAAAAAAATTATTTTCTAAATGCAACCAGCGCTTATTTCTCCTCCATAAACTCAAACTATTTAAAGTAGACAAGGACCTCATGTTGTCCTTCTATCGTAGTATGATCCAGTCCATGATCACTTTCAGTTTCATTGCCTGGTTTAATAGTCTGACAAACCAAAACTCAAAAAAGCTCCAGCAGATTACGAAGTATGCAGCTAAAGTTATTGGGGCTGATGTAGATGATTTGACTAGTGTGTGTCAGAGGGAAATGCTAAAGAAACTGGAAATCATCTCAACTGATGACAGACATCCATTACATGTAGAACTAAACTTCAGTAAATCAAGAAGGATAGTTGCTTTGAAAACCCACACAAATCGCTCCAGAAACTCCTTTCTTCCTAGTGCCATACGACTTTTCAATAAGAAATATCGGAGATAATGTTTAAGGTTTTGATATATATCCTGTTACCTTTTTTTTTTTTTTTTTTTTTTTTTTGGTATAAATATGTTTTATCTAACTGCCTTACCTTAACCTTTCTTATTTCTATTTGTCTGTTTTATTTCATTCTGTCTGTTACCTGTTATTAGATGCAACTGAGAAGGCGAATTTCATGTTTTCCTATGTAGACATGACTAAATAAAGAAACCTAACCTAACCTAACTTGCATATTATAATATTTTTAGTTGGCCAATAAAAGACCATTTACTAGAAAACCTATCTATCTTCCTGGCAATAGTGGCTGTATCAAAAACATTGTTTCTGCCTTTCAAATTCAGCAGGGCTTTTTTATATCAGTTTTGTTTACTTCTGAAATATGTAGTTTTGTTCCAATTTGTAAAATACATACTTTATTAAATTGCATTGACCACATTTATAATAATGTTTAAATAGCATATGCTTGTCATTTCGTCCATTATCAGTATTGCTTCCCAATTATAAACAGAACAGCTCCACATAAGCATAGTGTGCCAGAAGTTTGATACGCTGCTGCAGATCCTGATGAAGGATAAGTTACTGCAGACTGATTCTGCAAATTATGATAACTTTTTAGTTTTTACGTAGTTTTAACTACTTTTTCCAGCAGTTGGAATCTGGGTGCACAGATGACATGAACACACCGGAACAAAGTTTAATTTTGCAATACATGAAAATATTGATAGAGTATTACCTTTCATTAAGATTCTGTAGAATTGTTTGGGATTTGCTTTACTCTTAAGGGTTGCTTCAGAAGTCACAATATGAAGCACATAGATTTAAAATGTCAGGTGAATGCCAGCATGTTTAATGGAACACTTACAAACTCTGATGTGCTACAAGTCTGGGTCTGGGTGATGAGAAAGAGTGCAACAGTATTTCCATCAAACATGATATTTAATAGCTAGTCAAGCACCTAAACCTAAAGTCATATACTGTATTATGTGTTCAGGTACATTTATGTGGAACCTAACATTCCAGTAACAACTGGCAATGTATCTAGCTTAGATTTAAACAGCTTTAATGTAAACTTCTCTGTCAAGAGTTCTCACATAAAAGATATTCAGATTTAAATTTTTACCTAAAGTGAAGTACATTCATAAAATATTAAACCCACTTAATCCAGAGCAGGGAAAGAATTAGTTGTTGAATGGACCGCCATGCTGGTGCACACAACCACACTTAGTAAATTCACATTTGAGGTCTGCAATGCTATACTTGGCACCATCACATTAATGTTTCATTTGTTTCATTGGTGATATGATTATTTTGTGGCAAAAACAAATTCCATTGACATGTTTTTGTAAATGATTAATAATGTTAAACTTCATGCATAATTTAGTAACATTCAAATAAAATGCAGTGGCAGAGACACTGTACTCTCTGCCTATCAGTTATGTCCTTTTTCCACCTCTAAATTAAAGTTAAAAGGCCTTTTGCTACATTCCAATTAGATCTGATGTTAAAGCTGGAAATGACATCACACCTAAGTTGACCACGTTCAAGTAAAACAATTGGTAAACTAATATGGACGCATCCAAGGAAACTTTTGTTGCGCTTGCTCCATTGGAATAAATAGCAAGTGGTAACAGCGCATCCAATCATAGTGGCAATAAAGTCCACAGATAGAAGTTTACAGTACTGTGTGTATGACTGATTTAATGAGACACAAATACACAGAAGTACTAATAAACAGGATAATACTGCAGCTTTCACTAAAGTTTGAGGTGTATGTCACCATTCTGGATTGACGTCGTAATCTGAATTTGGACCAACTTGGACCTGACAGACCAGCCCAAGACCAGTTTTGGAGTTGGAACTCTGACTTGAAGGGGGTGTTCCAGTTGAAAATTCCAACTAGGAAATTCCAATCTTATACATAAAATGGAGCGGATCGTTTTAATGTGTTGTTATTAGAGGTTGATTAAAACAATATTTAGCCTTTCTTTTCACATAATGCACAACTGCCAGTAAATAAGGTATTGAAAAAGGGACAATGCAGTAAATCAATGAATCTGTAATGAAGCACATTGAGATGGCATTTCATTTATACTTATAAAATAAAGTTTTTTTTCACTCTGCATTTTTTCTAACCTGAATTTCTGAACAACAACTTGGGACACACATTGGAGAGTTTGGTGTGGGGATAGAACATCGTTTGAAAAATGCACTCCTACTAAAGTCCCGCTGTAATAATTTGAATTACTGATGCAAAGCTTCATAAATAGCAGGAATAAAAATCGTAAGTCATTGATAAATTTAAAGTTTGGCACTGTTTAACAGGTTCATCTTGCTTTATTTGTCTGTACCACAGAACATAAAAAAACAAAATACTAGATCAAGGATTCTTGTGGTGTCCTTTCTGCATGTGTAGAAGTCTATACTGCATATGCACCCTCATTGCATCAATACTTTTTTTTAAACCCACTTAATGCAAATTAGTATCACATGGAGCAGGAACTTATTCTTTCATGTTGGCTGAAGCCAAGAATTCTTTCTTTTTTTTTTTTTATGTGCAGACGAGTGTTAGAAGAATGGCACAGTTCACTTTCAAATCGTGAAAACTTTGCAAGTTCCAAAATTTTCATCCACAAATCAGCCGCTCTCTGCCATGTTTATGGGACTTAACTCATAACTGTGTGTAACACTTTGGTGTTACCTCACTTTCTTTACTTTACTTATATGGTTTTATTTAGTTTACTTTAGTTCTGTACCTGTATGCATACTTTATAAGCAGTGAGAAAGAGACATTTTCATCTCCTTTTCAAAATCCAGAACCAGTTCAGTGAACTAGATGAAAGATTTTCAAGAATTTCGTTCTTTATGTTATCTGTATCAGTAATTTTTCCTGGTTGGGGGGTATTATAAAAATGCAGTACATTAGAGAAGAAAATGTTTTGTGTACAGTGGCTTGAAATACAAAGGAAGTTTGAAACAGTTTGTCCTGATTCTCGCAGTTCATTTGCTTATCACCAGACATCCAGACTTACAGTCAATTTATTGATAGTGGCATCACCAATAGGCAATAAATAATAATCTTGTATTAGTCAACAAAATGTGTAGTAATTTTGATTGGTATCAAGAATTCAGTAGAGACTGAAATGATGTTAGATTATTTGCTCATGCATTTCAAGGCATTTAAGAACTGTGTTGTTAATTTCATACTTTTTCATTTTGGAATTTTGGATAAACAACATGTCCTGTGCAGGCAAACTTTCTTTTGTTCACTCTGCAGCCTTTAATTGTATAGGTCAAGCTGCAAGAAGCTATTGAATACCAGGACCTAAAGCAGGAAAATGGGAAGAAGACCATTGCCCTGACTTTGAAGAAATCTGAAAGGTACATGTTTTTCAGAACAAGTTAATTCTTTCCCTTCATGGTCCTTACTTACATACAGCTGTTAATTTGGTTTTGGTTAATATCCTAACCACTGAGGGTAACTTATTTATCCATCCATCCATCCATTGTCTCCCGCTTATCCGAGGTCGGGTCGCGGGGGCAGCAGCTTGAGCAGAGATGCCCAGACTTCCCTCTCCCCGGCCACTTCTTCTAGCTCTTCCGGGAGAATCCCAAGGCGTTCCCAGGCCAGTCGAGAGACATAGTCCCTCCAGCGTGTCCTGGGTCTTCCCCGGGGCCTCCTCCCGGTTAGACGTGCCCGGAACACCTCACCAGGGAGGCGTCCAGGAGGCATCCTGATCAGATGCCCGAGCCACCTCATCTGACTCCTCTCGATGCGGAGGAGCAGCGGCTCTACTCTGAGCCCCTCCCGGAAGACTGAGCTTTTCACCCTATCTTTAAGGGAAAGCCCAGACACCCTGCGGAGGAAACTCATTTCAGCCGCTTGTATTCGCGATCTCGTTCTTTCGGTCACTACCCATAGCTCATGACCATAGGTGAGGGTAGGAACATAGATCGACTGGTAAATTGAGAGCTTCGCCTTGCGGCTCAGCTCCTTTTTCACCACGACAGACCGATGCAGCGCCCACATTACTGCAGATGCAGCACCGATCCGCCTGTCGATCTCGCACTCCATTCTTCCCTCACTCGTGAACAAGACCCCGAGATACTTGAACTCCTCCACTTGGGGCAGGATCTCGCTACCAACCCTGAGAGGGCACTCCACCCTTTTCCGGCTGAGGACCATGGTCTCGGATTTGGAGGTGCTGATTCTCATCCCAGCCACTTCACACTCTGCTGCGAACCGATCCAGAGAGAGCTGAAGATCACGGCCTGATGAAGCAAACAGGACAACATCATCTGCAAAAAGCAGTGACTCAATCCTGAGCCCACCAAACCGGACCCCCTTAACGCCCTGGCTGCGCCTAGAAATTCTGTCCATAAAAGTAATGAACAGAATCGGTGACAAAGGGCAGCCCTGGCGGAGTCCAACTCTCACTGGAAACGGGTTCGACTTACTGCCGGCAATGCGGACCAAGCTCTGGCACCGATCGTACACGGACTGAACAGCCCTTATCAGGGGGGCCGGTACCCCATACTCTCGGAGTACCCCCCACAGGATTCCCCGAGGGACACGGTCGAATGCCTTTTCCAAGTCCACAAAACACATGTAGACTGGTTGGGCAAACTCCCATGCACCCTCCAGGACCCTGCTAAGGGTATAGAGCTGGTCCACTGTTCCGCGACCAGGACGAAAACCACACTGTTCCTCCTGAATCCGAGGTTCAACTATCCGACGGACCCTCCTCTCCAGGACCCCTGAATAGACTTTTCCAGGGAGGCTGAGGAGTGTGATCCCTCTGTAGTTGGAACACACCCTCCGATCCCCCTTCTTAAAGAGGGGGATCACCACCCCGGTCTGCCAATCCAGAGGCACTGTCCCTGATGTCCATGCGATGTTGCAGAGGCGTGTCAGCCAAGACAGTCCTACAACATCCAGAGCCTTGAGGAACTCCGGGCATATCTCATCCACCCCCGGGGCCCTGCCACCAAGGAGTTTTTTGACCACCTCGGTGACCTCAGTCCCAGAGATGGGGGAGCCCACCTCTGAGTCCCCAGGCTCTGCTTCCTCATTGGAAGGCATGTTAATGGGATTGAGGAGGTCTTCGAAGTACTCCCCCCACCGACCCACAATGTCCCGAGTCAAGGTCAGCAGCGCACCATCCCCACCATATACAGTGTTGACACTGCACTGCTTCCCCTTCCTGAGACGCCGGATGGTGGACCAGAATCTCCTTGAAGCCGTCCGAAAGTCGTTCTCCATGGCCTCCCCAAACTCCTCCCACGCCCGAGTTTTTGCCTCAGCAACCACCAAAGCCGCATTCCGCTTGGCCTGCCGGTACCTATCAGCTGCCTCTGGGGTCGATAATTTTAAAATAAATACAAATTGGAAGCATACAACTTAAAATTAATTTGTTTTTTTAATGGCATACTGTGTATGTATTAATAAAAGTGTGAACATATGATTAGTTATAATTGATGATATGAATATTTAAACATGTCAGCGTGGTTTAAGGTTTTTGGCATTTGTTTTTGTGTTTCTTTTATTGTTATTAATATACATATTTTCAGTAGCTAGGATGACATCTTCATAGATACAATCATATATTTTAATTATCACAATTGTCTATAGACTAGCTCCTGGAAGAGTGAATGGAGCATCTTACTAGACAGCTTTCGTAACTGTTTCTACTGACTTTGAAATTGCAGACAGGCTGATGTATTGGTGTATGTTTCTCTTGATGTGTACTGATGTAACTAAGTTAAATCCATGGTACCTTTCTAAATGCAGCATGTCAAAAGACACTGGCAGCATTCAGAGTTTACAATGCTGTAAACATTAGGCAGTGGATGGTCTGAGAAGTTTCCTTTCAGTGAAAAATTATAATAGAGAAACATTTATAAGACAATTGATAGATTTTTTTTAAATCCATATATGTTTGGTTCTGCTTATATTAATTAGAGATATAGACATAGGGACAGAAAATAAAATTGAGAAAAAGAAAGTTGAAAACAACTACATGTGTAAACCTTTAAGCTGGACAAACCTAAATAGTTGATTATTCTCACATTACAGCTTCTGATAAGAAAGTTAAGCATTATTTGGTGTCATTGTTACTAAAGTAAAACATTTCAAATAATATACTTAAAGAAATGTTTTTTTGCATTTTCAATAGTGTTTCAGTGCCTACTAACAATTATACATTTGCACATTTAGAATCTCAGTTGCTCAGAAACACTAATAACAGAGCAAGTAGCCTAGTAACAATATAGTACTGTATACACAAATCAATCTGACTACATTCTTTTTCCAGAATGCATTATTAAGAATTTTGAATTCAGACAGATTTATTTGTGCATTTTGTAACTGGATTAATCCAAGCTGGGGATTTGTATGCAGATGAAATTTTTCCATTTAATATTATAAGTGTATTTTCAAAAGGTAAAGCAAGATATTTTTTGACAATTTGTAAATGTAAACATGAAAAAAATAATTGGCTAAATGTAGTCTTATTTTTCTTAAACAAGTCAATGGGGACAGTTGTGCTATATTATACAGTAAAATTTCTTTCTAATGTAATAATAATTTTGTCATTTTTGTTAAAAGTAGCCATCCTAACTTAAGGTCTCAGTAGTATATCCTATATTTACTTTAATTAACTACATGCATCTTGCACATCAAAAACCTATTTAATTGTGATAATTTTGCATTTTTAGTGTGTTTGCTAGATGTGGATTTGTTCTTGTATTTAGCTAACATACTGTACATTCTGTAAAACATGTTTCAAAAGAGATGTTCCAAGGTTTTTGAGAGAATTTATCTAGAAGGATTTCCTGTGGCATCTAACCTCAAGATTTATTTTGTAAAATATTTTAATTTTCTTGAATTATCTGTTTATTTCTTTGTTCTGTTTAGACTAGATTGATCCTGTTTGTCTCATTTTACAATGCAGGTATTCACATGGTCCTGTTCCAGTACAATCTCAGACATATACAACTAGCCAGGATATTATTAATTCTGTCAACTATATTAAACATGAAATGGACAATTACACCCCACATCTTAATCACGTAAGTACAACTACATAAATTTAACATAATGGAATATAGAATGACTTGCATGGGGTACAGTTTTGCAGTCAAGTAGAACAACTAAATTGATGTCCCTTAGTGCACATAACTAAAATAAATCACAAATCATTTTGAATCAGCCCCTCCTTTTGCGTATTTTTGCCCTTTTATGCAAACATGCTCCATAGTCTGAGTCCTGCTACATTCAGGTTTGATACAGATGCCTGTGGGCAAAACACAATTAACCTATGACCCATATGTTATCAAGAATCTGTATTATTGGTTCACTTGTCCTTCATTCTTCAGTTTGTATGGGCCTAATTCTGGATCATCCATCCATCCATTGTCCAACCCGCTGAATCCGAACACAGGGTCACGGGGGTCTGCTGGAGCCAATCCCAGCCAACACGGCACAAGGCAGGAAACAATCCTGGGCAGGGTGCCAACCCACCGCAGGACACACACAAACACACCCACACACCAAGCACACACTAGGGCCAATTTAGAATCGCCAATCCACCTAACCTGCATGTCTTTGGAATGTGGGAGGAAACCCACGCAGACACGGGGAGAACATGCAAACTCCACGCAGGGAGGACCCGGGAATCGAACCCAGGTCCCCAGATCTCCCAACTGCGAGGCAGCAGCGCTACCCACTGCGCCACCGTGCCACCCTAATTCTGGATCAGTTTTTGTAAATATTTTTATGAAATTTTCGGTTTTGGTGAAATACAGTTCCTTATTTTATGGAATAACAAACAGTCCTACTTCATTTTCATCAAGGCTTTACATTTGTATTACTGTATATACTCGCGGATAAGTCGGGACTTCATTTTATCGTATAATTTCTGTTATTTTATAATGTTGGTCATATAAGTCGAATGCGTAAAACTCACGCTATTGGTCCAAGAGATTATGATATGCTAATGCCCACCTAAGAGAGTAACCACGGAGCACACTGCCTTTTTTTCTACGTGGATGCAGCGATGCACTGTATCAGCGCATGCTCCTAACCTCCCTCTCTCTCTCAATATTGTGCCTCTGTGACCACATGGTAATACCCAAACTATTCCGAAGCAACGTTTGCACTAATTTGTGTTTTTTGTATCTCACACTCTCATACACCTTTATCATAAGAGCATCCCTTATCTATTATGGAGCGTTCGATCAGAATAAAATATGAAGCTGGTTTTAAATTAAACGTCGTTGAAGTAGTGAAAGAAATTGGTAGCTGTGCTGCTGCAACAAAATTTGATGCGTCTGAGTAACTGAAGCGAGATTGGAGGAGGCAAGAAGATGTAAAAAAAAAAAAAATTTGAGTGTCACATTTTTGAACAGGCATATAAGTCGGGGTCTGATTTTATGATCAATTTTTCGGGTTTCCAGACCCGACTTGTACGTGAGTATAAACGGTACATTTGTCAAATCTCCTTATGATAAGCTCGAGAGGTAGTCCTTATTTTCTCGAACTGTATTACATCTTGGTAGCCTGTCCATTAAAATCTCAAACAGGAGGGTAAACCAAATACTACTGTTGGTGGAATATAGTGCCCATACTGAACAGACCTGACTTAACAGCAAGTATACAAACGTGGCTCTTCAAATACGACAGCTGAATCACATGTAGCAGAGGGCTGTACAGTGGAGGTAATTGAGTATAGGCTTATTTTTTTTTGATGTCAACTTCTTTACTCTGCCAGTCCCATGGCACCGTTGCCCCTCCTAGCTCCGCCTTTCATTTTGCTTCTGCAAAGTCCTATACTTGTCAATCAGTTCTGGAGACCCTTCTGTGAACATTGCATGGAAAGCCTCTTTCTTCAATTTGAAAGCATATATTATTACTGATGTTCACCCATAGATCTTAGTTGCCATCATGGAAAGCACAAACAAGCTTCTGGGCACAGGTCTTTTCAGCTGCATTCACTACTGAGGCAACATAATATATATACACCATATCCCTGACCAGCTTTAAAGATGCAGGAAAATCTCTTTGCAGTAAAACCCACGTAACCTGTTTAACTGTTCCAGGTATGTGCAGTGGTTGCTTCATCCATCTGAGCCAACTTGTCACCAAGTGTTGATTAGTTGATCATTCAACACCTCTGTTAAGTGTCTAGAAAATACAGCTTTAGACCAGATAAGGTAAATTTATCAGAATTGGTTTGTGTGAACATGGCGATAATTATGGACTATGTATGACTAGCACAGAAATCCATTAACAACTCTCCACATCAACCAGGCTGCTCCTCACAGTTTTGTCATTCCAGGTATGTCCATTGTTTTCCATGTGATTATTGAGGTTTCCATATCGGACCAAAGAGTCAGGTGATGGTACCGTTCTGAACAATGGATGTGATATCTCAAAAAGGCAAATACTCTGAATGGTTTTCATATGCATACACTTAAATAATACTCGGCTTTCCTCGAGACAATGTATTAGAAATGTGTAATTTGCTTTATATGACAGACACAGTCTCCATAGGACAGCCCAAGAAATGAAAGTAACAGCTGCAGTGTTTTATAAGGACTTTGACTATGTGCATTGTTCTTCAAAACTTGCACAGAAAGCATTTAATTATAGGTATAACTAACTAGCTATCAGTCACAGTTCATCTACGTATCCTAACTGCTGTGACCACAGTATTGAGTTTTCACTATTCTGTCTATTGAGTCTGAAAGTGTGTCAGTGTAAATAAGGACTGTTTTTCTTTCTGTCATGTTAAGGATTTAGATTAATTTAGTTGACTCTGTACAATAGTGAATTGATACAAATATATTGATCACATTGAGTTTCTCTTCTAACATAAGCTGTTAAGTGTATATTCTTCTTAAATTTCAAATTACTGCCCAGATTTGCATGTGAATAAAGTATGTTGTGAGAACAGTGGATAGCTCCACTGGAAAAATATAGTTTTCACTTATCACTTAAATAGATGACTAGTGAATCATTTTTTATTTAGAAAATAAATGCTAATCCTTGGCTATTTGTGCAGTTTCTCTTGAGAATGTATAAACAGAGAAAAATGTTAGCATAAATTCGACATGGGCATATTCTTTGCATGTGTTAGAGCATTAGCATGACATAGTACTTTGCCTTTTGGATCTTAAAATTCCTTACCTGTTGGAAATGTTTTGTATCAGTCAGGGAAATGTCATCAAAACCACATAAATGTGCATTTAAACTTGATTTCCCTGCCTCCATGACCAAACAACAAGGCAAGCTCATCAGCGGATTTCCTGCCTATAGTTATTTTCCAAGTTATTTTTTTTTTAAACCTATAGGTGCATCTCAATAAATTAGAATATCATCGAAAAGTTAATTTATTTCAGTAATTCAATTCAAAAAGTGAAACACGTATATTATACAGATTCATTACGCACAGAGTGATATATTTCAAGCATTTATATTTTTTTTACATTGTGCTGAATATGGCCTACAGGTGATTGAAAACTCAAAATTCAGCATCTCAGAAAATTAAAATATTACAGACCAATAAAAAAAAAAGATTTTTAATACAGAAATGTAGGCCTACTGAAAAGTATGTCCATGTACATACTTGGTTGGGGCTTCTTTTGCATGAATTACTGCATCAATGCGGCATGGAATGGAGGCGATCAGCCTGTGGCATTGCTGAGGTATTATGGAAGCCCAGGATGCTTTGATAGCAACCTTCAGCTTATCTGCATTGTTGGATCTGGTGCCACTCATCTTCCTCTTGACAATACCCTATAGATTCTCTGTGGTGTTTAGGTCAGGCGTGTTTGCTGGCCCAATCAAACACAGTGAAACCATGATTATTAAACCAGGTATTGGTACTTTTGGCAATGTGGGCAGGTGCGAAGTCCTGCTGGAAAATGAAATCAACATCTCCATAAAGCTTGTCAGCAGAAGGAAGCATAAAGTACTCTAAAATTTCCTGGTAGATGGCTGTGCTTTAAGGCTAAATTCTCCATTTCACTCTTTTTGCGAGCAGAAATAACTTTCATATTTGTAGTTTAATTCACCATTCTTATAGAAAAGTAACATTACTGTTTTGTCTTCAATAAATAAATGGGCACAAATATTTGAGGTTAATGAGTATTTGATGCTTCTCCACTTATTTATTTTTAATTTTCAGCGCTATAATTTAATTTTGGTAAATATTTGAATTACCCTAAGTTCTTGTCTATAAGCTGGACTCATGTATTAGCCGGAGACCAAAAATCATACGAATTTTTAAAATAAAATCGTATCATAGATAAGCCGGACTCATGGATAAGCCGAACGTACTATAACCTATAACTAATAGAAGGGAGGGAGGTCAGTGGTCTCACTCGCGCCCATTTAATTTCTTTAAGGGGGGAGAGAGTGTGAGATATTGCCGTCTCTCTCACTCCCCGCATGGCGCGGTTGGAGCGGCCGGAGTGCGTTCTTTCTGCTCTGGGTGTCGCCGAGTCAACACGAGCGCGTAGCGGTCATTTAAATTGTGATTTTATATGTAAGCATATTTAAATATATATCGCGGATTTCTGCGGACAATGGGTCTTTTAATTTCTGGTACATGCTTCCTCAGTTGGTTTGCCCAGTTGATTTCATACAAGGGACGCTATTGGCAGATGGCTGAGAAGCTAGATTGCTTACTTTTCTGTCTCTTGCGCTGACTATCTGTGATCCTGACGTATGGGGATTGAGCAGGGGGGCTGTTTGCACACCTAGACGATACAGACGCTCGTCTAAAAATGCTGAAAGATTATCTTCACGTTGCTATCTTTTGTAAAGCTGATTCCTGAAAAGACATGCTGCACAGTGCTTCGCATACTTAAAAGCTCGAAGGGCACGTATTGATTTTTGACTGAAAAACAAACTCTCCCTCTCTCTCTCTCTTTGTCTGCTCCTGACGGAGGGGGTGTGAGCTGCCGCCTTCAACAGCTTTGTGCCGCGGTGCTTCGCATACTTAAAAGCCAAACAGACATATTGATTTGTTTGCTTCACTCCTTTGAAGAGGAAGATATGTTTGCATTCTTTTAATTGTGAGACGGAACTGTCATCTCTGTCTTGTCATGGAGCACAGTTTAAACTTTTGAAAAAGAGACAAATGTTTGTTTGCAGTGTTTGAATAACGTTCCTGTCTCTCTACAACCTCCTGTGTTTCTGCGCAAATCTGTGACCCAAGCATGACAATATAAAAATAACCATATAAACATATGGTTTCTACTTCGCGGATATTCTTATTTCGCGGGTGGCTCTGGAACGCAACCCCCGCGATGGATGTATAAGCCGGACTTATGTATAAGCCGATATTCTATTTTTTCATTTTCACAACTTTTTTCCTTAGATAAGCCGCGGCTTATTGACAAGAACTTAGGGTACTGTGTTTATTTAGATCATGATACAACATTGGTGGTTTTTAGATGAATTTGCACAATTGATTTTATGAATAGTTGCTGGTGGTAATGTCTAAGGTGTCCTGCTAATAGATCTTTTTTACTCATACAGGTACTTTCTAGTAGTGCTGCTAGCTCAGCTATCACTGCCTTGTCCCCAGGAGGGTTGCTTATGCAGGGAGGAGCACATCAAGCCATAAATCGTGAGCAATTTCTGTTTTCATTTCTTTCTTGATTTATGCATCTTAATTGTTATTAAATATGACCATGTCAATCATATTTATATTTCAGGATGTGGACTTCTTTAAAAGCAAAGTCTTTTATGCCATTTTAATATGAATATTTAAATGTTCTTTGTGAAAAGAACTAGCTCTGTTGTCCAGCTTAACCCTGGAAATTTACTACATCCATGGACCTCAGTTATAATACCATTGGTTAATTGGATGTTACAGAAGTACTGTGTAACTATGTACATTTCTTTATCCATCCATCCATCCATTTTCCAACCCGCTGAATCCGAACACAGGGTCACGGGGGTCTGCTGGAGCCAATCCCAGCCAACACAGGGCACAAGGCAGGAACCAATCCCGGGCAGGGCGCCAACCCACCGCAGGACACACACAAACACACCCACACACCAAGCACACACTAGGGCCAATTTAGAATCGCCAATCCACCTAACCTGCATGTCTTTGGACTGTGGGAGGAAACCGGAGCGCCCGGAGGAAACCCACGCAGACACGGGGAGAACATGCAAACTCCATGCAGGGGAGGACCCGGGAAGCGAACCCGGGTCCCCAGGTCTCCCAACTGCGAGGCAGCAGCGCTACCCACTGCGCCACCGTGCCGCCCCATTTCTTTATCCAATATTTCTAATTTTCTTCTATTTACAAGGGGTTAATATTGTTAGTTTATTTGAGACACTTACAGTTAAACATGGTACATACAGTCCTTGGTAGTGTTGGTGTGAAAGAGATTGCAGCAGATCTCTGTATTAAAGTGGCATTCGGTAATGATACAAAGTGATTTAATGTTGATTCGTTCAAAGTGAAAAATTCCTACAAATCTCATCTCTATTAGAATCAAAGCCTGAAATTAGAACTGCCTCAGTGTACAGAGGATTTGAATAAATGTCTATAACCAAGGTTATTATAGTTGTGCCTTTTTACATTAATTTTTATTTCTATATTTTTAAGACTTTACTTGGAAATTCAGTTTAGTTTTAGTTTTCTTTCATTTTGTATTTTTAGTTTTAATTTAGTTTTTATTTCATAAAGGCATTTCTGTTTTATTTTTATATTTATTAGTTTCAGTTTCAGTAATTATGGCATGGAGTTCCTTCGGAGTTTAGTTTTGTGTCACAATCAGACAGAACTGTACACTTAATGGTTTTGGATATGAGTTAGTTTATTGTTAGTGGAAGCTTACTACCCTACATGGTTTACTATCTGGTTTTGTTTTTGTCTGATCAAAACAAGCATAATCAAAACCAGATACTGAATATGAACAATTTTATCCAATTTTATAATTTTGTAAAATATTTTCTATGTCATTTGTGCTGAACAAATCTGCGCTGACTATTGCCACTTATCTTTCCTTTTATTGCCCAGAATAGACCAATTTGTAATGAAATTTAGGTGAATTTTGAGATTTGAGGGTTCTTTACTGTAAATGTCAACAGCACACAACATATCCTGCACAACACAATGTACTTATAATGAATGCCTTCAATATTACATTCAAAAATCTCCCATACTGGGCCTTGTTATTTTATACCAGCCATATTGATCTCTGATTCCATCTCAGGCACATTCAATTTATAGACATAATTTTGCCACCTGCAGGCTTGAAAAGATATCAGAAAACAGATTCTACTGTGTTCTGACTGGTGTGATTATGAAAATCATGGGAGCTTAGGAAGAACAGGACTCTTAGGCTTCAATGTAGCTGTATTGAGGGAAACAAGGAAAAAGGAGCATTTTTGTCAAGGTTAAAGGCAGTGAGACTTGAATAGACCCTGCATAAGAACAATAATAATAATAATTCTTTGCATTTATATATAAACCCTTAATGAGCACAGCAGAGTAAGTAGTAGGAGTATGGACAGGCACAAAACGACAGAGACAACATCTGAGATTAAGAACAATATATACATTATGTAAACCTGTTTATCCATAGTAGGATCGCAGGAAACTTGGTGCCTACCCCAGCAGGTTTGGATGCACGGCAGGAGAAATCCATGGTATGCAATAGGTATGACATGGCTGATGTTAAGAACACAAAGAATATTATATTTCAACTCTGTATTTTGAGAGAGAGAGAGAAAAAAAACATTGAAAAAAGGGGAACAAACATTTTAAAATATAATTCTGCTACTGGGTTATTTTCACATTGTCAGGTGTTTTGACCTGTGAATATGAACTAAAAAAAGATAAATTAATAAATATAGAATAAATACAAAAACACATTAGTATGTTTAGTTTTTCATCACTTGGCAGACTCTCTTCGCTTACCTACCTGTAGTTCAGTAGAGCTGTTGCCAACTCAGGAATTTTACAAAGTTTGTGTTGCTTAGTTGTTAAACAATGTTTTTAAAGCAAAAGTGATTGGTCAGCAACAATATGCTGATCTTGTATGATGACCTAGTCAGTCTCTTCATCAGTGTCGTTTTATTTTAAAATATCGGGAGTGGTCTTCCGTAGACTTTCTTGTATACTCAGATATGGGGATGGATATTTGAGGAGTAAACCACAAGACAATGATTATATTTTTATATTATGTACCTTAAAGAACCATCAACAACAAATCAAGTCAAATCAATAATATACTGAACAATTATTATAAAAGGAAAGTTGAATAAATCGGACTCTGCAGCTCCATGAATAAAAAATAAAATCGAGTATGTGTTCAAGTAAAGTACAACTTCTGGTTGACGGATTTGGCGCAAACGTTAATACAGATCTACAATTTTGGTGTAACAACCACATGCCAAATTTCATCCATCTCTTTGCATTTTTGAGTTACCGTGTTTATACACACACACACACACACACAGGCCTAATTCCAGAAAACTCTCTTTTCGGACTTGGGGAGGTCTAAAACATCACGATTCATCAAAATCTTGAGGTTGAATTTTTTCATGATTACTATAATTTCTCTGTACTTCGTATAAGAGAACGTAAAAACGGTTTCTCCTGTGCAAAGTGACAGATGAATTACTGTCAACTAAAAGCAGTCACCTGAGAAATAAACTGAAACAATTGTTTACAAAAGAACACATTAACCCTTTTAGCCCTGACATCCTATTACTAGTACATAAATACGCAGCCGTTTTTGTAAAACACAGGCACGTTTGCAGCCGTTGGAACTGGGCGTGCTACTATTAGCGCAGACTGGAGAGACTAGCATACAGTCTACGAAACATGGCAGTGAAGATGGATGCTTCCGGACTGTGCGCACCACATAGTAAGTAGCTCCACTTTCAGTTTTATTTGGCAGCTATTGTATAACAATAGTGATAATTTTTTTGTTTTTTTCATTTTTGAGCTTCCTAGACACCCCAAAGGTAGAATATCTCACAAAATCATTTTTCCCTTAAAAGCAGAAAGTCCAGGGCCGAAAGGGTTAATGTTATTTTTACTTCAATGTTTATGGAATATGTATTTTAAAAAATGTTACGTATATTGTTTACAAATAAGTGCAATACTTATTCAATTAACAGTTAATGACCTTTGTAACATTCATTGTACTACCTCAGTATCATATCTGTTTTCATCAATGTAAAAAAACTGTTTGACCGGATTTACTTTTTATTGTTTACATAACTTTATTCTTACCTTTAGCAAAGAATTACAATATTTCAAGTGTTTGCATTTAATGAATAAAATTTCTTTTGTTTTCATAAATGTAAAAATTTTAATGCAGTCAGTATTGCTATTTATTTAAATAACTGTTTTATTGAGTTGCATAATATACTGTATTGAGTATCGAAAATGGCACTGAATTTCCATACTTAGTATTCTTGAAATTTTTAAGTTTGGAATTGTGACCAGCCTAGTTTGTACTCACTACTATACTGTATAAATAAAATGTTTTGTTTTTATCTTTATTATTAAGTTTAAATATATTGGGGTTCTGTTTACAGCTGAGATTAGATGTAATACTGAGTTTGACCAAAAGATAAGTGCATAGGTTGCAGCAGTGTGCTGCACCAGAGGGGTACTGTATGCCCTCCAGTGTTTGGACAAAATAATGATAAAAACACATTAAAAAGGAGTTTAACTTTAAAGTAATTAAATCACAATTACAAATACATCTATAAAAGTAAGTCATATTAGTTTGACTGAAAATCAGCAGAATGTTTTGGCTGTAAAGGAGATCAGAAACATAACACTTTGATACATGACAACATGTAGAAACAGAAGAGTTTCAGATAGGCCAAATAGTCTGTCCAAACTGCAGGTGGTGCTGTGGTCACAAAAACTGCAAAATTGTTACATGTGCTAAGGGATATAGTCTTAACTTTCAAGAATAGAATTAATACAGTCCTCGGTTTTGGATCAGATTAATCACCATTCTAAGGGTAGTCTTACTATCTTTTGGGGGTCTTGGTCTTAATCCTGCTGTCATTGCATCCTTTTGAGTCATCGCACCAACAATTGGTTCTCAAGTTGGCAATCAGCATCTTTGTTTTCTGTGTAGCATTATCCATGGTATGCAACAGCAGATCAGATGGCAGGAGTATAAAGTTGATCATTAGATTTGTCCAAAGGTACATTAATAAAAAGTTCTCTTAAAAGCAAGTCTGTTGAACTTGGTCTTTGGTTTTGACAGTCTGACTAGAACAGGAATACAACAATAGTTTTGTACAGTGGAACCTCGGGTCACGACCGTAATTCGTTCCAAAACTCTGGTCGTAACCCGATTTGATCGTGACCCGAAGTAATTTCCCCCATAGGATTGTATGTAAATACAATTAATCCGTTCTAGACCATACGAACTGTATGTAAATATATATTTTTTTAAAGATTTTTAAGCACAAATATAGTTAATTACATCATAGAATGCACAGCGTAATAATAAACTAAATGTAAAAACATTGAATAACACTGAGAAAACCTTGAACAACAGAGAAAACTAACATTGCAAGAGTTTGCGCTATAGCGCTACGAACCGCTCGCTAAAAACATTTTTTTAATGAATTTTAAGCACAGGGATAAAAAATGAACATTTGAAAAATCTGTAATTTAATAAACAACCAAGAAAAGTAACAATGCACGCTACGAACCAATCGCTGTAAACAGAAGTGAAGTGGAGGTTAAAATCCAATAGAAAAAGTCTTCATTAAATACAATGAGGTTAAAACAATGCTCGAATCAGTCTCTTTAAAAACAAACCTGGTGCATTCTTTAACTGCCTTCTTGGCCTTATGTGGCCAGCCCTCACTCTCTCGCTCGCTTGCTGTCTCGCGTGTGCGTGTGTCTCTCTCTTGTGTGTGTCTCGCGCACGCGTCTGTCTCTCTCTTGCTCGCTCGCTGCACAAGGAGAGACTGAACGTGAAATCATCGGCGCGCACAAACCGAAAGCGAAACTGGCTTGTTCGTATACCGAGTGTGTGGTCGTGAACAGATGCAAAAGTCTGGCGAACTGTTTGGTCGTAACCCGATTTGTACGTGTTCAGAGACGTTTGTGAACCGAGGTTCCACTGTACTCTGCTAGAGATCAGGTGATTGATTATAAGTTAATCATTTGAATGTCATTCATTTCCCTTAGCTGAAGTTTCCAATTAGTACTACAAACTTATTTGGTGGTATCATTTGAAATAATGTCACCTCTATCTCTAAATGATCGTTTTTCTGTTTTCAAATAGATTTTTGGTGCAGAAGTGAAAACAACAGACAAAAGTTTTTTTCTGTTGAGGTCATATTGAGGAAACTATTTTGTCAGTCTCTAGGTGTGTGTATCTTTCAGGCTCAGGCATATGGATATCACCACATCTGTCTGTAGCTGCTCCTGAGGTAAATCATAGAATAGAAAATAGACTACCCTGAAAACAACAGGATTGATTATAAATCAAATGCTTTTCGAAGAGCCAGTTCAAATATATTGTATCTGACCATTTTTTGGTCCTATTAATCAATATTAACCTTTTTATCACCATTAAATTTATGTTTCATGTCTCAACAACAGATTTGCTTCACCAAGGCTCAGGACATCTATCCCATACATGGATATTACTTGTTTTGGTTTACATTCGCCCTACTCATCCTTCACTTTGTGAATTGTTAGACCCCATGGTGACTTTTCTTTTTTTATGCCAAACCTGACTGTACTCTATAGGTACTTGGTTCTGGTAGCAATACTGCAAGGATTTATTGTGGAACAAAATCCCATGTACCACAGAAATCTTTAACAACTTCTCCCTTTTTATTTCTGATATTCACCTTGCAAATGAAGTTGGTTAATTAAATATTGGTGGCCTGTTTCTGGGACATCAACATTTGTTTTTTATTTGCATCCTAAGTCTTTCAAATCTTATCAATATAAACTATTTACTAGTACATCCACTATTTCCACTGTTTCCATTTGTAAGTATCAGTACCTGAAATAATTATTTTACTTTGCTTAGATATTCTTATACTGATTCAAAAATGAAACATTTTAAGTCAGTGTTTATGAAAACAAAATACAAACTTTTTTGTTCATTGGTTTTTTTAGTAGTGAAACGTTTTTTGTCTTCATCCAGAAACATTGTGTTGCGTTTAATTTGCTGCTAATATTTACTTTTCTCTAGCAGTTAGAAAATTGTATCAGTGATTGCTTGTAAGCTGCTGATGGATTTCTTTCTGAATGCTCTTGATAACTCTGAAAGCCTTCTGACATGGGTGGAGTATAGTTTAAGTTTCTGCATTTGTCAGTGTATATATTTTGTTTAATCCTGTCTTCTTTTGTTTGACTGTGCACAATAAATTGCACCACATGCTACCAGTCTTGGTAATTGTAAAAATTGCGTCTTTTTTAAGGTTCAGTTCTAAATCATGAGTTGTATCAATTGGAAAGCTATGACAACTGAACTCCTATGATATTTGCTTTTAGAAATGTGCTGGTCACTCCCCCACCTGAAGCTAAACAAAGTACCATATCGATATCACCTCCATTATCTTTATTTTGGTTTAAAAAACTCAAGATTTCTTTGTTCTGGGATGAGGAAATCAATGACCATGCTCTTTATCACAATTTCATTTTATTTATTTGTTCTTGCATTTCAGCCACTTATCATTTAATATCCTTATCAATTTCAAAGAGTTATTGATGAATTGATTGGCTTAACTGACTCTTATCATTTCCTCCAGGTCTTTTAAACAAAATGAATGTATATCTGGCTGAAAATGAATTATTTGTTCTCAGCTTATGCTCATAAAAGTATATTTTACAGAAATCTAAATTTGAGCATTTCTCTTTCACCATTTCTCATTAGCTTACATAGTCTTGGAGTTATAATTTAATAAAGGCTAACAGATTTGTTCAGATTCAATTTTAAGACTTCCATTTGTTTTAAACAAGATTGTGCAAGTTTGTTTAATATCTCCCAAACATTAGTTAATAGAGTCATCACCATTAAAAAAAATATATTATTTTTAAATAGAGCCTAGCTTTAATCTAACTTTTCATTTTATTATTGTGCACCAAATGCCCATACTTTGAGATAGGAGAGTATAGTATGGCTTGCTCAGGATGAATTTCATTCACTATACTTATTTTCATGCTCTGGCCTCCTTGCCAACATTTACAGATTACAGTAAAATAACAAAAATACAGTGGCATAGCACTCACTTAGAATTATGTAAGTGGTTATTGAAGGTAGACATTTTATATAACATCTTCTACAATTGTTTCTTTTGTAAATGCAAGTCAAAACTTTGCTGCAAGCAATATAGCTCACTAACTAACCTCTCACCATGATCATCTTTGGAAGTTGTATATCAAAGTACTGCTTAAACAAAGAATATTCAAACAATATCAGTGCTTTCACAATAGTATAAATTTAGGAAATTTCAATCAGGGCTGGAAAACAGACTATTTAATTACATTATTGTGTATTGTATACTATATTGTATAAAGGTATATTGTATACGTTTCACTGTTAAAAATGTATTCTTGATTAGATCCACTCTGCAGGAGATATGAGAAGCACCCACTTCCTTTTACTACATGTTTTACCTTCTTATTCCTCATATACTGTTCTAAAATGCATTTTTCTCTAGCTTTTGTGTAATTTCATTATTATCATAACTCCTTTTTCTGTTAGCCCTTTCCAAAGTAATAATAGATGGAGTAAGCATTCTAATATCATAAACCTATTTAGACTACACTTTGCTGTCTCATTCATCTGAGTTAGAGGAATCTTGACCCGACTACTGAAGTACAATGATAAACAGTGTCCTCTGTTACTTAAAAATATAAAAAATTAATTTACTCACTGAGGGTAAGTTTTTCATAATGTGGCAGCCTTTTTTCTATACCATTATCAAGTAGCAAAAATTAATAATTGGTCACACATGGTCACTAATTATTTTAGCTGTTCTGCTTCCTGTATCTTTTCCTGTTTTGATACATATGATGTGAAGAGGGACTTGTACAACATACAATTGTATCTGACTAAAAATGTATGTATTGTACTACTATTATTATATTAAATGAAAAAATCCAAATTTAAAGCAAAAGAGTGATTATTGTTGTACATTTTAAGTAGTTTTTTAAATATTTGAGAAAATGTTTAATATTTACTTCAGCTGTTCCTGCTACCTGTAGTATAATATGATGGTCTTTGTGGAAGGAAATAGAACACCCAGTACTGCTTATTTTCAGATTAAATGAATTTTGAGTGTTGAAAGGCTTATATTAAATTTTCCTCACGATTCCTATTTCAGAAATGGTGCCAAATGACGTACAGTCAGAGCTTAAACACCTTTATGTTGCTGCAGGAGAACTGCTCAGGCATTTCTGGTCTTGTTTTCCGGTAAACTCTCCATTTCTGGAGGAGAAGGTAAGCAATATAGAGATGTCAAGTACTGGACTACTTCTGGTCTTACTGGAATTTTTATCTTTGATATATTTTTATGTGGGTCTCAGGCATCCCCTAATCCCTTCCCCACTCCCCCTTTCTCTTGATGGAATTTTTAGGACACTTCTGCATTTTTGTATATGTTAGAATGTGAGGGTTTTCATAAAACCTGAGTAATTGTTTGTTACTGGAATTCTCCACCCAAAAATGTAATTTTTTTATGTATTACGTATCCCATGTGGTTAATTGTGATAGCCTAGAAAAAAATTTGTGTCATGTTTTCCACAGTGGAGACCAATGCTGGACCACACAGCAACACTACCAAACAAAAGTCTATAAAAAAACTCTTGTCACTTCATCCAGTCATATGCTCATAAGATGCCAAACTCACACATTTTTTGCTGAAATAATAGTTACATTAATAATTCTTGAAAAACAAAGAAAAGTACATGCAAAGAAAATCCAATCAAAAAGGAACAAGCTTTTTAATTGAAGATAAGACTTTAGACCAGTGAATTAATGGGAGAGGCCGATTTTAAGTTCAAAAGCTTATTCCCATGTGAATGCATTTCCTCTGTGTGCAGTGCTCTGGTTTTCCGGAAGTATTTATTTAACAATATTTTAACAAAAAATTCAAGCATAAAACTAAAATAAAATTCACATTATTCTTATTTGACAATTAGAGCTCTAATTAACTGCAATCTCCTAGTATTTCAAATATTAATCATTTAGGTATTATCCAACCCCCTCTAACTCAACAAATCTTTAAAGGGCATTTGAAATTCATAAGGTCTAGTGTGTATTGCTTGAACAGAACTCATTTTGTTACTTTGTGGTATTTTTTATGTATTTGCTGTTTTTAATGATAATTATTTAATTGTATTTTATATATACATTTCTGTCAGGCTTTCTGGTATAGGCTTCTGTTGTTTTATAGTTCTTAATAAAGGTAATAACATTTTTTGCTTGTTTTTTATCTCAGAATTTATTTACTATTTATATTATATTTCATTTTAAGTTTAAACAAACTATTTTAAGTTCAAGTGTATTGTCATGGAGCATACATCACAGCTTACATATTACAATGAATTTCTTACTTACATGTCCCTTCAGAGCAGTGACAATAATACAACACAAACAAAGACACAAATACTATACAATATATAATATGCAACATATTTTTGCTAGTGTTCATATTAGTGTTTTGGTTCAATAATTGTTATTATGATCGGCTTTTCAGTAACTTATGATCTGAGGATAGAAACTGTTTCTGATTCTACTGGTGCAAGGGCCAATTGTCCTGTATTATCAACCAGAAGGAAATAGTGAGAAAAGCAACTATGTAGAATGGCTGTGGGATTTAATTCTAAGTGAGCAAGTGTTGTATACATTGTGAAACAGAAGGCAGGTGGGTGGAAAGAAAATTCTGGACTGCTTTTACTACTCTCTAATACTCTTAATACACATATATAATTTTGTGAGTACTAATGGAGAAATTCAGTCTGACCTTAGACATCTGAAAAAAGTAGAAGCATTGACAAGAGAAAGTGTGCCGCCTTGACAAGAACTGAAATGTGTTGTGCCCACTTCAGTTCATGCTCACTCTTAAGAAATTTAAAGCTACTCACCTATTCCAGATCATCCCCCTCCATTGTAGATGGGAGAGCTGACTTCCTTTTTTTCCTAAAGTTTATGACCACCTCTTTGGTTTTAATGACATTAAGCGTAAAATTGTTAGCACATTGTAACATTATAAGCTGTCTCATCATTGTTAGAGAGCAGGTCTATGATATTGTAATTCATAAATCTGTGAAAACTAATTTTCATTCAGGTTTCATCTACAGTGAATTTCATTTGTAAACATAAGTTCCACTTTTTTGTTTTTCAGAAAGCTTCGATATGTGTATATATACTCTTTCTGTATGTGTTTATACACACCCACACACATACTGTCTAAAATAACAAATGGATTGTGATAATATATAAATGATATCACATAGTCATATTGACTTATAATTTTGATCATCATGCATGAATTCAGGATTAAGTGTCTTCCACCTTGGATAAGGGTAATTACTCCCCACTGCCCATCTACAATTGCATATATCCAATACAGTCATGTAAAAAAGTAAGTACACCCCATTAAATGTTTATTCTTTTTTAGCATACTGTATGTGGACATATCAAGATATGATCTTCATTTAAACAGTATTTGTACATGAAGGTAATGTAAATGTGGCATGATGTTAGTTCTGTTATATTTTGTAGTCCATTGTATAATTTAAATAAATGTAAATAAAGAATTTGCAGGTGGAGAAAGTAAGTACAACCCCTACATTTATCTCTTCTTGAAATACCTAAAATGAAAATCAGATACACCACATCAGGTACAAATGATTAGAACATCAATTGAGAGAATCTTGGAGGAACCTGTCTTATGAAACCTCAGTCATTTAGTTCGGTTTGTTCTTTGTCATTGTGCTTTGCCAGTGGTGGTCCTCCATTTGTTCTTTCCAAATCGATCCTTTTTTCGCAGTGGCGAAGTACCGCTTTAAAATTTTTATTAAGAAGAAAAGTAAACCTTTTTAAACTGAGGGAAAATATACCAATAATTATTTGTTAAGGATCTCTTTGTATACCACGTTGTCAGTTCGGCCCTCTGGTTGTAATATGACCAAGCTGTGCGCTGAGCTTACTCTTGAGTATGCATCGTATAGTTGGCCATGTGAAAAGCAATCTTGCCTCAAATCAATGCCAACCTTTTGTAGGGTCTGTCCCTGAGACTTATTAATTGTCATTGCGAAGCAGAACCTTACTGGAAATTGGAGGCGTTTGAATTGAAATGGGTTTCATCGATAACTTCGCATCCAGCTTTTGAGAGTTTAAACATTCATAAACATCAAAGTGTCCACTACTCAAATCGTCACCTATGAATCTAAGATGTTTAAGAGGCATTGGCGGTTGTCCAAAGGTGTAAAATATTTGGCCATTTCAGTACACTTGAAAGCGACAACCGAACAATTCAGCGGCAGCCATCGACTCACATGCAGAGCCATAGGTGAAGGGCTTAAGCATTTCACTCTTAGTGCTCCTGTGTAGTATAATTATCTCCTGTACCGTCATCAGTCCACACCTTGAACCTGTCCCAGTCATTCAATACATAAGACACAATGTTCCTCCGGATATCAAGAGTGAGCCTGATATGGCCGTGCAATATGTAACACAGAGAATGGAAAAGGCAGTCGCCATCTCCCGGCCATGGAAACCACTCAGTAAGTGACAGTTCTTTGATCGATGGTGATCACCATGTTAATGGGGATACGGTTGGAACGATAAAGGAAATGGGTACCTGAACAATGTAAGCTAAGTCTAAAATACCTACACAATAACTATAATCGTAATAAATGAACAATAAAACAGCGGAGAAGCCGTGGATTAAATAAAAAGGCTGCAGTTATCAGCAGGGAGACGTGAATACTGTGGTGAAGCAAGGAAGGGAATGAAAAGACCGGAGCGACGGACAGCCTTATATAGGCAGGCAGCCAACTACGTGGGAGGAGTGGGGATGGGGGACCTAACACCACCTCACACAGCGACCAAGCTGCAGGCTGTGGACGTATATATGTACATAAGTAGGATTCAGTTAGCGTTGGGAACCCGCGTACAAAATTTCTTGAAGATGGGCCCATAAGTAACAAAGACCGTTGGAAAGTTCAATATGGCGGCCGACAGTGGCGTCATACCACCGAAATAAGTACGTGCATCGGTTTCGGTTAGCACAGGGAAGCCGCCTACCAAATTTCGTGAAGATGGGGCCATAAATAAGAAAGTTTAACATAGCGGACGTTGTCGACCGTTATGATCGTTACACGTAGAATTTCGAAATGAAACCTGCTTAACATTTGTAAGTAAGCTGAAAGGAATGAGCCTGCCAAATTTCAGCCTTCTACCTACACGGGAAGTTGGAGAATTAGTGATGATTGAGTCAGTGAGGGCTTTGCCTTTTATTAGTATAGATTACCTTTGTATACAGTAATCCCTCACCTATCGCGGGGGTTACGTTCCAGAGCCCCCCGCGATAGGTGAAAATCCGCGAAGTAGCGACCTATATTTATTTTATTATTTATACATATTTTAAGGCTTTATAAACCCTTCCCACATTCTTATAAACCTTTCTCACTCTCTTGTTAACCTTTCCCACACTCTTATAAACACTTCCTATGCTCTTAAACACTTTCTACATTCTTAAACACCGCAGACCAACACTGCACGCAGCAATCAGACGTCAATGTGTCTGCACTCACTTTGTGAAGGGGGGCAGCTGAACTCACGCTGAGCAGAAATGGACTTTGTGCTGCTTCTGCCAAAATGCCTGCTTGTCGCTCTGCGCGTTCGGAAGAAGGAGGAATGTGTGTGTGCGTGTGTGAAGGCTGAACGCACGTTCGCTCAAACCCCCCTCCCTGGAGGTGCAGTTCGCATTGTCAAGGGGGTGGGGAGCTGAATGAACGCTAAGGAGAAGTGGACTTTGTGCTGGCTTTGTGCTGCTTGTCGCTCTGCCTGTCAATAATTTAAAAGCCTGTACATCACCAATTTTCCTGTCTCACTGTTTTGTCTTGCGTGAAGTTAAAATGTTTTATAATAGTGAGATGTTACTCATATCCTTAGCCCGACATCCACATATTATATGTGTTAACAAAGTGTGTTTTATAAGTTTACATGTGTTTAACACTAGAATTACCAGAGTCTACGAAAAAACTCGTAGATCCGGCCCACCTTAAAACCGTTCTCACCTCTCTTTTGTCTTCTAAATGTACCGATTAAGAGGAGCAGCGAGCAGCCGGCTATTCCATCCCCCACCGTCGCAGAACGTTCACTAAGTTTTCCCAGCTCATGCCTTGTTTGATTACCTGGGAGTGACTAAACTGCTGGAGTTTTAGAATAGAAATAATAGATCGCCATTTGGAATACATGCATTTCATGCGTGTTCCGTTTCTGCAGTAATCTGTGTAAACACATTGCTAAAACAGAAACTTTTTCATATTTTAGTAATAAATGTTACAAAATGTAGGCATAAACTATAGAATGTGTAAAGCCCGAGTTCCTAAGATCAAATAAACACTTCCACAAAAGCTTCACACACCATATAACAGCTTCCGTGGCGTAGCGTGCTAAGATTTGCCTCTCAGACCGAGTAGCTTTTCTCTGCCTCACAAACATGAGTTCAATTCCCCGCTGGGGATAAAGTGTTACTTCTTTTTTTTCTTTTTAACCTCAAACGGACATAAAATTTGTAAATTGGTATGCACTGTCAGTTAATGAGATCGTTATATTTTCATGTGGGATGCTCCTTTTAAAATATTTTTTTAACAATTGAGACTGCAATTAACATGAACAACTGTCCTTATAACTTATTTTTTCAAGATCCATAACACACAGACAGACAGAGCACTGCGTAATACAGAGAAAGACAGGCAGAGATATACAAATAAACAGGGAAGGCACATGTACTGAAAGAAAAAAAAAATCAACATGTGCGTTGTTTCTGTAGCACTGAATAAGCTCACCCGCTCTAACATCACCCCTCCCCCGATCTGACTCTCTAAGTAACAGCGCAAGTACAGACACAAATCAAGTGCATGTGTGTACTGTATAATATTAACAAAAACAGCAGCTTACTACTGAAAACGGCAAATATAGGAGTGAGTGGGGATCGAACCAGGACTCTTGATTACACTTGGTTTGCTGACTTGGAGCACCACTGCCTTACTGTGCCACAGAGAGGCGAGTTCGTTTCCCAGCTTTGAAGAAAGTGTTTTTTTTTCCTCAAACGGACATTGAATTTATAAATTGGTATGCACTGTAAATCGTTAACTTTAAAATGTCAATTGCGGTTATTTCTGTTGATTAATTCATGCTTTTTTACTTAGAGTCAGAACAGGAGCTTTTTCAGCTTATTCAGCTTCTGATCTGACTCAAACAGCGCCAGTATAACTTCACATCCAACCTGACGCTGTTCGTTTTCAAATAATATTGCATTACTTCAACAATGTTTTCTGATTGGTACTATTCGTGTCATAAAATGATTTCTTCAAAACGTCACATATATTTGTCTCTTTCTTTTTTTAAAATGTGCGTTGTAGCACTCAGCAACTGGCCACCTGCATGTTCTTGCGCACACTAAATCAGACAGCGCTATATGCAATCATCAGATTCAAATGTTAACAGTTATATAGCACAGAATGGAAATCAGCAGTTCTTAGCATTCCACCTACTGTAACTTGCTTTCTTTTTTCTTCGGTTATAGTCTTGAATAAAAGTGCACTTGTTTTGTTATACTTTTACATCAACATATGTTCCTGTGTTTGAGCTACATGGGCATGCTCAAAAAATACACGTGTAATGCCACGAAAAGTGCATGCAGACACTTCAGTTCGCAAGCATTGGTACGACAATGCAGCCACAAGTACACTGCAGAGCTTTAGCGCATCTTTATGTGAAAACAGCAGTGTCAGATGGGGAGTGTCTGATGATTGCATATAGCGCTGAAGTTACTGCTCTTTACTATGCTTTCCTCTGCATGTCCTGGAGTACAAAAGAAACGGCATACAGCAACACGTGGGGACTGGCAATACTGGGGGAAAAAAACACGCAGTCGTATGTATCGTGATACACTGCAGAACTTTAGTGCGTCTTTATGTAAAAACAGCAGTGTCAGGTGGGGGGCGGTAGGGATGGATCCTGAACGCGACTGAGACAATGAAAAGTGAATTTTAAAAAATACAGCTAACCTTTACAAATATCATAAATTACACTGGCTGTTACAGACTGAAATCAAATGTATCATTTTATTCTAAAATAGTGAAAATAAGAACACTTCTCAAATGGGAGTTGTGCAGGATCGAACTCATGACCTGCTGATTCCCAGTCAGCGACTGATACTGTTACGCCACGGAAGCAGTGATAGTTAAGCCATGTCAATGTCTCACACTAAGACGGGTTTTTTTTGGCGGTGGCTTTTTTTTGTACCTTTTGTGAAAGTGTTTCTTTGATATTTGGACTTCAGGCTTCATACATTATATAGTTTATGCCTACATTTTGTCATTTGCTACTAGAATATTGTAAACCGTTTCTGTTTTAACAATGTGTTTACACAGATTACTGTAGAAATGCAACACATATGAAATGCGTGTGTTCCAAATAACAATCTTATTATTTCTACTCTAAAACTCCACTTCACTCCCAGATAATCAATCAAGGCATTAGCTGGGAAAAGCTTGTTTACGTTCTAAGTCGTTGGGGGGATGGAATAGCCGGCTGCTGGCAGCTTGTCTTTATCAGTACATTTAGATGACAAAAGACGCTGGCGGAGAGGTGAGAAAGGTTTTAAGAAGCGATTTAAGGTGGGCCGGATCTACGAGTTTTTCGTAGGCTCTGGTAATTCTAGTGTTAAAGCATGTGGGATGGGTATTTTAAGGCTTAAACTATAAAAATGTTTGTTTATATGGTCTTTCTATATCGCGGATTTTCTCCTGTTGCTGATGGGTCTGGAACATAACTTCCGCGATAGGCGGGCAATCACTTGTATTTAAAAACCCGCGAAGTCGTGAATCCGCGAAAAGTGAACCGCGAAGTAGCGAGGGATTACTGTACCTCACTAACCCAGTGCAAAGATGTCCAAAAGCCTTGCCAGAAATAATAATTTATTGATACAAATACTCAAGAGATTTTCCAATAAAAAACAGAAAATATCAAATATTAAACAAACCTTATCTGCCCACTGGGACTTACTAAACAAGTTTGGGTCCATTTTATCATGAGACAAGGCTTATTCACTTGTGTACCACCTAAACTTGTATTGTCACAAGCACCAGTCTCTCTCCTGTTCATCGCCCAATTTCTTTCTTACTTTGGGCATACTGTCTCTCAATTAGTTGAGCCTGTGCCCTCAACATACCACCCAACTCCAAGCTCAGTGGGTGTATCCAGCAGAGGGCATTAGTTCCCTTGCTGGAATGAGTTCTTTTGTAATTGCGGCATGTTACATAACCCAAATCTATATAGATACCCCTCCCTTGGTGATACGGCGGTAAGAAATCACATAGGAGAAGTAACTTAGCTTTCTTTAATGATGGCTTACGCTGCATAACAGACAAAGGAAGCCAATGGCAAGAACCCAGTTTGGGAGTGGGGTCCCGATGTGTAGAGTTTGCCCTTTTCGCTGCTGCATTGGAAGGATTTTCAGGATTGGATGACGTTATCTTCCATCCGTCCGTCAGCTTCAAAGATGTGCCGGGCAATGTTCCAAGGCTTTATGTTCTTTCTTTATGTGCAGGCCCCCACTTAGGTGAATAATACAATTCCAAACAAGGCAAAGAGGATACAATTTCATGCTGACTCTGACAGACGAAAAATAGTGCACTTTTCCCCAGCTGTCTTTATCTGTCTTGTCTTATGCTTTGTCTAGCAGTTCTAAATGATGAGCCCCTGTGCTAAATCTGTGTCAACTGTGCATGTGAGTAGAAAGAAAAGTAGATTTATAAAATATATTTGTACAGAGGACAGTGACATATCAAACTTGTGTTACAGTGGGGTACTGGCAGGGAGCAACCTTTAAAACCCCTCCTGGAGTTACTTTCAGGATAACTCCAGACTTGCTTCCATGGTCAGCTGTGCCATCAGAAAGTCATTGGGCTGCCCTGTCAGAGCTCCCTGTGGCATCCTAGTACAATGTGGCATCTGTGGTCTCTTAATTTCTGATTAAAAGTTTGGGCATTCTTGGAGTTTATTTCTAAAATGTGTACCATAAGTTGGTTTGAAGAGGCACTCTACTCCAGTGACAACTGTCTCACTTTTGTGCACAATGAGTAATTGATTCCAGTGTACTTCTTAATCCTGTAATGCACATCAATCTTGGGAAATTGCTAATCCTAACTAGCACTATAAGGGCCTTACAATTTTACCAGTGCCGGCTTCCCTTTTACAACATGAAGTTTATTAAGCCAATTCCATATCTTGTCTCCTATCTGTGCACCTTCAGTCTCTAGAAATATTTCACTATGTTTTGCAACAAAAGCAGATGGTTACGAATTACACCCATAGGATTGCTACATGTTTAATGATGAGTGCCATAGTGTCCATAATCAAAGGGCCTAATCTGTAGAAACATTGAAGTACTTTTTGTTTGTTAAGCCACTCCAACAACTACACACAATATAGCTGTGTAGAACTGAATATTAAAGAGGTCAGGTGGTTTTGGGTAGTAATTTTAAAAATCTGAGTTTTTTCTCTTTTTCTTTTCTTTTTTTTTTTTTGTTTTATTTACACAAGGTTGTAAAAATGAAAAGTAACCTGGAAAGGTTTCATATTAGCAAGCTTCGTCCATTCCAAGAGAAAGTCCAGAGGCAGTACTTGAGCACAAATGTAAGAGATCCTGTATTTATTTTCCTCTTTTTGATTGAATTGTGTACAGGAAATGAAAATTTGTAATAATCATTTTTTGAGTACAGATTAAGAAAGTGATTAATGATAGACCGTACTAAATTATAACTCCTGTTTTTCCAGCTAACAGGTCACTTAGAAGAAATGCTACAAGCTTCATACGGCAAGTTCAGCATGTGGCAATCAAAGAGAATGGTCAGAAAAACATGATGTGAACTTCTAATTAAAACTGTTGCCTGTGGGATTTTTGACAAAAAAAAGGAAGAGCAAGGAGGAATTCACAATATTAGTGAAACGCTGTGAAATGGCCTGTTGAATTTCTTATATATATTTTTATATAAGTGAAATTCTGCCCAAATTCTAGTGGGAGATGGACAGTGTTTGTTACTATTTTTTTTCTCATTCTCCTCAGAAGGGTTTGCACAATGCAGTAGAAAATGATCTTGGAGAGCGAGTAACTTAAACTCTGAGAGGATGTGGAAACTCACTCATTCACATGTATCTATAACGACCAAACTGTGAGAACTCGGAATGGCAATTATTCAGTATTTTTTTGTTCTTTTAAATCGCAGGGACTCAGGAACTGCAAAGTGTTTCATACTAATAGTGCTGCTTTATTAGAGAAAAAAAAAGAAATAAAATGTACAGTAATTGACTACAGGGTTTCCTATTTAAAAGAATCTCATTCATCATCGGTGTCTAGTTTTATGGGTTTGTTATGGGATAAAAAAAAAAAAATCACAGTAAAAAGGATTATTGCAGTATATGGTGATAGTCCACCTATTTTGAGAAGATGCTGTTCAGTAAAGGTGCTTTATTAGCTCCAAGGCACTTGTTTTTGTAGGTCCAAAATATGGTTGGTTGTTGCCCACATCTTAGTGTACACAGAGGCCTTGAACAATCTTGGCAGTTTTAGGTGTTTGAGTTTTGGCAAATTTCAAAATGTAATTGGCCTGTACTTATAGAAAGTCTACAATTTGGTAACAAGAGTATGTATGAAGGAATATTTTTAAGCCTGTAACACCGCTATGGAAAATACCTTTTTTGATTCCGTAAGGTCACAGTTCACACATTACATGAAAAAAACATAATCACAGATTAGTATTTTTTATTTCATTGATTAGCTATATTATGTCTATGTTCTTGGTTTTCAGAGAATTTGAATGATCAAGTTTGAAAATTTTGGACAATAGGGCCTAAATGATGCTAACCTTACTGGGCAGAAGATGCAGTTGTATTTGTGTCCCAGTAATTCTTTAATAGTTCAGAAGAGTTTCTGTTTAATAGACAGTTTATTTTTTAAAGTTCTTAGAAAACCAAACCAGTTTTGAGTATTTACCATCATATTATCCTGGAGCAGAAACAGGTAAAAAAAAAAGTACTGTACGATAAAGCTCCAGAGTCCATTTAAAGGTATGAAATAACCTAAAGTAAATAACTTTGTGAAAGAAAACTAGGAAATTTAAGACTGTGGCTGGCCAATGTTTTTAAGGAAGATTAAGACATAAAAATGATGAATGATAGAAGAAAGTCACTATCTGAATATTTCATATATGACAGGCACCTTATTCTTCCTTTTCCAGACAAGAGAGTTTGTGTACATTACGGAAGTGCAAATCCACACAATTCATTCAGTGGGTTTTAACTCCTTGTTCTGAGATGTGTTGTTTTTCCTCATAACTTTTCAACATTACAGTATTTTCTGATTTCCTCTAAATGAAAGAGTGAGGGCTGGTTCCTAAATTTTGAAAGGCTCTAGAATTTCAGATAAGGGCTGGTATTTATGTGAACATCTTGAAAAGTCAATTTATTTCTCACTACTAGACAAATCTAAAAAACTTTAATTTCCAAAGATTGTGTTGGACCTTAGGTATTGTGGCAACAATCTTTCACAGAGATACATTTATGTACCCCTTTATAGGGAGCCAACCAAAATGTTCTTCGAGTTATATAAGTAAGCATACTGGGTGTGGGTGCAATTCATTGCAATGCACAACAGACAAAGGTTTTGACTAAAAAACCCTGGTTGAGAATAATCCAATCATCCCATTTCCTCGTATGGGATGTGGCTACTACAAGAAGATAGCTTTTACTGAATATAGAATTTCTTCACCATATTTTAACTGTAGTTTTTATTATGTTCCAGTCAACAATCATTCATTTATCATATCATTTTTAAAACGTTTTTCTGCCAGGTTTTTGGTGTGAGCCTGAGCTCAAACAGGTACTATGCTGTTTCTTGACAGCATTGGTTTATTTTACTCTAGTCTGCCTTTTTGCTCATTTTTCTACAAAAAGAGATCCAGGTGTTTTTTATTTTTGCTTTTCACTGTCAAAAGTCACTTAAGAGAACTACCTAGCTGGTATTTTTATTTGATCACTTCAGTGGACGGCAGAATTACCGTTAATCACATTAATCATGTTGGTGATCTTTTTGTTTCTTTATTTGAATAATCCAAGCAATAAATATGCCGGCCTCTGAAAGATAAGGAGCTAGATTTTTTTTTTTTTACCTTGCTGCTGTTATCTTGAATTTTTTGTGTTCTTTCTGTCCCACTTGGCATAATTACTGTATGATTTTTCTTCACTGACTCCTGCACATGGATAGACATAAGGGTCCATTATATTATAAAAGAGTTGCATTGTCCATTACATTCTTTGCCTGCCTGAAGTCATGAAGCTCCATGTAAAAGACTGATGAAGGCCCCCTTCGTTTTAGCAGGCTGGCCTGTTCACCTCTTGTAACAATGAAGCAGTAGTCAGAGGATAAAATTATATAATTCTAAGGTTTTATGGTGTTTTCTAAACATATACTGTATATCATAGTCTACATAGAATAAAGGACAGTAATTCTTTGAACAATTGTCAGGCTAATGCATAACAGTGTTGTTAACACTGGTAGCTAAATGCCACATTACAGTATTAAAAGTGTTAAAAAAAGTCTCTTACTGTCCAAATTTTGTTCTTTTCCCTTATTGTAAAACTATTACATTCACTTTACTTAGTTTACAAATATGCAAGCTTTTTCTTCCTCCAGATTGGAAGTTTTGCAGCAGTTAGTATATTTCAAAAAGAAATTAAATGCATAAAGGTTTTACTTGTGTACTAGTATGGACAGATGCAAGACCATCTTCTGAAATCAAGCTGCTTTCATCCTGTTCCTAAACTCTCCATTCAGACTTTAAACCATCTCTCAGTGTTGTATTTTGTTAAACAAAAACTTCACTTAATTGATCAATTCTCATGCAGTTTTATAATTAAAAATTGTGTTGCAATAAACAAATTGGAGAAGTGCATTCAGTATGACTTTTCTGGTAAAATTAAAATTAGAGTAAATGCACATTATATGCACTTATTACAGTTTTATATTGTGTTCTATTAATTTCCGTTCTTGATGCCTAATGGTCGTGTGCTCATTACAGATATTATTTTAGAAGTATAGTTTTGTCACTGTCTGGGTGAGTATCAATCCCCATTCTTCTCTCATGCTTCTCAGTTAGTGACAAGCAGGGACCGTTATTTTTAATGGATATAGCAAACGCACATTTCAAAAGGTAAATTAGACTTCTGCTGCTTATCTACTTGAAAAAATCACTTGATTAGTCAGAAAAAAAACATTAAAATTGTATGGATTCTTTAGACTATTACTTTACTTACTACATATTACACTTTCAATTAAAATGAGAGCCAGAAACTGCAGTTAATCAGCAGCAGCACTGGGAATGGACTTCAGTTACAAAATTGGTGTGCACATCTCTGTACGGGATCTTTTCATATTTACTGTATGAGTTAGCAAAAAACATATACCCCTTTCCAGAATTTTCATTTTTGTTAAATCATGATCAGATAATGCTGAGTGTTTGCACTGATTTTTTTTTTATATCTATGTATATTATAAATGATAGGTATGTGGGAGTGAGATATTTGTTAACAGGCTTGCACTGTGTTTTTGTAATTTTGACTTGTTTTTTCAGTCTACTTTATACAGCATGTTTCCCATTGCAAGAGATAAATGAGAAAGTGTAAATTGAACTTTTTCCTGCTTTTTCCTTTTCTCTTTGACAGGGGCAGATACTGTATGTTTTTGAGGATTGTTTAGATGTTGTTTGGGGAACAATAATACATTTTTAAAGAAAAATAAATTTATAAGAAAGATAAAATTGAAATAAAGTCTAGTTAAATTGTCTCAAAACATTCTTTTTGTTACATTGTTTTCTCTTTCTTTTTATGTATCTTCTTCATAGTGGTCACCCTGAGCTTTGCTACTTTTTGTGTAAACTAGAATGATAAATGTACTGCACCACAAACTCAAGATATTTACTGCAGTTACGACAATATGAAAAGTATCTTAGATCTTGACTTAGATCTCTCACTCAGCATTTCAGAAAAGAACTGGAAGGCAGCAAATCACAGAATTCACTCAAGCGCCATATGTGTAAAACATACAATCATTCAACTTAAAATCATCTATCGAGCACATCTCTCTCGTTTAAAATTGTCCAAAATGTTTCTAAGGCAAGATCCAATCTGTAAACGTTGCAATCAATATCCAGCCTCACTGGGCCATATGTTTTGGGTGTGTACCAAATTAACATCATTTTGGACCAAAATCTTTAAATGCCTTTCAGAATGCCTGGGTTGTCTCTATTCCTCCTAGCTCATTAACAACTGTGTTTGGTGTACCTCCAGATGGGCTGAAAGTGGAGAAGGACAAACAAACTATAATTGCCTTTACTGCACTATTGGCATGTAGACTTATTTAACTTTTATTTACTTTTCTTAATGAGTGACCTGTTTTTGCTGCTAATTAACTTCTTTTGAACTAATTTTAATTGATTTGTTGTTGAAGACTCAGATCCCTTAATTGTTTCTTTTTCCTTAATTAGCAGCCAAACAATAATGACATAAAAAATGAGCCAAAACAACTAGTGTCCATCATACAATATCTGAACATAAAGAAAGATGAAGGCCTCAGTAATGTCGATCTGCTCAGGTCCACAAAACGTTTTCCCAGTGCTCTTACAAAGAGAAAATCGACAGTTTTGTAAATGTCTGCTATTGCACAATGAGAGCAGCAACAAGCCACGGAATTAAGAACGAGTTTAATTAACAACAAGAATTGGCACCTCATTAAGAAGCTGGTTGGAGTTAAATTGGTTGGAGTTTGAGGCCCTGACTTTGTTGGCCTTCTGTTGGTTCACTCACTTCACATTTCATTTCTGTTTGGGTGCCATTTAAGGAAAGAAATGAAGTAAATCTTAAAAAAGCAATCCAATTAAAATGAGTACACAAGAAGTTAATTAGCAGCACAAACATAGCACTCTTTATAAAAAGGGTTAGAATGAAAACCTGCAGCCACGGTGGTCCTCCAGGACCAGACTTGGAGACCCCTGACTTAGACAATATGATGAATAGTAAAAAATGCAGGAAAACCTCACAGAAACTCAAAGAAATTAATGAAATGTATAACTGTAATATTCAAAAAGCATAGTAAAATATGTTATAAGGTGCTTAGTAATTTCTTTCTTTTAAATGGGTAAGTACACAAATACTGTCATGTGATACACCATCATTTTTGCTTTTTTAACATACTGTATTTGTACAAGATTTGATCTTCATTTAAACAGTATCTTTAGATAAAGGTGAGATAATTGAGAAAAAAAATTTAAATTTGCCTTTCCAATTTATTCAGTGAAAAATGAACAGATATGCCATTTCCGTCGGTGGAAAAATTAAGTAGTTTCTTAGTCCTAATAGCTGGTATTACCTCCTTTAGTAGAAAGGCATTTCCTATAATTGTCTTCCAGTCTGTTGACATTGACTGGGAGAAAGGTCTTCACACTCCTCCATGCAGAATTTTTTCAGTTCAGTGTTTGACGGGTGTCTTGCATGCACAGCACGTTTCATATCTCCCTATAGGATCTTAATTAAATTCAGATCAGGGTTTTGACTTAGTTATTCCAGAACCCTCCATTTCTTTCTTTTCAGCCTTTCCTTTCTGGATTTACTGTTAAGTTTAGGTTCCCTTTCATATTACAATGTCCGTTTTTGGTTGGGCTTCAGTCTTCTGACAGACGTGTTTACTCTACAAAGATGTTTGAAAATGGCCAGGACAAAATTACTGGTAGTGTTTAGAAGTTATTAGTAATAATCATGTAGTGGTCCTTCAAGTAAATTGATGGGTTTTTTTTTTTTTTTTTAATGATTATCACAAGTGTATTTAATCTTGTCATCATTCATTCACCCGGCTTAAACAGAGAAATTAATTCGCTCAATTCTTTTGCATCACACTAAGTATGGGAAGAAAAATCAGATTGCAGTCTGGACAGGCAAGATAACACAAAATAACAACCAACCATAGTCAGCATAAAGACTACACGGCCACCTCTAAAGAGGTTGGTGGTTGTTGCCAAAAAGTTTAAGGCCTATGCTGTAGCCAACATCCCTAAATGTGATTGTGCATGGAAAATTGACCCAAGTTTGCAAAGAAAAAAGGAAACTTTAAAAAAAAAAAAAAAAAAAAAAAAAGTCCAAGCTACCCTATAAGCTCAAGGTGCAACAGTTTCGGGTCTAGCCTTCTGTTGCTGTCTGGGTGTAAACGCCCCCCCTTGTAAAGACCTAGAAGGGACCCTCTTCTAAGAAATGCAATTGCACAGTTCTTCTGAAAGAATAATACCAACTTTCTGCAATAACAACTTTTACAAAAAAAAAAGCTTTGTAGGGAATAAAAAAACGTGCTTCCTATCAAGAAACCTGTTGGAAGTTGTTTTTCTGCCCCTAAGTTAGTGCACAGCACAGCATTTTGGAGTGAAACATAGAGTCTGATGTCGGCTTTGTCTCAGTGACAGGTCACGAGTCCTAAAGCCCAAAACATACCTGAAATGCACCCAGCAATGGAGAGATGTGTTTGAAATGGTCAGTTAAGAGTTCTGATTTGAATTCCACTGTGTCCTGTGGTAAGAGCTGAAAGCAGTAGTTGGATGAAGGTGTCATCAAACCTGAGAGAACTGAAGATGAGTTGTCCAAATGGAAATCTCACTCAAAACTACTGTTAACACTTAATGACACTCATTTTCTCCAGATGCTGGGCTAATAAATATTACATAGATTGTACTTTATTTGGATTAGGTTAAGTTTACATTTGTTTAACATTTTTTTATATTTTAGTGACAATTATAATTTTTATATTTTTGTGGCAATATTTTTGTCCATGCCATTTTAATTATTTAAAATAATAAGTGCAGTCATAATTCAAAAGCAAAATTCCTGTTCTGTTAAATCTGATATAAAGAATTGTGGATATCATAATATCGGTTTCAGCTTATTTCTGAGACACCTGTGAGTTTTATTTTTTGTTTTTTAATGGAAAGGGTGCCAGTATTTCACCCACATCTGTAGATAAACTAAAATATAAAGTGCTCCAACTTTCAAAATGGTTAACCAAGCCCCCGAACACCCCCAAATGTTATGCCGTGTGTAAATTTTCTAAGTTGCTATCCAGTTTGGACAACACTAATATGTTTAAACTTCAATAAAAAGATCAGATACAGGTTGGATTTCTAATAAAAATCTGATCTGGCCTCCTGTTTAAACATATTAAAGTGCCTAAATCACCTGTGCTTTGAGTTACAAGGACAATCAAAATTGAGTTATAGACATATTGTTGTATTTTTAGTCACTTGATTGTACCGGTTGTAACCTGCAGTGTGACCGACCATTCAGGCTGGAGAGAGTTCTTCTTTAGCTGAGCAGCAGAAATGGTGTCTCTGATTCCAGCATCCCATGTTCACATCCCGCTCTTTCTGTCTTAGGGAAGGTTACAAGAGGAGGAGAGAAAGAGAGATGAAGAGTTAACCTGAGCAATTCCTTTGCAGTGGCACTGAACGTTTGGTTGAGTTAATGTTTGTGTGGAGGGCCTAAGCATCCTTAGCAAATTTATACAAGGGTAAATCAAAAAGTAAAGGCAATTTGAAAATTACTCAGTTACCACATCAGATAGAAGCTGACACAATACACCACGTTTACAATGGCTTAGGGTTAACTCGAGCTCTGCCCTTAGATTAGGTGAAGAAGGTCAAATGAACATGGACACTCCACTGCAGGTTTGCACCATTGTTGAACAGCACTCTGTAATGAGATTTCTTTGGAAAGAGGGAGTGAAACCTGCCGAAATCCAGGGTTGTTTGCATGTGCAGATCAGTAAGCTTTTGGGTACCCATCATACGCAAATGCTACAGTACCCCAAGTCATCCTGCACCATGGCATGTGCAGATCCATAGTTGATATCCAAATGGGCAGCAACAGCAGACAACGCACTATGTCATTCTTCTCTGATGAAGGCATTCAACATGTCGGTGAGGGCTTGTGTGCGCGATGTTGATGGTCATCCAGATCGAGCTTCATCAGTTACACTTGTTCTTCCAGCTTTAAACCTTTCTACCCATTAATAAACTTTTCATTGAGTTATGCTGTTTTCACTTCTGAATTTAGCCAACAGCCTTTGGTGAATTTCAGCAGGTTTCACTCCCTCTGCCCAAAAAACTCTCACTACTGCACATTATTCATAACGGTGGAGTCCACAGCAGAGCATCTGCATTCATTTGACCTTGGCTTTAAATGGCAGAGAGTGCTGTGTTGTGCATGTTCAAACTACCTATAGGCCCTTGCAAATGTGTTATGTTGCATCAGCTTCTATCTATTGCAGTTACCATGTAAATTTCAAATTTACTTTTTGTTTTACACTCATACCTGATGAATGTCACAGACTACAGTTTGGTCATTTGGTCTTTCCCCCTTTGCTTGCTGAGATAGGCTCCAGCTTTCCTGTGACTCTGCTTATTATAAGGAGAAGATGGATGAACATCAGAATCATGAGCATACCATTTTTCAAGCTAGAACACCTATGTGAATGTTTTCAGGGACCAGGTCAGACGTTTTTGCTTCATGCCATGTCCTATGGTGGCTCTGGTGCTTTATTAATGAGAGAGCTTTTTTATTTTTAGCATCCATAAATATGAAACATTTGTGTGGTCCATAAATGACAATTGCATGACTCTTAAGGCATTGTCTGAAGAACTAATTGAATAATTCTACCTTTTAGATACTTTATTTTGCCCTCAAGATACTGTAGATAGTAATTTTAGGACATAATTATTTTTACCACTGGAGTAAACTAAAATATGGTTAAATAAATGTTACTGTTTCATTATCGGTAAAATGGGAGTTAAATACAGTAGGTATGAGAGAGCACTAGCTTTTTAATAGCAAGTGGCATTGTAATTATGAACAGAGTTATAATTCATTTAAATCACTTTGCAGAGACCAGTTTTCACTTTGACATTAGTGAGTCTGTTCTGTGTATTAGTGGCAAAAAAGCAACATTAAATCCACTGTAATGCAATGTTGTACAATAATAAACTCTGACAGCTTGCAAGGATTGAACACGTTTTCTAGGCATTGCAATTCTGTTTTGGGGTTCCCCAATGTATGTGGAACTTCCCCCACAATGTTCCTCTAATCCGACTCTCCATTTCATAGCCACAAACATGTGATCACCAGACTGGAGGCAAGTTCCCTTTTTTTTTAATTGAACTTTGGTACTTAATGTGTTCATTTCATAAATGTTTTTTTTTTTAACTCTGAAAAGGTTTAAAGTTTGTATATAATGAAAGTGGTGACTGAGCTCAGATGTCTCAAATGTAATAGGCTTATTTAACAAATCCACTCAAGTCAGAGACAAACGAAGGTACAACATAAAAGTCAGTGCAATGAGAAAGTGAAAAGGGAGCAGCAGCAGTCCTACTAACACCTGCGTCTTCTGACTGCTGGAGGTCTTATCTTGGAGCTGCCACGCACTTTCAGTACGAGTCATGGCCTCTCTCTGTCTCTTTCCACTCTGTAGACACCTGTTATTGAGGGTTGTGAGGAGAAGATATTCATAGAGAGATCATTAAACAAAACTAACAAACTGGCTGCTTTACTCCTCCGTAAACAAATTCATTTCTTTCACTTCTACTTAACTTCACTTTGTCATTGAGGTCATAGTGAGACCTGCTGATCTGCACCATTGACCAATATCTACATCTTCATCTTGTGCTTTTATGGAAACTTCCAGTACACTCACCAGGACAGTTCTTCACAATTTCTATTTTTTTTTTCCATTCTATCTAAGGATGTGTCTTGCTTTGTCTCTGATGCCCCACAGGTTCTATAAATGTAAGCAAGTTAAGTAAATGAATGAGTGAATGGCCGGAGTTTTAATTTTCTTACAATCCCGCATCTAACTAAATTGGTATTGTTTTTATTTTATTTATTTCTTTTTTGGATATTGGATCCTCTTGTACAGCTTCCAGTGGAAACAGTGACAAATGTAAGTTTTCCCTGTATGTGTGGGTTTTACTGTAAGCAAAGCTAGTGGTAAAGGCTTAGAGCCGGGCTACTCAACATGCGGCTCCCTAAAGCAGGAGTCACCAACTCTGGTCGTGGAGGACCATCGTGGCTGCGGGTTTTCATTCTAACCCTTTTCTTAATGAGTGACCTGTTTTTTGCTGCTAATTAACTTCTTTTGAATTCATTTTAATTGACTTGTTTTTGAAGACTCGGACCCCTTAATTGTTTTTTTTTTCCTTAATCAGCAGCCAAACAATAATGAAATACAAAATGAGCCAAAACAAACTGGTGTCCATCATACAATATCTGAAAATAAAGAAAGATGAAGGCCTTAGTAATGTCGATCTGCTCAGGTCCACAAAACATTTTAACAGTGCTCTTAGAAAGAGAACATCAACAATTTCGGAAATGTCTGAAAATGCACCACGAGAGCAGCAACAAAGCCACGAAATTAAAGAATTTGTTTGGAACTGTCTACGACTTAATATCAGCAAAACCAAGAAAGTGCATTTTGATTTTCGCCACAACAAAGAGTCTCTATGTCCAGTCACTATTCAGGGAGTGAATGTAGAGGTGGTCCACTCCTACAAGTTACTTGGGGGTCCACATTAATGACAGGTTGGACTTGTCTTGGAACACAGAGGAACTCTATAAGAAAGGACAGAGCAGACCCTTTTTTCCTTAAGAGACTGTGTTCCTTTAATGTGGGAAGTGACATCCTTCACATCTTCTGTAACTCGCAGTGCAGTTTTCTACACTGTGGTGTGCTGGGCTGGTAACATCACTTCAAGAGAGGCCCACCAATTCAGCAAGCTAATTAAAAGAGCAAGTTCAGTTATAGGATGCATTCTGGATCCCCTGGAGGTCGTAGCGAAGGAGAGAATTAAAACAAAACAAGTGTTGTTATAAACAATGCAGTACATCCTCTGTCTGACACACTAACACTGAGGACTTTCAACCAACAAATTATTCAGCAGATGTGTGTCAAGAAACGCTACTGGGGCTCCCGTATACCAACAGCATAAGTCTGCATATTGCCTCGCTGTGACTGTGACAGCCAAGTCAGAAGTGTTCTTTTGTTTGAATTTTCTTGCTTTATAGTGATTCTGGTGTGTGTATATTTATTTTCATGTACTTATATATCTATTTAGGTATTTATTTATTTCTGTAGAAAGCCAAATTTCCCCTTGGGGACAAATAAAGTTATATCTATCTATCAATCTAGAAAGAAACACCCTAATTCAAGAAGATTCCCTTAATTTCACAAATATCACACCCTTTAGAGAGATGCCCTCTAGTCACAGAAGATGCTCCAAAATTCAAAGTGCTGCACAATTGGCGTGTGAGGATCTGTGCAGAACTCCATCGCCTCTTAAGAGTTTGCTGTGTGGTACTACAGTATGTCACTCTGAAATTACCATATTGGATATGTCGGGTGTGGCTGCCCTGCTTATATAAGAATTATGTAGTGAAGTCACGCAGAAACAACCAAAAAAGCATAGATGCTCAAATACTTAATATCCAAAGGCTGCAAGAAAAAGCAACCGATAGACAGCCGATAACCTTTATGTTAGCCAATTAGAACGAGGAAATTGGACGTGACTGATTTGTGGATTCTGTGTAAAACAGACTGATGGGTCCCTGGCAAGCAGAAACTTGCCCACAGACAACCTGAAAGACAGCATGGGTGTAACTGTTGTATCTAGGACAAGATCCTTCTTGTTGCCGAGTTCTTATGGATGACAACATTGAAAGCCAATTGAGCTAGAGCTGGTGAGCCAGTTAGCAAGGGCTATTGGCCTACTGGGAACGTGGAAGGGTTTGCTTTTCACAGTAAAGAAGACCTGCCTCAGCATCTTTTAATGTAATTTCCTTCATCTAGAGGAAGATGGGATATGCTACCAGTGGAGGGTGGCACTTATTAAAGCAACACGACATGGATGGAAACATGGTTCATGCAGTACAGAAATTTAAATGCAGACCCTCCCTTTCTCAAACTCCCCTTTTCCTCTATTGGCTAGCAGGGAGTCATTGTCATTTCTGGGAGCAACAGACTCAAGGAAACAACCCTGGAAGGCATAGCAGTACATTGCAAGGCTGCTCATGTCCACAATTGGCCCAGATTTTCAAACATATCATTTTGTTTATGGGGGAGTGGTAACACGTACTAAGCAGTAAAATATAACCTCATTTGAATATTCTATTTATCCCTCTTTCCGTATTCAATCCTGCTTAATTCAGATTAGGATTGAAGGTGCTGAGGCCCAATCCTACTACCACTGGACACAAGGCTCTGGACAGAACATTATTTCTTCACAGGATGCATGAATATTCTGCTCTCAGAAGATAGCTGGAAGTGTCAAAGTGTACATCAGTGGGGACCACTGGGGGATGAAAAGGTTCATCATCTTAAATAAAGGAAACTAAGGTGCAAAGATGCAAACTGGCATCCATAAACTTTGTGTCACAAAGAAGACAAAACGTTCTTACTTATTCCATCAGTTACAGTTACTTTTGTACTGAAGCTGGGACTGTTTGTAAAGTCACTGCTTGATCAGAAGAGTTAGGCTGCAGCAAGTGTTTACAGACCACACTTGTGTGATGGCAGCTTTGGTGTGTTCTAATTACATTCCTCACCTGGCTGCAATATTTAGGGACTTGTGGATGATTCCTAAAACATTCCATCACAGATGTTCTCCCTGCTTATATTTGTCCCACAGCAGTAACATTTTATGGGGCAATATAATCTCCCGGAGGTTTAAAACACATGATATTCTTTATGACACCTACTGTACACAAGGCCATGGTACTCTCTATGCCACCAACAAGATGAGCTTCCATTCAGAGTTCAGAAACTCTCTTAAGAAATTTTGTCAGAATTGAAAACACTTATAAAACCATGTAAACTTGCCACTGAGTTCATTTGAAGTCATTTTAAACCACACATTAATCTGCATCTGCAAAACAGTAATAAAAATCTGTAGGCACAGAAGCCCTTCAAGCCCAAGATTGTCCACCTATCATTTACAGTGATGTCAATTCGTCCTACAACATGTACTCTCCAAGCAGGTGGACACAGTATAAAGTGCTTTGAGGAAGAGAAGTAATTGCAATAACCAAAGGAAAAGCTCAAAAATGTTACCATAGCATATTAAGTACAGAATGTACTGGCATTGTCAAGATAAGTGGTACCACCCCTCAACAAGAAGGAGTGTTGTCACTGACTCTGCCATCTTTTTTCACCCATAATTTTGAGAGACAGTCCCAACAAGACACCCAGTGCCTGCCCTCAGCCCCAAGTTGGCTTCTGGTGAAGAACAGGCAGTGCACAGAATTTGGCGCTCATTATTGGTAGCTAGTCAACGGAGACAGAGCTCCTGCTGACAAAACTTTCTTTTGCTTCTTGAACAGCTTTGCTTTTGTTTAAGTCTTTTCTTTCACAGAGTGGTTTTCTTTCTACTTTTTTCTTTGGTTATATGCCTGTGAATTAAATGGAGTGACCCAGCTGATACCCTGGCTATTATTCTTGGCTCTGACCACCTGTCATAATATTAAAAAGAGCAGTAGCGTCATATGCATTTCTCCCATTGTATGTGTTTTTTGTCTCCTCATAGAATTTCAACATTTTACTGAAAATCAATTTTCTTGTCTAAATTCAGGCTGACTTCTTTCTAACACACTTGTTTTTGGCATGTACTGCTCAATCTTTTCCTAAATAATAGCTTCCATTAATGTATGTGTGATGCTCATTATGTTTTTAGTTAGTGACTACCCTTTTTATACAATGGGATAATATTTGCTAGTTTCCAATCTTTAAGAATTTCCTCCATGTGTGGTGATTTTTGAAGAACATGCATTAATCACTGCTTTGTCGTATACTCTTTATTTTGTGGACCTTAAATCCCATAAATTTTAGTCTTCATATGTTACTTTTTATACCTATGCACTCAGGCAATAAGGTAGAACAATAGAACAAACAGTAGAGAGAGCTACACTTTTAATAATGTATTATAGATAATAAATGTCATTATAACTAGTACCATAAAAACAAACAGAATGTGACTTTGCAAACCAAAACCATACAACCTAATATTGCTATATGTGTAGTTTTAGGTGTCCCAATAACTTCTAGTTGCATTTGATTCTTCCTGGTGAGCTCATCATCTGCACAGGCTGAAGCAGCTTGTCTGTCTCAATATGGCTGTTGGGTTAATTTATCTTCTCTTCATGAAAGAATGGCAAAAGAGAGAAGGAAGGCGAGCCATGTCTTATACTGGTCTAACATCTGTTGCTATACATTGGGTGCAGGCAGCCACTTTGGTTCATCCAGTCCTATTTCAGCCACAATCCCATTCTAATCAACAATAGTTTATCTCACTCTAACTCTTGGTCAATCCAATTTAGTACTCAACTGCACACAGCACCCTGAATGTCCATTTCTGCATTCCTCTTCTCGGGTCATTCACCAATGAAACATCTCATGCAAGACCCTCTTGCAATTCAGATACTTTTCAGATTGGGTGTAATAAACAAGCAAGAAAGTGAACAATGAAGCCATAAAACTGTCCTAGATGGTGCTGTCCTTATCAATGAAACTCTGAAGGTAGAAAGGTAGCGTCAGCTTCCTGACTCTTTAACATTACAAATAAAGGCATAGAGGACATTTTCAACTTATTTACTAGACATCACTCTTTTTAAACTCCACTACAAGGACTTGCACATGTACTCAATAACCTCCTCAAATTCTTCAGGGTAAATGTTACCTGGTCCTGGTGATTTACATGATTTCCAGGTAGCTGTCTTCAGTCTTCTGTCTAACCAAACTATTGCATGGAGACATCGACCGAAAGGAATGCACAAGTCCAGATAAAATGCTGGAGTGTCAGCTGGCTCACACCATTTACCAAAATAACAAGTGCACAGTGCTGTAAAATGCAAATCAGAAAAAGTTGGGACTATATGGAAAATGCAACAAAAAAAATGCAATTACTCTTAAATTTACTTTTATATTATTGTAGACAGAATGAACCCAAGGTATTTTATGTTTTGTCTGATCAACTTCATTTCATTTGTTAATATAAATCCATTCCTGCAATTCAGGCCTGCAACATATTTCAAATTAAGCTGGGATGGGGGCAAATTAGATCCAGTAATGAGGCAGAAAAATTAAATAATGTCGTGATTTCAAACAGGTGATGTCAACAGGTGATCGTAATCATGATTAGGAACAAAATCAGTATCCAAAATACAGAGTTACATTCACAAATGGCACTTAAAAAGAACAAACCTTATGTTAACCGTGTCGAGAAGTGGCGTTGACTTCTCTGGGCTCAGAGGCATCTGGGATGAACCATCACACAGTGGAAACATCTGTTGCGGTCAGATGAATCAGTAATCCAGATCTTTTTTGGAAGAAATGGATGTCGTGTGCTCTGGACCAAAGACCAAAAGAACCTCCAGAATGTTATTAGCAACAAGTCAAAAAGCCAAAGTCTGTCAATGGTATGGGGTTGTGTTAGTGCACCCTTGGCAAAAGTAATTCATACTTCTGTGAGGGCAGCATTAATGCAGAAAAGTACATTTTGATTTTGGAGCAACATATGCTGCCTTCAAGATGACACCTTTTCCAGGGATGTCCATGCATTCTTCAACAAGACAATGCAAAACCATATTCTGCACACGTTACAAAGGTATGGCCGTGGAAGAAGAGGGTATGGAAACTGGACTGGCCTGTCAAAAGTCCTGACACGTCTTCAATAGAGAATATGTGGAGAACTTTAAACAAAACAGCGACGACCACATACTGTTGCACACCTTAAGTATGTTTGCAGGAAAAGTGGGACAAAATAACACCTGAAATGTTTCATCACTTGGTATCTTCAGTGCCAAAACATCTTTTAAGTGTTGTGAGAAGGAATGGCGACATTACAAAGTGGTGAATACTTTACTGTCCCAACTTTTTTTGGAATCTGTTGCAGGCCTGAAATGCAGGAATGGATGTATATTAACAAATGAAATGAAGCTGACTAGACAAACCATGAAATACTATCTGCAATAAAATAAAACTCAAAGTAAATTTAAAAATCACTTTTTTATTATTTCCATCTTCCATACCATCCCAGCTTTTTCTAATTTGGGGTTATAGAACAAAAAGAGGATTCTGCCGTTGTTTGCAGTGATAAGCCATGGTAGAGTGCTCAGGCTTAGGTTGGAGTTTCATCTGCCTGGTTGCTCGTACCCAAATGCAATGCCTCCTTCTAGAAGTGCCCTCCTGTTATAGTTCTTGGACACGGAAGGGGTGGAGTCAGACACCCTCATTAGATGTCCTCTCAGACCTGTGGAAAAAGAGACAAAACAGTCAACAACTGTGCTGCCTCATATCCCAGGGTGGTAGTGCTTAACTCTAACAAGCCAGGAAGATGACCCTCTGATGTGCATGAGCCAGTAATGAACTCCAGGTACACATGTGTGGCAATATACATAAATAATAAAATACAAATAAGATGTTGGTCAAGTTTGAAGTTGATACCAGTCTGTTAACTGCAGGGGACCATGACTTATTTTTTTTACTGCAAACACTGAGTGCAATGGCACATACAGGTGCTGGTCATAAAATTAGAATATCATGACAAAGTTGATTTATTTCAGTAATTCCATTCAAAAAGTGAAACTTGTATATTAGATTCATTCATTACACACAGACTGATATATTTCAAATGTTTATTTCTTTTAATGTTGATGATTATAGCTGACAACTAAAAAGTATGAAAAGTATGAGCATGTACAGCACTCAATATTTAGTTGGGGCTCCTTTGGCCTGGATTACTACAACAATGCGGCGTGGCATGGAGTCGATCAGTCTGTGGCACTGCTCAGGTGTTATGAGAACCCATGTTGCTCTGATAGTGGCCTTCAGCTTTTCTGAATTGTTGGGTCTGGCGTATTGCATCTTCCTCTTCACAATACCCCATACATTTTCTATGGGGTTAAGGTCAGGCGAGTTTGCTGGCCAATCAAGAACAGGGATACCGTGGTCCTTAAACCAGGTACTGGTAGCTTTGGCACTGTGTGCAGGTGCCAGGTCCTGTTGGAAAATGAAATCTGCATCTCCATAAAGTTCGTCAGCAGCAAGAAGCGTGAAGTGCTCTAAAACTTCCTGGTAGACGGCTGCGTTGACCTTGGACCTCAGAAAACACAATGGACCAACACCAGCAGATGACATGGCACCCCAAACCATCACTGACTGTGGAAACTTTACACTGGACCTCAAGCAACGTGGATTCTGTGCCTCTCCTCTCTTCCTCCAGACTCTGGGACCTTGATTTCCAAAGGAAATGCAAAATTTACTTTCATCAGAGAACATAACTTTGGACCACTCAGCAGCAGTCCAAAGGCGAGACGCTTCTGACATTGTCTCTTGTTCAAGAGTGGCTTGACACAAGGAATGCGACAGCTGAAACCCATGTCTTGCATACGTCTGTGCGTGGTGGTTCTTGAAGCACTGACTCCAGCTGCAGTCCACTCTTTGTGAATCTCCCCCACATTTTTGAATGGGTTTTGTTTCACAATCCTCTCCAGGGTGCGGTTATCCCTATTGCTTGTACACTTTTTTCTACCACATCTTGTCCTTCCCTTCGCCTCTCTATTAATGTGCTTGGACACAGAGCACTGTGAACAGCCAGCCTCTTTAGCAATGACCTTTTGTGTCTTGCCCTCCATGTGCAAGGTGTCAATGGTCGTCTTTTGGACAACTGTCAAGTCAGCAGTCTTCCCCATGATTGTGTAGCCTACAGAACTAGACTGAGGGACCATTTAAAGGCTTTTGCAGGTGTTTTGAGTTAATTAGCTGATTAGAGTGTTGCACCAGGTGTCTTCAATATTGAACCTTTTCACAATATTCTAAGTTTCCGAGATACTGAATTTGGGACTTTCATTAGTTGTCAGTTATAATCATCAACATTAAAAGAAATAAACATTTGAAATACATCAGTCTGTGTGTAATGAATGAATCTAATATACAAGTTTCACTTTTTGAATGGAATTACTGAAATAAATCAACTTTGTCATGATATTCTAATTTTATGACCAGCACCTGTATATAGAAACATTACAGATGGCCCAGGACAAAATTCAGATTTGACGATTTTTGTGTCAAATGAAATTTAAGTTAAGTAAATGTAACATTTTACACATAAGATATACAAATGTTAGATATTAATGTTCAATTGGAGGTTTGAAATTTCAAAGTATACCTTAAGAGAAAGACTTGCTCTGCCACAAATGAAAATAGTAGAAACAAAATTTCTAAGCACCAGAACCAGGAGATGAGGGAAAAATGTGGTCTTAGACAGGCAAAGGTTTGAAACCTAAAAGATTGTTTTATCAAAATACTGAAACACAAAATTCTAACCACACCCAAGGTTTATCTCCATACAGTGATTTTGAACTAACTAATATTAAGATTTGCACAATATCCAGAAACTTAGGAAAAAGGGCATTCCATAACACTGGTATTTAAGATAGTGTCACACAATGTACTTCCAGCCACCACTAACAACGATATGGCCTGAATGATAGCAACCCGTTACATGAAGGAAGCTTTGTGCTGCATTCTATAAGCCAATAAAGATTTGAGTAAGTAGGCAGTGATTTTCAAAGAAGAGAATAAATAGGAGTCCCAGGCAGACGATAATGTCTGGCAAATGGTGATCTACAATGGGAGGGCAGTCAGAAATACTGGAAGTGTTACATAATGAGGGAACACTTCGAGAAAATTAATGTCCAGATCACAGTGTGCATATGTTATGTTATGAGGTGTTTCCTGTGGCCTACAGCATTGCTAAAGTATGACTAGGAGTGTTATGCATTCCGAAGTACAGAGTTATGATTTATCTTTTTTTTAAAAAAAAAAAACAAAACATACCTGTTATTGGACTAAACTGCTATTCGGTGTGTGCCTCTTTGGCATTTATATTTGGTTATATTGTATCCTGAGGTATTTATTACAATTTGAAGTTCTTTCAACCAGAATACCAACTGGATTTCTGTTACAGTATACCAGCAAACTGACTTGATTTGAGAAATGACAGTGAGAAAAGACAAGCAACATAAAAAAGGTCAAAATTGGGAGATCAAAGACACAAGCAACAAAGACAAAAGGAGAGACAAAAAAATCGTGAACAAAAGTATGGAGCAAAAAGGTCAAAACCAGGAAAAAAATACCATAAACTTTTTTAAAAAAGCACTATGAAAAAATGGTTTTATATTCTCAATTTGGATAACAAAGTCCTGTCATTCCTGAAGGTCACGACCTCTGAAGATATGCTCCTAGCAACTCGTTAGGTGCTCTTGAAGAAGGGAACAAAAAGTATTCACAATAATATGAAATATAAAATGTTGGACGAAACGGTCCAAAAAATTAAGATAACTTCTTACATAGATGGATAACAAAAATAAGTGTCATAATCATTATCAGGAGAATCCAATAAAACTAATATTGGATTTTGAAAAACCATGTCTAAAAATGTATAAAGAACAAACCAAACCTTAATTTAATTTCCAGTAGTAACTATAGTTATGCACTAAATCCAAGACCTTTAAGGGTAATACATAATTTGTACTTTGTTGAGAGATAGTTTCCCAGAAATGGTGAAATGGAGTGTGAGGCCTCCAATAAGAGCCACAAAAGCAGGCCTGGCCCTTGCTGCAAGCCCAGGAAGAGGTTCATCCCAATCCAGCCAGTCCCCCAGCAGGCTCCAAAAATGGGGAGCTTGCTTTAAAAGTTAAAAAATGCAAAAGTTACCAAATATATCAAAAGGTCTCACAAAAAAAGGAGAATCATAAACCTCTGGCAAGTAAATATACATGAAAACAAAAAATCTTTATAAATAAAATTTTAAATACAAAAATATGAAAATAAGGTGGGACAAGCTCATCCTAGACTAGTTCTAGGTCATAGTGTCAAAGGGTGGAATGTAGGCAAATATTTTTAGTGTGCCACTGTGAAAAGTAAGGGTTATTCATACACATAATTTTATTTACATTGAGAATCTAAATAATGGGTTGATGAGATTAGTTGACTGTGACACAATGCTGAAGTGCTGATGTGCCCTATTTGGCCAGGGTCATCAGGGTCGACAGCTATTTGAAGGTTTCTCAAGCAAGCAATCTCTGTAGTCGGCAAACCAATTGTGCCTATGTTTGGAGGTTGCATGTTCAAAGAGAACTTATAAAAATTGAACAACTGCATGGAACTCCAGAGCTTATCTATGGACAGATGGAAGACATCGCTCCTGCCCATACCTAGGACAACGCTTTCCCACAGTTTATCAAAGACTGGACAAGCGCTGATCTCAGGAAACCCCAACTGTATCATGCTTTTGGTCGAGTATAGCTCTCCTTTGACTATAATATTATTGTGAGTGTTAAAACAATATTAACCAGAGACAAATATAATCTTTCCTTACTGATTCTTTCAATCACTGCCATACCTGGTCCCAAAACACTGTCCACAAAAAAAATCCAATAACAGAAGCAAAAAAGTCTATTAACCAGAAATGAAATAATACTTACATAAAGATTTCTAACAAATGCAATGCACCACTACTGAGATCCTCTTCTCTGATTGAGGGAGGCCCTGCCTCTTGGGGGACCATCCACAGAACACAAGAAACAGATTCATATTTAAAGGGACAGCATACAATTAATAAGTAAAAAACAAATATATCAGAAATTTCAAACATGAAACATTACAATTCTCATAGTAAAAGTTGGAGCTTAGCTGCGGAAAGTGAGAAAATTTAATCCATATGCTATTGGACATTATTAGAAGAAACGTCTGTTAGTGGTAGAAGAGGACAAGGACATACAATATAGTCACTTAACCTTGTGAACGTGTCTCTTGGCCATTGCTTCTGAAGGGTCAGTAATACTCCTTCTACTTTTATTTGTGTTATTTGGGGAATGATGTTCAGTCCAAACCAGTGAACCCCACTGCTGAAACAAATCTTGGGGATGTGCTGCTAATTTATGAAACAGATGCTGCTGCTCAGTGAATATCTGAATACTGTATATGAGTTGGAAGACATTTGAAAAGTGCAGTTTAATATTAATAGAGAAAAGGAAGTATACAGTATCAGGCTTTTATGTAAAATTAAAGCAGGGCCTGAGAGAGGTAATTGGACAGCTCTTGTCTGTATCAACCACAGGTAGTCCCTTAAGAAGATGAACGGTATGTTAGTTTTATATCTGGAGAAGTAAAATACAACACCTATCTAAGAAACCTAATCTGTACAACTTAGTAAGGAGGTTAACAAGAGAACTTTGGTGTTTATACAACTTCAAATCCAGTCTAAGAAAGCCATTAGGTGGTTGAAGTTGAAATGGCATGAGACAGAGGAAGAGAAGAAGCAGAGAAGGGTGACAATCTGCAATACACATAGTTGTTAACCTCTGGAATTGTAGTAGGACCAACCAGAGCAGGGCGGAGTGGTGACTCTGAGGTTGCCGATTTGAATCCCATAAATGCCAGAAGTAATTCCACTCTGTTTGGCCCTTGAGCAGGGCCCTTAACCTGCAATTGCTCCATCCTTGGTAAGACATTAACTTACATCCAGCCCTGCAGCTTGCAGTGAAAACTTTGGGGTTGATAGCAGGATGGGCATTCTAGCCACTGTAAAAAAACCTCACACTGTTCCATTGCATTCGAACTAGTGTGGTGCTAAGGTGTCACCCATTGCATGCCTGCACTCGGGTCCTAATTTGGGATCCTGAGGTGGTTCGTCGTGTGGTGGTATGGCAACAAACTATATAAGTGAATGCTCCCTTCCTCTCCCTCTCTCAACCATAGGAATTGGTTAGATGTATGGATTGCATGCAGTCTTTTGGAGAAGTGACCAGTTAGTGTTAGATTGTTAGTTGATATTACATGCATACTACAGCAAATTTCCCCTCTTTCTTATTCTTGTGCTGCAGCACAGCTGATAGGTTAGAACATCACCAAAGGTAACATGAGGACGACTGCATATGCTAAATAAGCTGTCTCTTATTAGCCTTAAAAGTTTATGTGTAACGTTTGCACTAAAGGAACTTGAACTATGTGATATTCCTCTTTTGGTTGTAACCATTCTTTCAGAATTTTCAGGAAATTCCATTACAGTATAAACGAATTTCCAGTTTTAAAGACACAATGGCTACTTCAATCTGCCACAACCCAATAGGGAACAGTCAAGCAAGTTTTGTTCTCCTCTTTAATCATGTGATAGATATATCATAGCTATATGTACAAAACTGTGATTGTACAGTGGCTAGCACAACTAACTTGCAGCTCGAGGGGCATCAACTCAAATCTACATCCAGACCAGGCAAGGAGTTTGTACATTGTCCTCTGTATCCAGGTGGATGTTCTGTAGAAATTCCGGGTTATTCCCACGTACCAAAAATTGTAATTGGAATTGACTCACACTATATTCTGGATTTGCCCTTGTTTTCAACCTGACACTCCTGGATTAGGCTATGACTCCATGTAAACCTGTGATGGAATAAGCATATTCAGAAGAGAGAGGGATGGGAGGATGTGTATTCTGTTAAATGGAGCTATTTCTTACTTTCATTTATGATTAGGGATGATCAACTTTGATAGCGTACATTATATTTAGTTTACCTCTCAAAATGTTTAAGGAAGTCAAAGTTGTAGTAAAGGGTATAAAAATATTCAAATGCACATTTTTGAACCCACTTATCCAGAAGCAATCACACAAAGTTGTTTTTTTCATTTAATTGCAACACTTAATTTTTGATGACTACTACTTCTACTTCTTTACAGTACCATGAGCTGGTTTATATTGTGCTTGCTTTCATGAAATAATTGTTCTAAAATGTGCTATTCACAATACAAGCAGAATGCTTGATATAATACTGCATTCAGTAAAGTTTTTTTTGTTTTTGTTTTCTTGATTTGTGTGGTACACTTCAGTAAATGAATAAGTCACTTTATTAATGGAAAGGACAGTCTAAATTGTCAGACAAGTTTATAGGTTCAGCAGTAGCTCCTAATAAAAATATTCATGTCCTCACAGTCAGTGAGGCATGGTGGCTGCTGCAAGACTGTGGCTCAATTCCTGCTGTTCACTCACTGTGCACCTCTTACACTTTGAGTGTTCTAATTTTAAAATAGATATACCATATATACAACCCCTTAGGCTAAAATGCCTTGCAATAGCATTCTCTTTTGAAAGATCCAACCGTTACTAGTATACAGATCTGAGCTCAGATCTCAAAACTAGTGGTCGAGTGTGTGTACATTTCCCCATTATTGTGCAGGTTTTTCCCAAACAGTATCTCTAAACTGTTCCATTATGTACTTGAATATGCCCAGAAGTGAACTGCCACTCTGCTGAAGTTTTGTTCTTACCATGTACTCAAGATCATATGCCTTTGAAAATGGATGAATAAACAGCAAAAGTAAATTGGGGTTAATAAATTACTACAATCCAGGAGTCTGAATGTGTATGTGCTCAATGGCAGCCCTGAAATCATGTCCAAAACTGATCTCCCCCAACAATAGATTGACTATGAAACTGTAAAATACCATGAGTAACCTGTCAAGCATTATTATTTCATTTCTAACAAAGAAATAATGCTATAAATAATGCATGATCTTTCTAAAGCTGCTCATTCCCTGTGTGTGCCTATTCCAGCAGAAGCAAGCTCTGGGCAATGTCTAAACTTGGGTAGGACTTGGGCCCATCATCAGGTGAACAGTCATAGACAAATATATATATATTATATATACTTATATATATATATATATATATATATATATATATATATATATATATATATATTATATAAATGTCTACGCGTGGAAGTGTGTATGTCTGTCTGCCCGGAAGTATGAGGCTACAGCGTAAAGCTCAAAGAGCCAGCAATGTGGCCCCAAGTTAACAAGTATGAAGAAGAAAGAAGTACGAGGCTACAGCATGAAGCTGAAAGAAAGCAAAGTGAAACCGCTGAGGAAAGACAAACAAGAGAGAAACTCGCTTAGCCGCTGACAGACAAGGGGAACGAGCACGTCCGCAAAATGAAATCGCTGACTCTGCATTTCAATTTTTCTTTACTGCATGCGCTTACACAGCTAGTATATATATATATATATATATATATATATATATATATATATATATATATATATATATGTATATATATTGTGACATGTGAGTCCCTGTCTTGCACCCCAAAACACAAGGCTGAGTCTCAGTACTTTAGCAAACAAGCTTTATTCAGCTTGAAACAGGAGCAGCATGGTTATTTATTGCACCGGGATCTACCACTCTGCTATACACAGACACAGCAATCGGGCAGGGTCGTGGCCAGGTTATTGGTTAATACTGCTCCCTGTATTTGTAATGCTTCTTGCATTACCCATCAACAACAGCGCTTACAATGCAAATGCGTTTGAATTGGATTTGCTTTCACTGTGAGCCGCTGCAGCACAGGGAGCCTGTGGTTTCCCCGTCAATGCCCCGGCAATATGCTGTCTTCCACAGACGTGGCGATCGTTCTTCAGGACACTCTTCGGTGTGTCGTCCCATTGGGGGAGACCCAAAAGAGTTTAGAAACCTTACTATATATATATACTGTATATATATATATATATATATATATATATATATATATATATATATATATATATATATATATATATATATATATATATATATATATATATATATATATAGGAATACCAGGGTGTACAGCTTCCCAAACCCAGACACAGACAAGCACAGAGACACAAGTCCAAGGCAACACATGTTTATTTCTAGCTTTTCCCCGCTCCCCACTACAGATCACAGTACAAAAGTACTGCTCAGTCCTTTTTTCGTACTTTTTATCTCTTTCTTTCCCACCTCCACTCCTCTCCCAGCATGCTTTGTCCTCCACCTCCCAACTCTGGCTCCTCGAATGGAGTGAGACGGCTCCTTTTATTCTACTTCTAGGAGTGCTCCAGTTGGCTCATTAGAATTACCTGGAATTACTCCCAGGTGTGGTAGAAGTTCATTATAGAGCTCTGCAGCTCCCCCTGGTAAGCCCCACGGAACCCAACATGGCTGCACCAAACACCAAGTCTTGACATGGCCTGCCGGGAATCCATGGTGCCACAGCTGCCCAGGAGGGCTGTCCTCTAGGGTCCCAGGGAAACTAGTGCCTTGCTGATGCTCTCTCCCCCAGTCCTTCCATACAGTTGGAGTCCCAGACAGGTAATGATACAGTATATATATAATGAAACAGCATACTCTAAATAAATAGTTTTTCAGTACTAAAACAGATGGCTGCACAATTAACCGTATACTAGTGGAAAGTTATGATTACTGCATTCCACTTAGATCTCCCTTTCTTTCAGAGATCTGAGAAACTGCTCTGAACAACAAACAAGTGCTGTAATTCAAGGTTATTATAGTTTTGTCTTCTTATATTAGTTTTTATTTCTATATTTTTTCTAACCTGCCTTGGAAATTCAGTTAAGGTTTAGTTTTCCTTCATTGTGTATTTTTAGCTTTAATTTAGTTTTTATTTCACAAAGACATTTCTATTTTATATTTATATCTAATAGTTTCAGTTTTAGTTTTAGTAATTATGGTATGGTTAAAGAGCTACTATGGAGTTTAGTTTTGTGTCACAATTAGTCACAATTAGTCAGAACTGTACACTTAACGGATTAAGAGATTAAAAGCTTACTACACTACATTGTTTTCTATCTGGTTTTGTTTTTGTCTGGTAAAAACAAGCATAATCAAAACCAGAAACTGAATATGAACAATTTTATACAATTCTGTAATTTTTAAAAATATTTTCTGTGTCATTTATGCTGAACAAATTTGTGCTGATTGTTGGCACTTTTTATCTTTTTTTTTCTTTTATTGCCCAGAATGGGCCAATTTGTAATGAAATTTAGGTGAATTTTAAGTTTTAAGTTTTTTTTTTTTACTGTAAATGTCTACAGCACACAATATATCTCGCTCCAAGACAATGTGCTTATAATGAATGCCTTCAATATTGCATTCAAAAATCTCCCACACTTTTTTTTACAATTTTATTAATTTTAATCATTCCACACAAATAGATCAGTTTTTACAAAAAATAGGATTGAAAACAGATCGACCCTCACCCCTGAAAAAGAGAGCATGGCTAATGGGGTAAACCTTAAAGCTTGTAAACATACCTAAATTGATTAGTTTAATAGGGCAATAGATATGAATGGAGAAGAGAAAAAAATGCGGAGAGAATTGCTTCCTTGGTGCTTTAAGAGCTTATTCTAAAATATTATTGATTAGATCCTGCCAGGTTCTGAAAAAGTTCTGTACAGATCCTCTAACTGAGAATTTGATTTTTTCCCAATTTCAAATAATACAAAATATCGGTTTCCTACTGACTTAAAAGAGGAGAATTAGGATTCTTCCAGTTTAGCAAAATAAGTCTGCGTGCCAAAAGAGTAGTGAATGCAATCACAGTTTGTTTGTCCTTGTCCACTTTAAACCCATCTGGAAGAACACCAAACACAGCTGTTAATGGGTTAGGAGGGATTGTGACACCAAGGCTGTCTGAGAGGCACTTAAAAAGTTTGGTCCAAAATGATGTTAATTTGGTGCAGGCCCAAAACATGTGACCCAGTGAGGCTAGGACCTGATTGCAGCGTACGCAGGTTGGATCTTGCCCTGGAAACATTTTGGACAGTTTTAAGCGAGACAGATGTGCTCGATATATAATTTTGAGTTGAATAATTGTATGCTTTGAGCATATGGAGGTTGAGTGAATTTTCTGTATTGCTACTTTCCACTCCTTTTCAAATATATTGATTAAGAGATCTTTTTCCCATTGTCCTCTTAGATCTTTGATAGGGAGGGACTGTAACATAATTTTATATGTTGCAGAAATGGTGTTTAAGTCCTCGAAATTGAGCAATATTTTTCCGGCATGGAGAGGTGTGCAAGATGAGGAAAACCGGGCAGGTTCCTAATTTGAAGATAGTGAAAGAAATGTGTAGCTGGAAAGTTAAATTTGGAATGTAATTGTACATAGGGTGCGAAGATGTTGACTATATAAAGATCTCTAAGCAATTTAATCCCAAATCTTTTCCAGATATTAAAAACTGCATATATTTGCGAGGGTTGAAAGAGGTGGTTCTCTTGCAGGGGTGTCACAGATAAAAGATTCTCCATCTTAAAATGCTTTCTATATTGGTTCCATGTCCTGAGTGAGTGAAGCACAATTGGGTTATTAGTATATTGGCGATAACTTGCATATATTGGGGCACAAAGCAGGGAATATAAAGAAGTACTGCAGGATTTTACTTCTATTGTGGACCAAGCCTGTGTATGTTCATCTATTTGTGTCCAGGTTTTTATAGCTTGTATGTTTGCTGCCCAGTAATAAAACTGAAAGTTGGGTACAGCCATGCCACCTTCTGCCTTAGGTCTTTGTAGGGTCATTCTTTGGATACGTGGGTGTTTTGAGTTCCAGATAAATTAGGTTGTTGTTGAATCTAATTGCTTAAAAAATTATTTATTGATGTATATTGGAATGTTTTGAAATAAAAAAAGAAGCTTAGGAAGAATATTCATCTTAACAATGTTAATTCTTCCAGCTAGAAGTCTTGCTTAATTTTTTCCATACAAACGTTTATCTGTTGATAAAGAGCTTTGTGTTTACTTGTGATATTTACCCCTAGGTATTTAAACTGATCTGCAATAATAAAAGGAAAGGTGTCCAATCTGATATTGTATGCTTGAGAATTCACTGGAAAGAGTACTTTTATTCAGATTAATTCTGAGACCAGAGATCTTTTGAAATTCTGTAAGTGCTGTTAAGACTGCAGGCACAGAATTTTGTGGGTCTGATATATACAGCACCATATCATCTGCATATAGAGAAATTTTCTGTTCCAGTCCTTCTCTGATGATCCCCTTTATCTGATAAGCATTTCAACAGTGAACCGCGAGTGGTTCAATGGCGATTGCAAATAGCAGTGATGACAAGGGGCATCCTTGTCTGGTACCACATTCTAGTTTAAAGTAGTCTGAACAAATGTTGTTAATACAAACTGAAGCTTCTGGATTGGTATAGAGTAGTTTGATCCATGCACAAATGTTTGGGCCAAACCCAAATTTCTCTAATGTAGTGAAAAGGTATTTCCATTCAATCATGTCAAATGCTTTTTCTGCATCCAATGATAATAATATTTCTGGGGTGTTTGACTTTGCTGGTGAATATATTACATTAAACGGGCATCGCAGATTGGAAGATAAGTGTCGACCCTTAATAAATCCAGTTTGATCTTGTGATATTACCGAGGGCAGCACTTTCTCCATCCTTCTAGCTATGATTTTTGAGAGTATCTTAACATCATTATTCAGAAGTGAAATTGGTCTGTATGATACACATTGTAAGAAGTCCTTATTTTGTTTAGGAAAGACGGTGATTAATGCTTGGCAAAAAAGTTTGAGGTAGAATTTGGTTGTCTCTGGCTTCTGTAAATATTGCTAATAGGAGGGGAGCTAGCTGAGTGGAGAATTTCTTATAAAATGCTGCAGGGTATCCATCAGGGCCTGCTACTTTCCCACCAAAAAATGTATACATTTAAGCATGTAATGGGCAAAGAAAAAATGAGGTATACCCGAAGGCACTGCAGTAGTACTCAATGTAACTTTACTTCTTAAATGTTAATGTTTTACTGTTTAATAATTTATACGCTTCTTATATATTGTTCAAATTCTTTTATGAAAATACCAGTGACAGCGCAATGCACGATAACATGGAGTGAATACACCATACGCATCTGCCCACGGCCGCCCTGGTGTGCGCAGATAGGAGTTGATTCTAAAATAAAATAAACATAAAAACAGTAATACATTCATCACCCATAAAGCGGATAGCAGACGTGACGTATTATATGTGTACCACATTTCAAGTCAATACGTGAAACGGTTTGCAAGCTACATGTGATTTAAAATCCTGGACAGACCAACGAAAAGCCACGGTAGCAAATTATTGAAGAAGATTTTACTGTTTAATAATTTATATTTATATGAAATGTGCTTCTTATATATTACTTCATATTCTCATATGATAATGATGTTAATGTTGTTTATATCGATTTCTATGTTATTGTAAGTGCATCTATGTGTGTATATGTATGTATGTATGTATGTATGTGTATATATATATATATATATATATATATAAAAAATATATATATAAAAAATATATGTGTATATGTATATATAATATATCTGTATATGTGTGTGTATATGTGTATATGTATATATATATGACAGCAACACTCATAACAATGACAACACAATTACATTGACAATCATGTTACGTTATTTTTAAAATGTTTCCTTTACTTTTTCATAACCTCTTTAACACACTACTTCTCCGCTGCGAAGCGCGGGTATTTTGCTAGTTTCTTATAAAATGCTGCAGGGTATCCATCAGGGCCTGCTACTTTCCCGCCTTGAAGTGACTTTATAGCATCTAGTAATTTTGATAGCGCCAGAGGTTTATCTAGTTCCTCCACACTAAAAGTATCTATTTGTGGTATCTGTAATGTATCCAGAAATGCATTAGATTGTGTGTTGTCTTCTTTAAACTCAGTAGAATATAAGGATTTATAGTAGTCTCTAAATGTGTGCATAATATTTTTATGGTCAATGATTTCATCTCCATTTGTGTTGGAGATTACTGGGATTGCATTGTGAACTTCTTGCTTGTGGATTTGTTGAGCTAAACGCTTATTAGCTTTCTCTCCATGTTCATAGAGGTTGAGTTCTGAATGCAGAGCCTGCCTTTTCCTATGCAGAGCCTCGCTTGGACGCCTGGCATGTTCTTCATCTAGTCTAGTAATTTCACTTCTTAGCTCTAATACTTTCTTGGTTTCTAATTTATTCCTGTGGGAAAGATATTAAATAATCTGTCCTCTTAAGAAGGCCTTTAGAATTTCCCAGATTATTCCTGCAGACACCTCTGAGGATGTATTTGTCTCTAGGAAGAAGCTGATTTGTTTAGATATAAATTCTGTACAGTTCTCATCTGCTAATAGTAGCGGGTTAAGACACCATCTGTGAGGTGAGTGTGTGGGGCATAATGACTTTAGCTCCAAGATCAGAGGTGAATGGTCGGAAATAACAATAGTGTTGTACTTGCAAGATTTAATTGTAGGCAAGAAATTATTATCTATTCAAAATAGTCAATTCTTGAGTAGCAATGATGTACTAGTGAGTAGAACGAATATGTTCTTGAGTTTGGATTTAGAAACCTCCAGGGGTCTGATAAGTTGTGGTCAGTTACAAACTGTGTAATTGTCTTTGCAGTGTTAGATGTCATCCCCCTTGTGATAGGAGTCCTATCTAAGAGTGGATTTAAAACACAATTAAAGTCCCCAGCCATTATAATTTTATGAGTATTCACATTGGGAATGGATACAAATACATTTTGCATTAATTCCTTATCATCGACATTAGCTGCATAAACATTTATCAAAATCATCTTACTGTTAAATAAGTTGCCCATGACAATCACATATCTCCCTTCAGGATCAGATACTACATCTGATGCTACAAATGAGACTGTTCTATGTATGAGAATTCCCACACCTCTAGTTTTCTTTGTAAAGCTAGAATGGAACATTTGGCCAGTCAAGTCTTTTTGCAGCCGGAACTGATCCTTGCTTAGTAAGTGGGTCTCCTGTAAAAATACTATTTTAGTGTTTACACCTGTTAGGTGAGAGAATACTTTCTTTCTCTTTAATTTGTGATTCAGGCCTTTAACATTCCAGCTCACAAAGCTAACTGTCCCATCATGGAGACATTAATTCTGAATTTTTGATGCCATTTTATAGTCTTAACTGGACGTGAGACAGCTTTAACCTTAATTTCCAATTTCTCCATGAGTTATTACCATGCAGCCTATTATTACATTGGTAGTTATAATTATAAGAAATAAAAGTATAGATTAGATATAGCCTGCTCTCTTTCTCTCCCCCCCTTATCCCCCCCCCCCCCCCCTTTTACCTCCCCACGTGAGGCTGAACCCCACTTCACAAAGTCCCAGTCCTCTGATATACCTAGAGATAGAGCACTTCCAAAACAAAACAAGCCCCCATGCAGCGGCGTTTGAGGATTAAAAAGTAGAGATATCTATTACCAATAAAGTCTAAATACTATATGCCAAAAATATAATCATTAACAAACTATAAGCATAAAGTATAATTTTCAGCAATCTTAAAGTAATAAGATAATAAACCCAGGGAGTGGTGTTAAAAAGTGGTCTTGGATAAGCATTGTAAATCCTAATGCAATAATAACAATAACAATAAACCAAGGGTATGATGTTAAACAGTCTCCTTTAGGGTAGTAAAAAAAAAGAAGAAAAAAAAGAAATGAATTTCTTCCACACACACGTCTATAACTCTAACTAAAACATAAACAGAAAGCGTCCGAGTAATGAAAAGGATATATAATTATGATACCCGTATAATTACAAGTGGATCAGACAGCAGGTGATATCTCCTTGCCATGCCATGACAGGATGCGACTCACTATTGTGTTTCAGAATAGTGTCGGGATCAGCTTTCTTAATTCCTTTTCTGCTTCATCCTTGCTGGAGAAAATGTAGTATTGGCCTTGCACATTCACTTTCAGTTTGGCAGGATACAAGAGGCTGTATTTGATATTGGCTTGCCGTAATCGCTATTTAATGTTGTAGAAGGCTGCACGTTTAGCAGCTGTTGTGGGAGAGAAATCAGGGAAAATACGAATGTGGTTATTTTCAAATATAATCTCTTGCTTGTGTCTGAGCAGTGCCATCACATCTAGCTTACATAGTAACCTCTCGAAGCGCACAATAAAAGACCTAGGTCTAAAGGTATTTGATCTGCAGATGCGGTAAGCTGCTGCTATATCAGTATCTGATTTAAAGTCCTCTCTAATTATTTTAGAGAATAGATATAAAAAATTTGAAAATAGATTCTACTGTGTTCTGACAGTTGTGATAATGAAAATCATGGGGGCTCATAGGAAGAACAGGGCTCTTTGTCTTAAATCAGTGTGCAGACCCCATCTAGCTGTATTGAGGGAAATAAAGAAAAACAAGCATTTAGTGTCAAGGTTAGGGGCAGTGATTAGCTTGATTAGCCCATCATAAGAACAGTAAACCCATAATGAGCAGAGCAAGAGTAGGTAATAGGAGTGAGGACAGCCACAAAACAACAGAGACAGCAACTGAGATTAAGAACAACATACAGTATACATTATCTAAACCTGTTTATCTAGAGCAGGATGGCAGGAAACCTGGAGCCTACCTGAGCAGGTTTGGATGCAAGGCAGGAAAAATCCCTAGTATGCAATATGTATGATATGGCTGATGTTAAGAACAACAAGAATATGATATTTCAACTATCTATTTTGAGAGAGACAGAAAATTTTAAAAAAGGGCGACAAATATTTTAAAATATAATTCTGCTACTGGATTATTTTCACAATATCAGGTATTTTGAGCTGTGAATATAAACTAAAAAAAGATAAATTAATAAATATAGAATAAAGACAAAAACACATTAGTATGTTCTGTTTTTCACCAGTGGGTAGACTCTCTTTGCCTACCTACCTGTAGTTCAGTAGAGACATTGCCAACTCAGGAATTTTACGAAGTTTGTATCGCTTTGTTGTTAAATGACTTTTTTTAAAGCAAAAGTGACTGGTCAACAACAAAATGCTGATCCTGCATGATGACCTAGTCAGTCTCTTGATTGGTGCCGTTTTATTTTTAGAAAGGATTTCTCCTGTGCAAAGTGGCAGGTGAATTATTGTCAACAAAACGCAGGCACCTGAGAAATAAACTGAAACATTACTCAGTCATGATTTTTTTGCCTGCAGTGGGTTGGCACCCTGCCCAGGATTGGTTCCTGCCTTGTGCCCTGTGTTGGCTGGGATTGACTCCAGCAGACCCCCGTGACCCTGTGCTCGGATTCAGCGGGTTGGAAAATGGATGGATGGATGGATGATTTTTTTGTACAATGGCAAGAATATTTACTCAAAAATGAAAACTAAAAATATTTTTAGTATGTTATTATTTTATTTCATTTAGTCTTTCCAGCTACTTTAATAGTTTAGTTTAGTTTTAGTTTTTCATTTCATCCTTGTTAATTATTTTATTTCAGTTTACGAAATGTTTTTTTAATAATAGTTTCAGTTTTGATTTTAGTTTTCATTAACTATAATAACCTTGCTGTAGTTAAGTACAGACGCATTTACAAGGTGCAAGTGCACTAACACAGGGGTAGGCAACGTCGGTCCTGGAGTGCCACAGTATGTGCAGGTTTTTGTTCCAACCCAGTTCCTTAACGAGAACTCAATTATTGCTGATGAAGCACATATTGCTTAAGTGACATTTTAATGCTTCATTTTAGTGGTCTCGCTTGTTAAGGTTCTCCAACCTTAATTGCTTATTTCAATCTTAAACTGCTGCATTCAGTGTTTTAATTGCTCCTTATTAGCAATAAGATGTAAAACAGGGGTAGGCAATGTCGGTCCTGGTGAGCCGCAGTGGCGACAGGTTTTCATTCAACCCAATTGCTTAATTAGAAACCAATCATTGCCAATCTCAGACCTTATTTAATTTTATGGCTTGTTAGTCTGTGCAATGTAAGGCTTTTATATCGTAGATTTTTTTCCTTTCCAATGATATCATCCAAATGATTTGAAGCCTAAAACAGATCATTTTCAGTCTGTCACATTTTCTATTAAGTGTTTTATTAAATCAAACCGTGCATGATGAACACACACAGATGTAATTGGAAAAAAGCTAGCTGGAGAACTGCTGGCTGCTTTGTCTTTTACATCTTATTGCTAATAAGGAGCAATTAAAACACTGAATGCAGCAGTTTAAGATTGAAATAAGCAATTAAGGTTGGAGAACCTTAACAAGCGAGACCACTAAAATGAAGCATTAAAATGTCACTTAAGCAATATGTGCTTCATCAGCAATAATTGAGTTCTCGTTAAGGAACTGGGTTGGAACAAAAACCTGCACATACTGTGGCACTCCAGGACCGACGTTGCCTACCCCTGCACTAACAAATCAGAGGCACTCACATCACATGACTAAGTATGAGCTAAATGCTAAACACAATTAAAAAGTACCATACCATTGCCCAGGCCCATTTAATCCTGAACAGGGTGTCAGGAGCCTATCCCAGCAAGCATAAGGCACAAAGTAGGAACAATCCCCATACAGGGAGTCAGCTCATCCCAGGGTGAACACACTGAGGCCAACTGAACAACACTAATCCAACTCGCCTGCATGTTTTAGACTGTGGGAGGAAACCCACAGAGACAGAAGGAAAACATTCAAGCTCCATGCAGGGAGGACCAGCAACACAAACTCTGATCTACTTACTGTAAGGTAGTGGAATGGAATACTAAATAAATATACTATGAATATATTTATTTAGTAGTTGAAGCAGCTTCCTGGAGAATTGAGAAGTAATGTTGAACTTAGATCAGCTGACACTTTTAGACGGTTATATATGGTGACTCTGAGCCTGGGCAAAACGCAAACAACAAAAAAAAAATCGTCCGTAAATGAGAAATATTTGTTTTCAAGAGTGTATTGTGCAAACTGTTAAACATTTACATAGCCATTTCAAATTCAACCATATAGTACTGGATTAAGAGTGCGCGAAGGCTAAACAAGCAGCAAGAAGTCTCAGCAACGTTATGGGTCCGCCACCCAGATACCTGTTTGTGCTCAGTATACAGCAGACTATGGACAGAAAAACCACTCTTGCAGGGCGAAAAATCAGATAACAGTAATCATCGAGTTTTAATTATTCAAAGACATGGCTCCGATTAAAACTGTGTTCATTTTTAAAAAATGATCAACATTGCAGGGTAAGAGAAGTCATCCCCAACTGCATTCATTCTTCTAAAGTTACTCTGGCTTTACTTTACTCCTGATCTCGGACAAAAGTGAAAATGGATCTGAAAGAAGTAACATTTCATGCATTAACGAATCATGTGGTTAATCATAACTATGGAAGCATTCCCGTGCATAACGGTTCATTATATCGATTAGGAACGTATTTTGAAGAGCAGATGCTTGCAATGCTGCCTCTTTAAACGAGTGCGCCTGTCATCACAATTCTGCATTGCTCAACTGGGACACTGACTGTTCAAGGGCCGAGTCTGGTAGCAGCATGTAGCAATGTGTTACTATCAAAAAACTGCTTGAACGTACTGTGTATTAATACTGTATTGTTAGATTCAATGCTTGTATGCACCAGAATTATCAGGTTGCGTTTACCTTATTGATCTTACGTTACTGTCATTTGAGGTTTTATTATCTGCTTTAATTTTACATACACACGCAACATTTGTTTTCTTAGTACAGCAGAACCCCAATTTAACATTCCCATGTTTAACATTTTCCCAAATTTTGCATTTTCGAATGATCAGTGGTGGTGATGGCTGGGTTTTAACAATTATTAAAGTAAGTAACAATTATTGTGAAACAACACGAATGTATAATAATAATAATCTATTTTATTTATATAACGCCTTTCCCATACTCAAGTGGTGATTTTATAAATATTTGAATATCTAAACAGTGTCAAAAATTTTATAAATGAGCTGTTTATTTTGAAAAGTAAAAAAAGAAACATTATTAAACGCTACATTTTTAATGTTTCAGCTAATCCAAAATTTAACAATTACATATTAAGTTTCCAGAAAAATTGAGGTTCTACTGTGTGCTAAAGGAATACAATATTTGTAGTTGGTAGCATAAGGTGCATATTTCATTGTACTGTTAGTTGAAATTAATAGTCGCAATTATAATATCAAAGGTACTAATCGCCAATAGTTACTTTTGTCATTATCGTGCACCCCTACTAACGCATCCTCAGTGTTTCATTCCTTCACCGTGTTGGAGTCTGGTGCACGCGCCGCGTTCTCGTTCCAGCACTTCCGGTCACAAAGACCCTTCCCACTGTAGTTCTGCGGAGAGTAGGCGGGGCACCCCGCCTTCGTCTCAGTTTGTGAATTCCCAGTCTGGTGTCAAGGCAGGTCTGTTTTGGAGTCCAATAGCGGCGAGCTTGTTAGCTGACCTAAACTGATGTCAGTGATGGTGAGTTTTTCTTTCGCGTCTACGTTTACACAGCCGTTGCTCCTTTTTTCGTGATTCAACAGAAATGACGATTGTATACACCTCGAGGACTTTGCTTTCAGAAGGAAGTCGTGCCTGTCACGAGTGAGTTGGGAATGGAAGCTGGGACTGGCCCGAAGTGTGCACTCGGCTCCACTGACACAGGTCTGCCAGTCAGAATGCTGTGGTGGCGGACTTTGATTGAATTTGGCATATAACTTTCAGTCAGGCATTGATAAAGGTCCTCCTGACTTACTTCTGCATTTGACATTCTTGTTAGCCTGCAGTGTTCGACACAGTAATTTTTCTGTTTTGATTTTGATTTCAGACTCGCAGGTTGGGCTCATTTCTGAGTGATAGTTAGCATCGTAGACTTTAAAAATAGAAATCTCCCTTTCGACACTTATTTTTGTATTTCTCCGATGTAATTATCATGTTTTAACTTCAAAGGCTATTTGAATACAGAGACAGGACCATTCCGCCGACGTTAAGTTTCATTTTATTCTAGTCATTTTGAAACTAAACGTTTTTCTGGAATTATCCACGAATTTGTCAGTAATATTGTAACGTCAACCATAGGTAAAAAATGTCATCACAGCCTTCTTTTTCTCATCTTCCTAATCTCTTTTAAATTGTATGCTGTCCGTAATTGCTCCAATTTGGCAGAGCTCTATGCCTGCAGTACAGTGTTTAGTTTTACAAGATGATTGAAGTAGCTTTAAATTGAATTTAAAAAATAAAGTGTTAATTTTTAGACGTCCATATAGATAAATTTGACACTAGATTTTCTTCGTTCTCTGTGAAACCGATGCGTTTAAAGATTATGTAATTGATAACGTTTTTTAATGTGAAGATAGCAAGATGCAGACTCTAGCCTGCTTCCTAAGTCCAGAGTTTCTGTGCACTGTTAATGATTTCCTTTTTCTAATTTCTAGATGGTGGCATGGTAAATGTCCATGAATGAAAATCACGCTGAATCAGTTAGTGTCATGTAATGCCGTCTTTGTCCAACTGTATTTGGAATTGAAAATGCCCTTCAAAACTCTTCAGCTTGTTCCAGATGTAGCCGAAGAGTCCCCTCTCCCAAACTTAGTTAGACAAAGCGCATTTGAAAATGGATGGATGTATGCGCCTGAAACATTTTATTAAACGCAGATATGAGTGTTAAAAAAATAAACGCTTTCATGTTTTATTGGGATGACACTGTGGCAGAAAGGTTGATACTGCTGCCTTGCAGATTTGTGAATTAAGTGGTCTGGAAATTAATTAATGTAATATGAATATATTGTATTTTTTTAAGGTTAATCTGGAAAAAAAAGTAATTAAGATGTGATGCAAAAGAAGTTCTTCAGTGTTTCCTGAACCCAGCAAGAAATATAAACAATGTCTTCTGTTGAAGTTATTCCTGACTGTTATACTCATGTGCTGGCAGAGTTTGATTCTTTAGATCCACTCCTGTCTGCCCTCCGCCTGGACCATAGCCGACTGAAGGTAAGCCATAATAGTTTTTCTGGCTGTTTACAATTTGACTATATCCATTGTATTTAATGGCTTTACTAGATGGAATGCCTTTATTGTCAGAAAATGTAAATTTGTCTGTTTCAGATGGCAAAGTATAGTAACTTTGTGAATGTACATTCAGTTATTATGTAAATAAAATAATGAGAATAATTCCAAAGCTTATGATATGTTAAAATATCCATCCATCTTCTAACTATAATCCAAGTCAGTTCTGCAAGGAACTGATGCTTGTCCTGGCATTACTGGGTACTAGAAAGGAGCCAGTCCTTGATGGACTGATGCTAGAATATAATATTTATATAGTTAGCTATTCCTTAAGAGCGTACAAAGGGCATTTTAGTCAGTCAATTGTTTTAAACTGTTCCTATGTAGAAATGTCACATTTGTCTTGAAATTCCAAAGCGCTCCCAATGTTTGTTTTCTTCATGAGCATTGTTAACTGAAAATTCCTCTTCTTATGGTTAGCTCAGTTTTTCTTATATTCCCAATTGTTGCTTTATTTATTAAATACTGTACATAAATACACATTGTTATGACTCTATGCATGCTTATTTAAACAGATATGTGCTTATATATATGTTAGTGTTGCTTGGTTTTATATCTTTCTGTTTCTGCTTTTAATCAGCGTTATCACTCACAGTTTGTGTGTAGTAAAAATTGTTGTACTCGTATAAAGCAAATTGACACACTGGTTAGATTCTACCCTTTTCCTTTGTATAGTACAAATTTTGGAGTCCTGTATATGTAAGCACCTGCTTACCCTAGTGTGAGCAGTTGCTTTCACATTTTCCTTGTGAGTCAAGTAGGCCTGGAAGTGATGAGCTGTCCAAAGAGAGTTGTTGCCAGACTAATTATCATCCTCATCCAGCTCTTTTTGCTTACACAGATTAGGACTAGGACTGAGAAGATAAATGTTCTGTTTGTGTGATTTTTTTGTAGTAATTCTGTATTACTTTGTGGAGGAATACATGGGTTTTTCTTGTTTTCATTTGCTGTTAACCAGAACCTAGACACATTCTTTAGACATTTTGAGTGTTTTCATTTAAAAGAGTAAACAGCTCTCCATTATAATTACTTGATTCTCTAACTGCTGACTTTTGCAAACTGTTCCCCACTGCAGGAATGAGTCATGTTAAATTTACTTTTGGGTCTCTCATTAACCGTATTGTCATTGTGGTAAGAGGCAGAGTTGTTATATGAGGGGGTAGTATGGAGAACGTCTCCCCCACTGCTGAGCTTCCTGTACAGGTGATCCCTGGGCTGTCTGAGGATTCCATTTAGAGATTGGTTAAAGTTGTGCTGGCTAGTTATGGGAAATAATATTTTTTAACACCACATTAAAGGATGAGAGGAACAAGGAATCAAGAATTTGGACATCTTTGCATTAACCCTGTTTAATAAAAAATAAAATAAATCAAAATGAATGTAAATAAGCATATTTGCCATTAGGGATGTCACTATACCAGAATTTTTGTATTTAATATCAGTACCGGTAGAGTTTTATGATACTCGATAGGTTTTGATTCCAGGACAGAAGCAGAAATCTCATTCAATAGCGTTTTATTACCTCAGTTTATCAAAGTGAACAATATTGTGCCTTTTTCTGTAATACAATATAAAAAATAGAAATGCTAACAGTAAATATAGCTTTAAAATGCTGGTATATCTATCGAGCAGTTACCTAACTATCATGTAAGTAAACTTGTATTAGCATTCATAAATATCAAAATACAATGTAATTCTAGGGATCAAATGGGGTTTATAATCTTGGTGGGGGAGGGGGTGTTCAGCATAGCATTTTTAAAGATCAGTCCATTATAAACTATCCAGATTTATCTTAACATGTACACGTTCTAAATTTATTCTCAGACATTTTCTGTCCAGTAACTGAAAACTACTGCCTAAAATCCATACTAAATATAAAAATTAAGACACTATTGTATATGCACTGTTGAATTAGTGAATTCCAATGTAATTTCAGATACATTGATCCCCCGTTATATTGCGGTTCAGCTATTGCGCCCCAGCTACATCGTGGATTTATTATTATTATTATTACTAGGGGGCTCCGCCCCCTGTTCGCTTCGCTTGCCCACCCCCAGGTTTGGTTTACCGGATAAACAATTTAAAGAGATTGTTATTTTCATGGGAATTGATACATATGGATTATTTTCATTTTTACTTTAAAACTTTTGTAAAAACAATATTTGTCCTTTATTTCCTGCCCCTGGTTAAATCTCTTTCTTGCGGGACTTATAACGCTGCTCACATTGTGAAGGGGGGGTCTGAACGCACACTAAAGAGATGCGATCGGTTCAGCTGCTGTCTTGCTGCTGGCCAGCTGTGTGTTGTGCTAGTCGCGCTTTACGTCAATCACTTAAAAGCCTGTACAGCAGCTTTTGTCACTTCGCTTCTCTGCCGCTAGCATTCTGAAGATCGGGGGTGGGAGGGGGGGATTTGTGTGAGGGCCGAACGCACGCTCGCATCATCTGCTGGCTTGCTGCAGCTGCTGCTGGCAAGCTGCGTGTTCTGCTTGTTGTTGTTTTAAGAGCTGGGAGCACCTGAAGTTTGTCTGCCAAAAGCATTCCAACAACTGCTAGGTTAGATGTCAGTGAACTTGTTTTAAATTGTCTGTAAGTAGGGCATGACGTGCAAAAGTCACCGTCTCACGGGTTTTGCTTCCTAAGGTTGTAATGTCTAGTCTTGCATGTCATCAAAGTGTCTCTCTGAGATGATCTGGTCTTGATCGCTTCGTTATCCCCCCTCAGATGCGACTATGCTCCTGCCACTTCGTGTCTCTCCCACTCACGTTGTGAAGGGGGGGAGCTGAACGCACGCTAAGCAGAAGTGGACAGATCAGCTACTGGCTTTGTGCTGCTTCTGCCAAGATGCCTGTTCTTCTTGTCACTCTGCGCGTCAGATCACTTAAAAGCCTGTATAGCAGCTGTCCTTCTGTCTCACTGCCATGTCTTGCGTGACGTTAAAATGTCTCTCATGGGATGTCAGATTGTCTTCTGAGAAGATCACGCCTTGTCTCCCTGGTCTCCCTCCCAAGATTTTTTTTTATAATAGATGTTACTCATATCCTTAGCCCGACATCCACATATATGCGTTTACAAAGTGTGTTTCAATAAGTTTACTTGTGTTTAAAGCATGTGGGAGGGGTATTTTAAGGCTTAAACTATAAAAAAAAAATGTTTATTTATATGGTCTTTCTATATCGTGGATTTTCACCTATTGCTGATGGGTCTGGAACGTAACTTCCGTGCTAGGCGGGGGATCACTGTAGTTCAATTTAAACAAACTGTTTAAAACTGTTTTTGTAACATCATTGTTTTAAAGTTTGGTTTGTCAGTAAATCCAGTGGTTAGATTTGTAATATTTTAAGATTGATATCTGCATCATTAGCAGGTTAAAAAAAATATTACTAAAGAGTAATACAGTAGTGGCCAAAAGTTGTGGCAGTGACATAAATGTTGTGTTTTGCAAACTTTGCTGCTTCAGCATTTTCAGATTATTTTTTTACATGTTTCTATGGTATACGTATGAAATGTTTATAATTTTTCTTAAGTTTCAAAGGCTTTTATTGGCAACCGCATCAAATTTATGTAAAGAGTCAATATTTACAGTGTGACCCCTTCTTCTTCATAACTTCTGCCATTCGCTCTGGCATGCTGGATATCAGCTTCTGACCCAAATCCTGACTGGTGGTGATCCATTCTTGCCATTTTAGTGCTTGGAGTTGATCACAATTTGTGGGTTACTGCTTGTCCGCCTGCTTTTTGATAATTGACCACAGGTTCTCAATGGGATAAAGATCTGGGGAGTTTCCTAGCCACGGGTCCAAAATTTCACTGTTATGATCTCTTAGGCACTTTGTTATCACTTTTGCCTTGTGACATGGTTCTCTATCATGCTGGAAAATGCATAGATCATCACCAAATTGCGCTTGGATTTTTGGGAGAAGTTGCTCTTGGAGCATGTTTTGATGCCATTCTTTATTTATGGCAGTGTTCTTGGGGAAAATTGTGAGTTGGCCCACTTCCTTGGATGAGAAGCAGCCCCACATATGGATTGTCTCAGGATGCTTCACTGTTGGCACAACACAGATCTCATGGTAGCATTCACCTTTTCCTTCTCCAGATAATCGATTTTCCAGATGTCCCAAACAGTCGGAAGAAGGATTCATCTGAAAACATATCTTTGCAGCAGTCTTCTGCTGTCCAATCCTTGTACTTCCTGCAGAATTTCAGTCTGTCCTTGATGTTCTTGGAAAGAAGTGGCTTCTTTGCTGCCCTTCTTGACACAAGCCCGTTATCCAAAAGTCTTTGCCTCACTGTGTGTGCAGATGCACTCACACCCACCTGCTGCCAATACTGAGCAAGCTATGCACTGGTGGCAACACGATTCTGTAGCTGACTCCTCAGGAGGAGACGGTCCTGGCGCTCGCTGAACACTTTTAGCAGATCATTCTGTGCCAGGGCCAAAATAAATGAAAATGTGTTTTTGTGATAAAGTTAACTTTTTATGCTAATAAAGCTCTTTGCAGTGAACTAATATGCATCCGATCAGTCTTCACAATAATATAAAAAGAACATGAATTGCCACCACAAAAACTGAAGCTACAAACTTTGCAAAACACAATATTTGTGTCATTGTCAAAACGTATGGCCAGTACTGCATTTAACAGATTAGTCAAATTAATTCAAATTTCAAATGTGTGTACCTTTTTTCTTTGTCCTGACTTTAAAGCTTCCCGTGTGAAATCAACCTTGTCAGTTATACATTAATCCTTTATTTCAGAACTCCTGTTAAACAGCCTTTGTTTTGCTGTTTTCAAGGTTTCTTACGTGAGTGATCAAACATTGTTATTGCTTATGCCTGTATACAAATTCAAACCTTGAAAATTACTTGGGTTGTTGTTATCTGTGCTCAATAAATTTGTAACTGTGAGACAGAATTACATTCTTAAACATACCATTCAAATATACAGTATGACGTGCACTGTCACTTACAGGTTATTTTAATGAATGATAATTTGTCTTCAAAAACCAAATAAATGACACAAATTCAATGTTTAGCAATGAAGTATGTTACAGTGTTTTGCATGTCCTGCTGTGTGTTTTAGCTATTACATGTCTCTGGTAACACAGTACACATTGTTTTAATAGGGAGATGTGCCTTGTCCTTTGAAGAATTGAAACACTAAGTCCATTTTATCTTGGTATTAATAAATGGAGCAACTCATGTCATTGCCAGTGCAGACAAGCCAAATAGCTACTTCATTTAAATCTTGTAGTGATGTTTACTTGCTACGGCTGTTTTTTCCCTGGCAGTCCTCCCACATTTCATGGTCCTGTGGATGCGTGTGAGTCATTCCCCAGTGCGACCCTGAACTGTATACTCCATTTAGAAAATGTATGGATATTACTACAGATAGACATCTCGAGGAGTGTGCATTATTATTTGAGAATGAATGCAAAGCTTCTGTTCATTTATCGGGGCTATGTAAGATGCTGTTTAAAAGCAATTAATCACAAATGCGTTATAATACAAGTTAAACGATTACACCTCACTAGATCAGTAATGTTATTTTCTCCTTAAATCATGCACAAAACAAATTTTTTTTTAAGTAATTCCAAATAAGTTGCAATAATGGTGCTTTTTAAAAAAATGTAAACGTTTTCTCGGACATGATCTCTGCTATTTTACTTTTCAGTATTTGTTGATGTGGTGCTGTTTCATATGTAGTTTTTAATCACATTTTTACATTTATTATTGTGCCTTCCTACGTGCAGTCACACATGAATGAGTATAGTACCAGTTTTTTCAGTACTACTGATACTGTGAAAAGGCCGGCACCATTACGTTTTTAGAACTCTGGTACTGAATTAGTACCGAAATATTGGTTCTTGTGACAACAATATTTGCTATGGCTTTGCGTTCTCCTTGAATTTCTCTATAATGTGTTATCTTTGTCTTCTTCTGGCTCTAGTTCAATAGTGAATGACAAATCCTGTACACGACGGGTTTTTATAGGGAGTTTACCTGGAGAGACAGGGTCTCCATGGTGTGGTGGAAATGACATCGCAAGTCATCCTGGTTTGGCCCTCACAACTGTGAATGGAGGAGAAAAGGCAGTTAATGACAGCACCCCATGCGTGACAACTGATATTTTGATTTGTGGGCAATACATTTTTGATTTATATGAGATCATTTGTGGAATTGTAAAACTTTACCTTCAATAAGATTGGTGCTGTACTTTTAAACCATCTCTAAAATAAGTTTGCTTGTGGATGCCAGTAACCATTTGCATAGTGTTCTGGACCCTGTTGTGCTGCTACTTTTCATGGCAGTCTTTGTTGCTTAGCTTATGTCCATTGAGTGAGTTGTATTTTCAGTTACTTTGAATTGTCATCCAATGTTTGTATTTACCTCTGACTTAACTAGTCTACTTAAAAATACTTAATTTGCAGATAATTAATAAATTGTTACCGCCCTTTGTTGTATGGAGCCTAACAAGTCATATTCAGGTCATTTAGTATCTGAAGCATTATTCATATAGTCGGCACTCCTCTCTCATTCACCAATGACCTTTGTTAAGGCAAGATTGAGTTGAATTTTGCAGGACCATAAGCCTGTAGAGTTTATCCATTAAGTTGTTCTTATTCAGGCTTCGTACAGAGCTTTAAACTGAGGTTTATTCATGTGTGTGTGTGTTTTTTCTCTCCATATTTCAGTGCACGTCTGTTGCAGTGTCTCGCAAATGGCTTGCTTTAGGTAGCTCAGCAGGAGGCCTGCACCTCATTCAGAAGGAAGGCTGGAAGCAGAAGTTAATTCTCACGCACAAGGTGGAATATTCTTCTACTCCATTTTCTCTTTTTCTCTTGTTTGTATGCTGGCTGCTTTCATCTGCTTTGCTAGGATTTTGTGGTTACTTTTTTAACTTTCGCTTCTCTGATTTTTCAGGAAGGTTCTGTTTCAAAAGTGGCATGCTGTCTCCACGATGAGGATTTTGTAGCTGTGGCAACAAGGTATGTGTCTGCAGACTGTCGGTTCCTTTTGTTTTCAAAGCTTTCCTCTTAATGGAAATTGTGAAGCTAAAACATGTACTCTGTATTGTTTGTTCACATGATGATTGGGTATTAAGAGCATTATTTGCTTTTATTTTTTTGAGCAAGTTTAAACCTCCCATTACTTTTTTTTACATATTAGAACTAATGATAGAAAGTTCATTGGGTGTGTGGGTGAGTAAGTATTATCGAGAAAGTAGTTGCCAGTTAAACTCTGATGTGCCTTTTCTCAGCCAGGGCTTGGTGGTGATTTGGGAACTACATGTCGATCATCGGGGAAAACCAGAACGTGTTTGTGTGTCTTCAGAGCACAGGGGAAGGGAAGTGACAGCACTTTGTTGGGACTCAACTCAGCATCGTCTTTTTATAGGGGACTCCACTGGAAAAGTATCAGTAGCCAGAGTTGCTTCAACCAAATTCGGCAAAGTATGCCTCGTTGATTTGTATTAATTTTATTATTTTTAATGAAATTATTTTTTTTTTTCAGCCATTGGGATGATTGAACATTAGAGTAAAATGTGTATTTTTTCTGTTATAGGGAGCTGGGTTTGTGATGTTTCCTGTACAGGCTATTGCTACGGTGGACTCACGAGTTGTTCAGCTCAGCTACTTTGAAGGAAGACTTCTGGTATCATCATTAAATCGCTGCTATCTCTGTGACACTGACAAGTAAATACACATTTATCTATCCTTCCTTAACCTGTTCTTTCTATCTCAGGAAACTGAAGGATGTTTTGGGACGTGAAACCAATTTTTAATGGGGAAGTAGTTAATTGAAGGGCATACCCATGAAATTTCATATACTGTCACTCATTTTGAGCCCAGTCAGAGCAGCCAGTTAACCAAACATGCTTGTCTGTAAGATATGAAAATTAAATAACTGTGTCTCACACCTAATAAATATATCTATCTACCTATTTTCTGAAGGAGGTTAATTTAGTTTTAAACTCTTCAGTGATAACGGATGGGCAGTAGGACTTGTCTTGGTAGCAGGAAAAAAGCAGGAAATAACCCTGTATTGGACACCACTCTGATAAAGTTATATGCATTTTTAGGGTTATTATTGTCGCTTGTTTAGTGACATTATTACTGTACTTTCGTGTGCTAATCAACGTGCAACACATCGCTATTCTCCAGTGCCATGATTATTGACTATAACAACCTTACCTCTAAACCTTTGTTTTCCTTACCCGAAAAATATCAGAGTACAGTTTACAGCACTATCTACTATTAGGAAACTTGATCAACAAATGTGATGTGGAAGGTAGAGACTGTGCCTTCAGACTGGAAGAAGTGGGTAGTGGTCTGTATTTTTCCAAATGGGACAAAGAAGTTGTGTTCCAGTTAAAGCTGGATTTTGGTCCTCAATCTCACAGACCCAGAAGAAGTAATACAGATTCTGTGCTAATCATGGAACAATGGATCAATACATTGTTCTTGTAGTTTTATGTTTGCAGAGAACAAGAAGTTCAATAACCACAGCTTTTCAATTCCTATGTGTATATAATTCATAACATCACTTTGGGTTGGGATTTGAAGATCTTTAACATGCTACTTTCAAGTACACCATAGGATAACTTGTCCATTTATTAATGGTTCTATGAAAAAAAGAACACATTTACAAAAAATTTGTCACAAAACACATTCTACTTCAGTACCCATCTTTTGGCAGAAAAATCGATATTTTAACACTAGAATCCCTGAAGCCTATGAAAAAAGTCGTAATGCCAAGCCACCTTAAATTCCTTCGCACCTCTTCATCAGCGTGTTTGTTTTGTATCAAGCAGCCTGCTATCCCATCCCCCACCAACGCAGCTGAAGTTCTTCCAGCTCAAGTGTCTTTATCTGGGTGTGAGGTGCCAGGAATTGTACTGGGTAAATATATATTGTTATTTGGAATACATACATACATTTCATGTGTGCTCCCTGTATACAACAATGTGGATAAATGTTGAATGACAGAAAATGCGAGGCAAGAAATGTTGAACACGTAACTAAAACAAAGTTTTTTCATGTAAAGACAAAATGCTGATGTGAAGTGTATAATGTGTGAAGACTGAAGTCCAAATATCAAATAAACACGTTCATAAAAGGTATAACAAAACAAGTGCACTTTTATTCAAGAATATAACCAAAGAAAAATAAATCTTTCCATTTACATGTTGCCATCAATGACTAAAAAACCAAGTCAAATATCAATTGACACAAAGTCGAAATGACTGCTTGGCTGGTACAGAGGTAAGAACAGCTGCCTTGTAATTGAGAAGTTGCGGGTTTGAGTCTGGGGTTTCCACACTTTGAGTAATGAGCTGCTATTATTATTACATACATTTAATTTGAGTCTGTAACACCCAGTGTAAATTTTTGCTACTTGTAAAAGTTTTTTTCTTTTTTTTAATTCAATTTTATTTTCTCAGTCATGTTCATGTTGTACAACAAACCTGCCTCTCCCTTTCTGAGTTGATGGCATTTATCTCCATTCTTTTCACGAGAGCAGCGATGACCACAGTTGGTGGTGTGGTTGATGCCTAGTCAGAACTATTTGTTGTACCGGCAATCAAAGATACGATGCCCTGTGCTATCAGACTGTCATGCGGCATTTTTGCTTTGACAACAAAGACACCCATGCAGAACGTGTGAAAAATGACAGATTAGCTGTGATCTCTGACATCTGGCAACATTTTCTTGTGAACTGTGTTTTGAGTTACAACCCAGAGCAATATATTACTGCTGATGAGCAACTGTTTCCAACCAAGGTCCATTGTCCTTTCTTGCAATACATCTCAACCAATCCTGACAAATTTGGCATAAACTTTTGGATTGTGGCAGATTTGGGAACAAAATACATGTGCAATGCCACTCCTTATTTAGGAAAACATCCCAGCTGTTCCATAGGAGAAAGACTTTCCGATACTGTGATCATAAAGCTGTTTCTGGACAAAGGCCGAACCGTAACAACAAATAACTTCTTCATGTCGCTTTCGCTGGCTAATAGACTGCTGCACCGCAACACAAGTCTGCTTGGCACCATAAAATACAATGGGAACTTCCACCTGCAGATAAAGTCACTTCAGTACACAAACAATTCTCCATGCTAGTGTTTAAATCTGGCAGTGCCATGCTGATGGTGTATACGCCAAAAAGAAGTCTGTCTGCATTCTCAGTACCATGCACCATAACACAGTGATTGGGCAAGATAGGAACAAAAAACACATTCAAATGATATAGAGTTTTCAAATAATGACGTTTTCATGCACAGATGTGTGTGTGCATGTGCGACAGAGGCAAAGACAGAGTTGATGTCATTCAAGTGGTTACTGGAATATAAAATAAACACTTTTGCAAACGTATAACGAAATAAGTGTGCTTTTATTCAAAAATAAAACGGAATAAAAAAAAAATTTATGTGACAACAAAATACCAAGAAGACAGGATTCACCAGAGTTTGTAAGTCTGCTTATATGCCTTCAGCGATATCTTTTACAGGTAGTAAAAATTTACACCGGGTGTTACAGACTCAAATCAAATGTTTGTTTTTATTATGTAATAGTAATAATAACAGCAGCTCAATACTCAAAATGGGAAAAACCCGAGTTCGAACTGGTAACCTCTTGATTATAAGGCAGCCATTCTTACCTCTGCACCAGCCAAACATACGTTTCACTTTTGTGTCGATTTGATATTTGAGCCTAGGTTTTTAGTCATTGACCACAACATGTAAATTGAATGACTTCTTTTTCTTTGGTTATATCCTTGAATAAAAGCACACTTGTTTGTTATACCTTTTGTGAAAGTGTTTATTTGATATTTGAACTTCAGTCTTCACACATTATATACTTCACATCAGCATTTTGTCATTACATGAAAAAGGTTTCTATTTTAGTTATGTGTTCAATATTTCTTGCCTCGCATTTTCTGTCATCCTACATTTACCCAGATTGTTGTATACATGGATCACACATGAATTGTATGTATTCCAATTAATGATATATTATTAACCTTTACAATTCCATACACCTCACACCCAGATAAAGAGACTCAAGCTGGGAGAACTTCAGTTGCATCGGTGGGGGATGGGATAGCAGGCTACTTGCTGCCTGTGCTGATTGAGACATTTGCAAAACAAAGACGCTGATAAAGAGGTGTGAAGGAATTTAAGGTGGCCCGGCATTACAACTATTTTCGTAGGCTTCAGGGATTCTAGTATTAAAGTATCAGCTAAAATCTACCTTTATTATTTTCTTCATTATTTTTTATTTCCTTTGACAATTATGAAGGACAAAAGGGTCTTATTATCCTAAATAGCAAATACTGTATAAACTATTTAGCTTCTAGGATTAATAATTAACAATTAATATTTAGTGCAAGTAGATAATAAATATAGACTTTATTATTCATCAGTAGGATTTTGTGCTTTGCTTGTTTTTATTACATGCAGTTTCTGAGACCTCCATAATTTATACACTGCTTGCGTTAATGTTCTTCCATAGAGTTCATATGCAAGATTCTTCTCAGTAGTTTTTCTAAGGATATGGTCTCACTTCATCTTGCTAGAATCATTTGCCTTGTGTATTACATACATCATCATGGGAAATTGTGCATGCTTTAAAAATTTCATTTTTTGTGACTTATTATTGTTTTATTTAAAAGCTTAATTCAGCGTTGCTCACTTTTTTCAGCTCTGATTTAATCTGAGAAGTTTACAAAGCCAGCATGTATTTATGTTGATTTACTTTTCTATTACATGCGTGATCAAACATATTGTCTTATCTCATAAGTATGAACAGGGAAGATAGTGGCAGCAGAGCATAGAATTCACAGTTGATGATTAGTGCCCTTGATACTGTAATTGCAAATACTGGTTTTGATTAGTAGCACTAAAGTGAAATATGTATTTTGTGTTGCCAGATGCATACAAGTTACTTTATTCTGTATGCACACAACTGAGTGGTGCCTGTAATTAGCAGTTTTCTAAACCACTTAAACATTGTCAATATGAAATTGTTAAATGCTAGAAAATATTTAAAAAAAATGTTTAAAACAATATTGTTTCTTTTTATTGTTTAAAATAAACATATAAGATGCTTATTTAGTATATGTGTCACTGTTTTATGTGATACAGTAAATGCAGTAAAATACTGATGCTCAAATAATTATAAAATAAAATAAAACATATATTTTTTAAACCTATGATCTTCTGAAGACCAGTCATCACCACCACTCACAATTTAAAAAGGTAAAATGTGGGAAAATGTTAAACATTAGAATGTTAAATTGGGTTCTGCAGAAAACAAAAGTTGCATGTGTATGTAAAATCAAAGCACACAATAAACTTAAGTGACGGTAACATCACAAGTTAATGTAAATACAACCTGATAATTCTGTTGTACATATATTTGAAAGCATTACATGAAACACATTTTAACATGTAATAAGCTTAAGAAGTATTTAGATGTTACATGCTTCTGTCATTGTTTCATTTTTGTAATGTGCTAGAATACACACACAGAACCATCAAATCAAAAAGAACATCACTGTCTAAATACTTTTAAAAATTCACTTCATGCTTACATATGGTGTCTGCACAAACATCAAGCAATGAACTGTTACCTATGTAATATATGACAGTATTGCAAAGGCATAGACACAGTGCTCTGGATAGTGCTTAGTTTTAGTGATAGCATACTCAACCATTGATTAGCACAGACCTATTCCAAAGCTCAGAAGTCTGGACCAATTGCTGATAGCAACGACATTTACTACATTCACCCCGTTATCTGTAATCATGCAAACTCAGCCACAAATCAGTTATGGTTGCATAAAGCTTCACCTGCCCATTGGATTTCCTTTCTGTGATTTGGGGAAAAAAGGCAACACAGGTTTGAAGAAATAAGTACTAGAGGATATGATGTATCTTTTACCTTGGGGGTTGATCATTTTTGAAAACCTTCATTGCATGTTGGAGACTTGACTTTTGATAAATAAAATGCAATGACTTATCTGAATTTACCTTCAATAGCCTGCTCAATACGGACATGCATTAGCATAAACAAGCAATTAATGGTTATCTGTGTCACTGATCTAACGTTACTGGAGCTTTGTGTTGCTTGCACTATGGTTGAATTGTAGATGGTTGTATAAATATTTGAGTACAGTGCCCCAACAGTTTGCACAATATGTATTTTTGATAAGTGCCCTTGCTATAGAAAAAACAATAATTCCATATTCCAAATAATTCTCCTCAATTTGATACTAAAATGTCTTAAAAGTGTAAGATGAGTTAGATTCAGTATTACGTCTCATTTTTTCTGGAGGGTGCTGCAAAAAGGAGGGAAAAAAATTAACACTTTATAAAAAATATTGTTAGGGAACCGACCCCTAAAAATGTATTCAGTATGGTCTCCTGTGATTATTCGTATGATCTCCGTGCCTCTAATTTGCAAACACACTCGTGCTTAGTAAAGATGTCTGTGCTTAATTACAAAACTCATTTCCTATTCAGAGCCATATGTAACTGGGAAAGATCGATCTCTGACATACCGGGAGTATTACAAGTAAATGGAGTGCCGTCATCGTGATAGGTGTAATTGTAATCATGATTATTACATGATTATTTGTGTAGCCCCAGGTGAAAGAAATAAGTGTGCAATAAAATAAAAGTGTGCACTAAGCCTAAAATCTGTATTGTACTTCTACTATTACTCTTACCCCTAAAAACATAAAAAATGTTTAATTTTGAAAGATTTTATTGAATTCAAGATGCTGGCTAACACTGCTTCTCAAGTAGTTTACAAGTATGAAAATATTAGCTTTGAATGGTTATGGCTAAAACTGGTGTTAATTAAATTTGCTTACTTTGTTGAAGGGAGAAATTTTGGAGGATTGGAAACAAGGAGCGTGATGGTGAATATGGTGCTTGCTTTTTTCCATTGGCTAAGAATAGCACCTCTCCATCACCACTTATTTATTGTGCCCGCCCTGGATCAAGAATGTGGGAAGTGAACATTGAAGGAGATGTGTTGAGCACGCATCAATTTAAAAAGTTGTTGGCATCACCTCCTCTGCCAGTCATTTCAAACAGGTACAGTGCAAAGTGTGAGAGATAAAAAATATGCATTCAATAGTAGAGAACTCAACAGAATTCAATGTCTTAGAGATTTTTAGTCAGCTGGATGAAATTATATAACCGGTACATGTACAGAAATTATATACATGTAATAATAACCTCTTTATATTAAGGATCTTATGAATAAAATTTAGAAACTAAGATGTGAGATAATGTTAGTAGATTTGGAAGATTTCTTCCTGTTTGTAAAATATACATTTTGATAAATTATTTCTATTCTTCTATCTCTCTAAAGCATATATGAAGATAATTTGTAGACAAATTCCAAATACTTACTTCAATTGAACATTGTGTTCCAAATACTTATAAAATTCAGACTGAAAACTTGAATTTATTAAAAAAGAAATCCTAATTATATTTATATTAAGATATAATCCAGAAATATGGACTGTCGTTACAATGTAGCCACTAATTGTATGGAGCCTGTGAAGTTTTTCCTGTCTCCACAGTTTTTTCTTCTGGCATTCCAGTTTTCCTCCAGTATCCTAAAGATGTGTAAGCTAGGTTGATTGATGTCTGTTAGGTGGCCATATAATAAGTATGTGTGAATATACGTGGTAGACAATTAGTGGTCCATTTAGGGTCGAACAGGGTTCAGTGGCTCACAACCTTAAGCTTAGATTAAAAGGGTTTAGAGAACGGGCGTTTGAGGGCAAGGTTCATATATTTAACTCTATTATTCTTGCAACTAATAATTTACATTAGAGACTCCATATTTAAAAACTGTTTGAAGATATTTAAGTTTATGTTTAAATATTATAGGGCTACTTAATTGTATTTTTCTATGAAGTACAAAAACGTATTATTTTTGAGAACAAGATATTAAACTTCCACTCTCAAGCAAAACTTGTTGAGCACCAGTGCAATCTTAAATACTAATTAAAACTCCCTGTTAATGATGGGGAGAAATGACTTGTAGGTCTTCTCATACCCATTTTTAATGACTTTAGCCTTTTCTTTAGTGTAGAAGCAGTATAGCCTATTAGGGCATTATGATGTATGATATTTGCTGGGTGTTTAAAATTTTACAGCAGAGCAAATGTTGGTATTGCACTATCTGTTGAAATGTGGAAGCAGTGTATCTTGTTACACAAGAACTGGTACTTACCTGTCGTAACAGATGGCACTGCACAAACATTAGCACTTTTACAAAGGTTCTTGTACCTGTACATGGTGCAAAAAGTAGGCAAGAATCCCACCATTCTTTTTCTCAGTGTACAGATGATATATCTCAACTAAATATATTACATGAGACTACTGTACAGGTCCCTGTATGCAGCCTAAATTCTAATTGGAATAAAGTAGCTAGCTTGCTACCTAGATGTTTCTAATGGCCGAACTTTCTTATTTTTGAAAAAGACATGACAGTACATCATGACAATGTCAAAATAAACATTCATTTACCTATGTAATACAAGAATTACTCAAAAGGCATGAAACATACAAATGAACAATTTCATCGACCTCTAAGTTTTTATACATTAGTCAAGACAGTTCTGTATAAAACCATTGGCTTCGTTTTAAAAGCCTATTTTTAGTTAATTAGTTCTTGTAATTCTTAATTACTTAGAACACTTACTTTGGCTTAATTTGTTTCTGTGCAAATGTACTGCATTTTATTAAAGCATGGATCTTATTGGGTAGATTGAAGAATGTAGTAGTTTAGCTTGGTGAAACGTTTAAGTAATATTTAAGATGGTACAGCATACTTGTCAACACCATGTGTATGAAAAAAGTAATTAATTATTACATTTTGCCAGGTCTGACCCAGTATATTCCAAAACAACTTGTTTTCCACAATCCATAGCATTCCCAAAACTACTGCTTGTCAGGTAAGATTAAGTGATATTTAAATTTTTTGCTCTTAAATTTATTTGTAAATAGAAGTAAAAAAATCTTTGTGTTGAACTAGACGAGTATTATGCCACAGCCAAGAGCTCATACAATGCCATGGTCCATAATGTATGGTCCTTGGCTTATGCAAAACTCAACTGAAACTGAACTCATGGTGTCCTGCTAATCTTTGTTTACTTTATATAGTATGTTGCATAGTGAATGCTAATGCAGTATCTACAGATCAGGATGATCAAATAAGGAAACCGTTAATGACAATAAATTATAACTATATAATTATAGTTTATGACATGTATATTGCTAAATAGTAAATTAAATTTTGTGACTCTTTGAACTCTTAAAGTGAGATGGAATATGCGAGAAATCTGGTCTTGTGGAATGTTACATAAAGGGCTATTTAATGACTGCGACATGTTTCTATAGACTGGGAAATATTGCTTTAAAACTTAAGTTGTAATATCATTTTGTTTTTCTCCTGGCAGTGACCAGTATCTGTTAACATGGACAGAAAAGGGCATCTATATATTTATACCTCAATGTGTGCAAGTCCTCCTGTGGAGTGAAGTAAAAGGTCTGTGTTTACCTTCCAAATATATCTCATATTTTCTTGATACATTTGTATTGTTTAGGTTATTTAACTCAACCTTCTATTGTAGTGTTTAACATTGTTCTTTCAGTAATAAAGACTTACTCAGGAGGGAACCTATATCATCATTTTTCACAATCACTTCAGTTTTGATCCACTTTTTCTGGTGGTGTTTATGATGGCGGCATATCAATGTGAATGTATCTGGATCTAAGCAACAGTTTCCGGGACCTTTTGAGTAATTTCAAGACATTGCCTGGCCAACTGAGAGGTAATCCTTGCAGTATGTCCTGCATTTCCATACCACTCCAAATGGCTTTTCTCTGTCTGGAGAAATGGTGATTGTAATCTGAGATCCCACTCTATTGATAAACTGCTCACACTATGGTGGAGAGTAAGCCCAGCAAGCACACATAGGAACCTCATTTTAACCACATATAACTGCAATCTCATTTTTTCAGTCACGACCTAGAGATTGTGAACTTAAATGAAGATCAGGATATAGGCTGACCAAGACATAGCTCTTGCTTCATTACCACAGTCTAGTACAATATCTTTAGAAGTACCACTTCACTGATTTGAAACTCGGTTCCAAGTCATTTTTGTTGACTTGCGTTAAGATTTTGAGGAACTTGAATTGCTTAAATTGTGAATACTATTTCTCCCTAACCTGTAAGTAGCCAACCACTATATTTAGTAAGGGGATTTTGAATGAATATTTGGAGATGTTAATTCTCATCCAGACAGATTTTACTCATCTGCAGACTACTCCAGTAAGCAGCAGAGATCACAGACTGAAAGGTGAAGAGGATTATGCCAGCTGCAGATGACAGAGATGTATACTTTAGTTTTCCAAACTTGATACTCTCCAAATCTCAACAATACATTGATATGCTGCTCAAAAAATTTCAGGAATCAAGATGCACCCTGGATGTATATCTGCATCCACATCTGGTGGAATCCACCTAAATGGCAGATGTGTAAACAAAACAACTCAACCCTTGCATCACAGTGCAGGGGCTCAGGAGCACAGAGCAGCAGCCCTAAAACTGTGTGATCTTATAGTCCTAGTCATAAGATATCATTTGTTTTTCTAAGTCCATAAAGCATTTGTGTACAGAATAGACAATTTTCCATGACTCCTTCAAGTAACAATGCAAGAACAAACTATCAGTCAGTCCACTGTCCTATGATGTTCACAGAATCTGCATTGCTCCTTCTGGATCTGTGACTTTGAAGAGTGTAGTCCTTCTTTAACTGGAACACAACCTCAGCCTTCCAATTCTTTCAGTCCAGAGACACTTTCCACATTCCACACCACATTATTAGTATGTTTCCTAATGGAAAATTCTGAGATTTTTCAGGTAGAGGCAAAGTTGATATACTCACTAATCATGGCGCTGGAGTGTAGCAATGTATTGCATGTTGATTGGCGTGTGCAAGTAAAAATTTCACTGTGCTCTGTATGTGTGACAATAATGACTATATAAACCTATATACAGTAATCCCCCCGTTAACACTCAGGATGTGTTCCTAAAAAACAAAGCATTAAATGAAACAGCCTTAAACAGGGTCATTTTAACACATAATAAATAGGAAGAGGGGAGTTTAATGTTGTCTATGTCAGGTCAGGTCAGGTCAGGTTGAGGAGCATGCACTGGTACAGCTCGTTGCCGCAACCACCCCACGATGAAATAGCTCGGGATCCAGGTTGGCAATCCACTAGGCAGACATGCGGTCCAGTCCCACCCTCCAGAAGTGTCCCTCTATCTGCCGCAGCCGTGTGTTATGTGGGGGGCGCCTTGGCCTGGTCCAACTACTTGGGTCTTCAACAATGAGGATGGTATGAGCCGGATCACCCTCGGGAAATCGCACCACATGGCCGTAGTGCTGTAACTGATGTTCCATCACAATGCATGTAATGTGCCTCATTCAGGACTCTATGAGTAACCACTCATTTGGCACAAAATCAAACCAGCGGTACCCAAGGATTCTCCGAAGAGACACAGTACCAAAGGAGTCCAGTCATCGTCTCAGATCACTGGATAGTGTCCATGTCTCACAACCATATAGCAAGACAGGAAGCGCCAGGACTCTATGAAGACTTGGACCTTCGTCTTTTTGCATAGATATCGGGAGCGCCACACATCCCTTTCCAGCGACCTTATGACCCCTAATACTCTCCCAATCCATCTACTGACTTCATAGGAAGAGTCGCCAGAGACATGAATGTCACTGCCTCCTTATGTGCCCTCAGAGCCCTCGCAGCCATCCTTCTCAGTTCCCAGTACAGACCGGAGTTGCCATCAAGCTGTGCGCTGCAACTCCTCTCGATTATATCCAGAGTGCCCTGCGAGATGGAACACTGGTAACACCAACAACTGACCTGATCCATGGGCTGGATTAACAAAGCAGTGGTGGTAGATAAACTACTTAAACAAAATAAGTTGGAAAAGAGCATTTGACTTGTTGCATTATCAATCAGTACTAATGCTTTTGGCTCTGTTTTTTTTAAGTTTATAGTAACGCTTTATGGATGGAGCTTCATTGTTCTTGGAGTTTTGAGTGATACACAAACAGCAGTTTTAATTTGAAATCTCCTTTAGTATTACCACCCAAAAGAAGGGATAAGTGGTCTTTTGCGGCTTTGAATCCTTGTTCTCGTTTTTCTTTGCATGATATAAAATTGCGGCGTGGCGTTATCTTCCATCAACATTAAGCACCAATTCAGGAGGATAATTCCAGGAAGATTTGGAAAAAGGTGATCTGCTGTGGTAATTCCTAATGGGAGCAGCTGAAAGAAGAAGAATTTCTTTGCTCAATTATGTCTTTTAAAGAAGTTGGAAATGCCATAGAAGCTGCTATATCTGCACTTGCCATTTCTCCAGTAATTCATATGTTGTGGAAGTTGCGTCGTTTTTTAAATCTATCAAGGGGAGAATCTATGGTTGATCTTTGTTCAAAATCAGTGCCTTTCACTGATTCATTTGGGTTTTGTTTGAGCGTTAATAGCGTTATAACGAATCATTGTAAATTTGGTGCTTTTTTTAGCGTTTGGAACAAACCAGATATATAGAATCAGTGTTAATCGGGGTAGTGTTAAATGGGGTCTTACTGTATATTGAAGATACACATTAACTAAACATCCCAACAAAAAATCTGCTGTTGTGAGCTATTACAACAGAGAGAAAGGCAAAATGCCCCAATCTGTGTTCCTGGCACTCTTACCTGTTAGGGGTCATATGCATAGGGTATAGGAGATCCTGAAAATGCTCATTCAAGCTCCAATGGCTACCACTGCGACAGGCACCAGCAACCTTTTGGTCAGATGTCTTCATAACTGCCTTCACAATTAAGGTGTTGAACAGTGTTCATTCAGGCTAAATATATATACATTACTGTATGCCTTCAGCAGAGGTTACCATCTTCTGTAGAGTCACCTTGATGAGAAAAAAATATTTATTTTCTGTAGAGGTAAAGAGGAAAATAATGATTTTAATGTGTTTATGGATCAAATGTTAAATTAATATATGATGTAATTCACTTGGCTAGTCTTTAAAGTTGGATCTCAGTGTGAAAAGAAGGCTGAAACAACGATGATTAGGTATAATTGTGAGATAAATTTCCAGTCAGATTGAGAGACCAAGTATAAAACTACTGGTGGGGCATTTGGTAGTCAGTCTTGTCGTATGCATGTTATTTGTCTTTCAGGAAGATCAAGAAGAATGTAGATTAATGGAATTTATCAAAGAAATTTCCAATGATCTCTGATGAAGTCTAGTTTATCGAAAAATGAAAGCAGTTATGGTAAAACGTAAATGCAAGCAGTTATGCTTATTTGGTAAAAAAGCATAGTACTTGTTGTATAACATATTGTAAATTTGCACTGAAGCACTGCTGTCTAATAACTTTAGATTTGTGGGTTCAAATCCTGGCCTTGGCACAGGTTGTTTGCATTTGGGAACTAATCTCAGTGTCTGTGTGGTGAATTTTCTATGAATACTCCATTTCCTTACACATATTAAACTTGTGCTAGGATAACCGTCTAAACCAAGCAATTGAAGGGTTGTGCACAAGTGTGTCCTTTGTTGGACAAGTGCCTTGTGCATGGTTGGTTCATGATATGCGTCTGTCTAATGCTGCTGGAACAGGCCATGGTTCCCTCTTGACCCTAAACTGGACTGAGAGGTTTTACTTTGGTTGGTGGATGGACTTATTATTTTGTAAGATAAATAACTGTTTTTTATATTTTTTATTGATCGTTTATCCAAAATCCAATATATTTAACCATGAACAGAACAATGCGTTACAGAAGTAGGGATTATTTACCCTCATGATGCCCACCTACCCCTACCTACCCCCTATTTTGGGGTTATCGCCAAAAACTGTTAGCAGCAAATATTCAAATGATCACATTAATTTTTGGTCAGCTACAAGATTGGTTGAATTGACACCCAACAGGTGAAAGTAGACAGCAGCCATTCTGTTCGTTTTAAAATTGTTGGCAAATGATCATTGGAAACATTTCCTGATTGTCACTGTGTAAAAATGTGTTGATGTGAAGCCTAGAGAAATAGGCAATGATAGATAATAATGCTGATAATAGATTGAGGGCCTGTACAGCATAAAATGGAGTCTTGTATACATCATCTGATAATCATTAATTGCAGAAAGAATAAGGATTTTGTTTACAAATATTTAGATAACTTCATTCTTGTATAACATGCACGCCCCTCTCATTTACTATAAAAAAATGTATAAACAGTGGGTTAAATTCTGGAAAAGACAGTAAATGATGAGCCTACTATCAATGTTAAAGGAATACTCCACCCACAAATGATAATTTTTTAAATGTATTTCTTTCCCCATGTACTTGCTAGTGCTGGCCACTAAGAGTTTAAAAAAACCTGAACAATCCTAATCTACTCAAAATATTATCTATCTCTGTCACAAATATACTATATTGTGAGATCCTTATGAGTGATCAAATTGACAAGGGCTTATATCTCCAAAGTTAATTAATAGCAGATAAAAGAAAATTACTGTCCATGGGTGATAGGGCCTTCAGCTGTATAGCGCCCAGACTCTGGAATGACCTACCGAAATTAATCAGGTCAGATGACTCCATGAATTCTTTTAAAAAACACCTCAAAACTCATCTGTTCAGGAATGCTTTTAGCTCTACTTGACTTTATTACCCTTCTCTCTGTTTACCTCCATGTCAAGATGCTCATGTAACCTCTGTGTGTGTTCTAGACCATCAATTATGTTGTCTGTTAGGCTTTTTTCTCTGAATTTACTGTCTTAATCTTCTTTATTTATTTATCTGGTTTGTACAATGCTATATACTGTATACCCTGCCGTTCTTTCTCAAACTATGTGAAGTGCCTTGAGCATGGGAAAGGCGCTATATAAGTAAAATGTATTATTATTATTATTATTTTTTGATAGTGAGTGTGTATATGTTGTGGAAAAGTGCATTTTGCTACTGAAGGGGACCTATTAGTAAGTATAATATATGTGAAGCTTGTTTAATCTTATTAATTTCTGTGAAGGTTTTGATCTGATATTTGATTTTTTTTTTAAAAATGGCAATTTTAAACAGTAGGTCACATCAGTTGGTGTACTGTTTGTAATTTGTCTGCCAGTGCATTAACTTGTTTGCAAGAATTTAATGAGAAACACTGTTTCTGTGTAGGTAAAGTTGTGTGTCATTTTTTCTAATGAGGAGGGAAAACTGGGATACTCTGTGCTAAAACATATTCTTGTTTCCTCAGCATTCTGTAACAGCCTCAGACTCAAATGATTTAACAATGCACTGATCTCTACAGATCCAACCTCATGAAAAAGGACAGTTTTGCTCTTATCCAATAGCATTATCACAGTCGTGTTTGCATCAAAGTCTTCCGGATCGCATTTTATCCAGATAAGATTTTGTAGCTTAAATATGCTAATGATATAAAAATCTGCCTCGCCCAATTATTGTATGTCTTTTTGTTACAGTGTATAGATTAGAATTCCAGTTAATAGTGACAATCATTGGACTGTAACATTTATTCATGATAGGAGACACTTAACTGTTGTGACTCTTACTTACCTTTTACTCAGTTATTCTACAAATAGAAATACATGATTAAAATGGATGACTGTTTTTTTAAAGTCTGTTAAAGTTTTTTTTATTATTTTATTTCAAGAAAGTAACATAATGAACAGTCAAGTACATAAAATTTGTCAAAGGTATACAACAAATAAATTCAAAATCAGTCTTGTGGGGGGAAAAAACACCAGAAAATTAAGAAAGCATAGAAAAAAACACAACCTAACACAACAAGAATTCATCCCCAAAGAGAGGAGAGCCACAAGCAAGAAAAAAGCATCTTTTTCCCCCTATGTGAATCAATATTCTACATTTTTTCAGTTAAGTCTTGCCATGTTTTTAAAAAGTTTTGAACAGTTCCTCTTAAGTGAGAATTTTATTTTTTGTAATTTCAAATAATGTAGAATGTAAGTTACCCACAGTTATTAAAGGTGGGTTGGTATTCTGCCAGTTAGGCAAGGTAAGTTTATGTGCTAGCAGTGTGTTATAGGCATATACAATCAATTTCTTCTTATCCACTTTAGGCCTGCTTTGGAGTTCACCAAATATTGCCGTTAATGGAATAGGAATGATTGTGACACCACAGATAGCTGATAAGTATTTACAGATGTTTGTCCAAAATTATATTAATTTGCTGCATTCCAAAAACATGTAGCCTGGTGATGCTGGAGCTAGATATCAAATATTGCAAGGTGGATCTTGCCCTGGGTATATTTTGGACAATTTTAAACTAGAGAAGTGTGATAGATGAAAGATTTTAAGTTGAATTACTGAGTGTTTGGCGTATATAGAACTAGAGTGAATTTTATGTAAGGCTGACTTCCTCTCCTTTTCTGAGATGTTAATTGAAAGGTCTTTTCCCACCCAACCCTAGAATTGTTGAAGGGAAAATTCTTTGAGAAGTTTTTATATATTGTTCAGATGTTCTCTGAGTCTTCAAGACTGATCAGCATTGTCTCTGGAATAGAAATGGGTGGGAGGTCTGGAAAATGGGGTAGATTTCTTTTTATAAAATTTCTAATTTGAAAATAGTGGAAAAATTCTGTTGCTGGTAACTTAAATTTGAAGCATAATTGTTCATAAGATGAAAATATGTTATCTATATACAGTTGCCTTAATATCTTAATCCATAACATTTTCCAAAGATTAAACACTGAGTAGGTTTGAGAAGGAGGAAAAAGGTGATTAACGTGTAGAGGTGCAACAGATAAAAGCTTCACTGCCATGAAGTGTGTCCTGTATTGGCGCCATACTCTAAGAGATTGATGAAAAACCTGGATTATTGATATATTGATGAAAGTTATTACCATATATACTCGCGGATAAGTTCATCTGCAGGACTTGATTTTACTGTATAATTTCTGGTATTTTATAATGTCGGTCGTATAAGTCGAATGCAGAAAACTCACACTATTGGTCCAAGAGATAATGATATGGTAACGTCCACCTGAGAGATTTTCACTCTCTCTCTCTCTCTCTCTCTCTCTCTCTCACTGTTGTGCCTACGTGACCACACAGTAATACCCGAACAATTCTGAAGCAACGTTTGCACTAATTTGTGTTTTTTGTATCTCACACCCTCATACACCTTTATCATAACAGCATCCCTTATCTGTTTTAGAGCGTTCGATCAGAAGAAAATATCAAGCTGGTTTCCATTGCTGACCAGACTGGTGTAAATTCATCAGTGTGTGTAATAAAATTGAAAGTTGGGTAGTGCCATGCCGCCTTCTACTTTTTGTCTTTGTAGAGTAGTCTTTTGAATGTGTGGACATCTTGAATTTCAAATAAATGGGGATATAATTAAGTCTAGTTTCTTAAAGAATGATTTGTTAATGTCTATGAGGATGCTCTGAAATAGAAACTTTGAAACAATGTTCATCTTGATTATTGCTGCTAAGGTGAAATGAAGGGTAGACCATCTGTTAACATCTTGTTTTATTTTTTTTTATGCTGTTACCAAAATTGTGTTGAAAGAGATCTTTATATTTACTTATGTTTATCCCTAGATATTTAAACTGCTTTTATAGCATGAACGGATAGATATCCAATCTAGTTTGGAGTGTTAGAGAGTACTCTGGAAAAAGCACACTCTTATTCAAATTAGCTTTAAGTCCAGAGGTCTTTTTAAATTCTGCTGATGAGTTAAGGACCAAAGGTGTTTGTTTGATATATAAAGTACCATATCTACATATAATGATATTTTCTGTTCCGAGTCGTTCCCTGATAATCCCCTTTTTCTCTGATGTATTTTGAAAATGAACAGCCAATGGTTCAATGGAAAATGGAAAAAGCAATGATGATGTTGAGTACCATGTTCTATTCTGAAGTAGTCTGAGTTCATGTTGATAAGAAGAACTGAGTTTTCTTGACTGATATAAAGTAATTTTATCCATACAGATATTTTTGGGCTAAACCCAAATTTGTGCAATGTGGTGAAAGCATAGTCTCGTTCAACTCTGTCATTGGGTGGCCATCAAGTCCTGCTGCTTTCCCACTTTGGAGTAAGTTTATAGCATCCAGTAATTCTGAGAGTGTCAGAGGTTTGTCAGATTCTTCAGCACATAGAGTATTGAGCTGTGGTATTTGTATTAAAAAACTCCTTAGATAATGTCTCATCTCCTTTAACATGAGTGGAGTATAAGGACATTACATGTGCAAGTTATAATTATATGGTCCATATTCCTATCTCTAGTTGTGTTGGTAATTTCTGTTAGTGCACTGCAAACTTCCAGCTTTAGGATTTGTTGAACTAAAATCATACTAGCTTTATCTCCATGTTGAAAATAATGATGTCTCGATTTAAACGTGAGTTGTTCAGTTTCTTTTGTTGTCTGTAAAGTGCCTCATTTGGAGACGTGGCATATTTATAATCTATTCTGGAAATCTCGTTGATTAACTCTGACTCTTTCTTAGTTTCCGGTTAATTTTTTGAGAAAGATTTGAAATATTAATGAAGAAATAATCAATTCTTGAGTAGCTGTAATGTACTGGTAAGAAGAAGGAATCTTTTCTTGAATTTGGAATTAAAAATCTCTGATTCTGGGTCTGATTATTGTGGTCCATTACAAACTGTGTGATTGTCTTTGTGGTAATATTACAGTATTATTATTTTTAATATTAACATTTATTTAGTGCTTTTCTCACTACTGAAAGTGGTCCACACCCATGATCTCTTTACTGTGAGGCTACTAGATGTTATCACCACTGTAGTTAATGATCTATCCTGGTCTGGATTTGAAACACAATTAAAATCTCCAGTCATTATAATTTTATAAATGCTCATATTGGGAATGGATACAGTTTGCATAAAATTTCTATCATCCACATGAGCTGGATATTTATTCATCAAAATTACTTTGGAATTAAATAAATTGATCATCACCATGAGATTGCACCCTTCAGGGTCAGATACTACTTCTGAAGCTGCGAATGGTATTGCCTTATATATTAAAATTCCCACATCTCTTAACATATTATTATGAAAAATTCTAAATTTGAAGTCATTAAACATTTCTGTTTTTCAGAAGTCCTGGACATTGCAGTTTACAGAAATGAACTTTTCTGCCTCCATTTTGATGGACACATCTCTCACCTGTATTTGCTGTCTGTGGAGCGATGTGTGGAAAGGCTTCTTCGTATGGATTCCTGGGTCTTAGCTGCTGCTGTCTGTTCTTTGTTCTGTCATGTGATCTCCTCTGGAAAGGTCAGTTTGGCAGTGAGGATTCAGTCTTTAATGTTTAACATGTGACTTGGCCTAGTATTTTGGAATAAGTCATGGGATATAGCTCTTGTGGTCCGGCAGAATTCTCTTTCTGTGCACTCAGTCATTAGCTATTACAGTATGTGACTTGTATTTTAACATCCTACTTTTTTCTACTCCTCTGCATGTTTCAATACACATTTTTTGAGTGTCGTGTCCTACAATACTATTCACACCCACTTCTTAAATAACAAAACATCTTCCAATCTGATTAATCTAATTCACGGTTGCTGGTGGACCTGCTTCAATGACGTTTTTTAATATGAATTGATTTTTAAACACTATATTTTATGAGTAACTTGAATGCTTGTTCTAACTTACTATGAGTAATAACCGAATGTCAGAAAAGTCAAAAGTGGAAGAAATTAAATGTTAATAATGAAAATATTACATGCTACTGATTCTAGGATTCCAGCTTTGTTAAAGGGAATAATACATTTTATTAGCTTTTCCAGAAAGGAAAGAATAATACAGTATAGTGTTAAACACCTTATTATATTATCTAATTGTTTTACATATTTTATGTTTCTTAAATTCCCCCCTTTATGTACTGTAAATTTTATAGCTTAAATTTTATTAAACAATATGTGAAGCATACAGTCTGGTCTAGGAATTCTTGTGTTTATGTCGTTGAATAATTAGAAGACAGTAGCATGTGAAATAGAAAGGCATTTTAGCCCTGCCTGGTAGTGGTTACTGTAACCAAATTCTTAATAATGGTTAGTATAAAAGATGTAGTCAAAATGGAGTGGCTACATTTTTATTGTACACCTGTTTAAATATGACATTTTTATAAAGAAAATCAAAATAGTAGCACAACTGCATGCATTAAAGCAGAGTTTATTACTTTAAGAATTAACAAAAGCTAATGGCATCTTGGATTTTCCTAATCTGACATTGTTCATACTGTGTATTAACTACTGGGGTTCCAAATTCTACAGAAATGACGTGTTTATGTTTAAATGGTTTTTGTTTACATTTAGGCTCGTAAGGTTTTGCCACTGGACCGACTAGAACATCTGAAAAACCAACTGGATGTTAACTGTCATTCAGATCTGATTGGCCAGTTGGAGGAACTGATTTTAAAAATAGAGCCCCTTGACTCTGCCTCCAGCAGTAGAAGAAGCAGCATTTCTTCTCATGTAAGTATTACAATACAGGGTTTGTAGTCTTTTATTAAAAGTAAATAATATTCAAGATGTATTTGGTTTTGGGAAAGCTCATATTTGACTGTTCTGGCAGGTCTTTTGTACTGTTTTTTTAAAAAAAAGTCATTATTTGCTTTCATTAAAAATGCACATGCTGAAACCACCTTATTCTTACTGATATGCAAGCAGGTTCTTTTTGGAGTTTATTAACTAATACATATATCCTTCTGCACCTTATCATTCACGGTGATTTTTATGAACCTGTGCTTGGTTATATTCCCTAATGCATCCAAATTCAACAATTTCATAAAACTATGACAACAATTAAGTGTGACTTAAGGCACGTTAAACAATCAGTGATACTTCTTTGTATTTCATTTCTAGTCAGTACTTGCTAAAATTACAGAATTAATACTTTTTTTGTTTTAATGTTTTAAATTTTCCAGTTGAATTTTTTATTGCAAATTCCAAAGCTTTTTGATTTTAGGATGCATCATATTTGCTAGAGGCACAGGGCAATTTGAATCAAGCCTTTAGTTGCTGACAAGGAAAACATAGTTTTGTAAATGATGACACAGCCCCATACTTTTCCATATACCGTATGTATGTATATATATTTTTGTTATTATTGTTTTAATTTATGGATGATTCACAATTTATTTAAATAATTTTGCAAACTGTTTTTTTACATTTGCAGCTTTTTGTCATTCCTTTCATATCACCTACAGGGTCCTTTCCTTAAATTCTGCAGTTTTCTTTACACCCTTTTCATTATTTTACCCTTCACTGCTCTTCCCTATACGATAAATATTCATTGTGCTATATCACAGATGACTTTTCATTTTTTGTCTGTTAAACAGTTTATCTTGCAGAGCATACCTGCCAGCTTCTTCCCTCTGCTGTAACTACAGGCCAACTGAGTGACCTGTGTATTGAGGAGTCTCTTCCTCCAGCTGTGCTCTGATAGCCCTGTAGCTATCTGCTACAGGCAGACTTTTCATTATTCTCCTATGCTAGTTTAGCCATCATTTCAGAGTAAGAAGGTGTGATGGATATGTGTGTCATAATCTTCCCCTGACCCCAAACTGCTATTGTTTTGCAAACTTTGGAATTGACTTTAGACATCCAATCTTTCCAGTCTTTTTTTTTTTTTTTTTTTTTTTTTTTTGGAACAAGCTCATTTATTCAAGAGCCGCTTGTCATATTCTTTGCTTGAATATTGTAATGCTACTTCCTGGGTGCAAGAAACAAAACTGCACTGACAGTTTGCTGTGTAGAAATCAAACAGGCTGATTTCTACCAACAAAGACTCTCAAAGAAACAATAACGCAATAATAACTATTTTCAACCCTAGTATTATTACGCCCATGGGAGATACTGTCACTTTGGTGCTTATTCTTTTCTCTTTTTTTCCCCTAAAGTAACTTGCACTTTTAGCCTCCTGTTTCAATGTCATGGCAGTCCATGGGAGCTTTACATGTCACTGACCCTCAGGCTCTGTTTAGGTCCAGCACAGCAGGCAAAATCATCATCACACACACAGCCAAGCTACTGGCCTGGTACTGTCACTGTCTAAACTGGAAAGCTTGCCAGTTCCTCCTTGGCACCACGTTTTCATCCTGTAATTCCCATTGCCACCCATTTGGCATCTCATTAGCTGCATTGCACCAAGAGTAGGCTGGTGGAGCTTCTCTATGACTGCTCCTCCATTGTACTCTGAGCAACCCTACTTGCATGCCTCTTGTCAGGACTCAGTTCTTGAGGCATGCTGCTTTGTGGAGATTTTCTGCAAATAAAACTTTTTCTGATCTGATGTAACAAGATCTATCGCAGTGAAAGTTCAATAGTAGAATAATTCATGGGTTTAAAGTCCAAAAGACTGTTTAAATGAACAGCTTTTCAAGATGTGCCTTAAGAGATACATATTTAATTTCTATGCTAAGTATGTAAATATGCAGAATCTATGATGCTACCCCACCTTTAAGTGTGCATTATTTGTGATGCACTTTGATTTTTATTTTAGTCATAGTTAAAAGATTTTAAAAAATTTTTTTCAAGCATTGAAATAATGGAAACACGTGCATACATCTTTATAGAGCTTTGGTCCATCATGAGCCACCAAAGCAGGTTGTAAAACTGTTGGAGTAATGCAAATTCTGTTGTTTGGTTTTTTTGATAGTAGTTTAAAACTTTCTGTCAGGTGCTACCCCAGAATTTCCCTTATGTGCTAAAATAGGTTGGAACATGGTGACTTGTGTGGTTGTGGTATATGATTTAAATAAATATATATTTCAGACTATCCTTTGACCACTTTGTGGAATTGGGCATATTTTTTCTGAAAGATTTCATTACAACATCATGATTAAAATGAGTCTGTAATCAATTGTCCCTGTATTTGCAGTGCTATGTCACCTCTGTTGTTTGCACTACAATTATTGTTTGAGAGATGGGAAGGAAAGGAACACCAGAATCTACAGCCTAATTATTGGTTTTAGAGATATTTAGCTATATAGAATAATGATTGCACCACTTAACAGAATCATCAACATAGGTCTAACGTTCAGCCTTATCATGTGAAAGACTGACAATGGCAGGGTCATCCACATCTGTTAAGAAATGTGTGTCCATGTGTGAACTCTGAAAGCCATCTGTATAGAGAATAAACAAAGGAGAAGACAGACAGACAGCAGCCTTGTGGTGACCTAGTTGATGTTGCCTCTGAAAAGCAGTCATCCATATGCACTCTGTGTGAACTGTTGAGGATGTAGTGAATCAGGTTGAACAGAAATTCCAAATTATTTTCTTAACTAAGGTGTAAAGCTGGATGGCATGAGTTTGCATATCTGATTTCATATTTTACGTCTTTGTCCAATTTTCTCTGTTCAGTTATTCTGTTTTTTTTCTCTCTGTCATATACAGTATACTGGAATAAGATGGTCATGGTCATGATATGATATACCCAGCAGCAGTTTGGTTTGCATATACAATTGCCTTTAAAGTTCCCAAAACACTGGTCAAGGACTATGTTGTGATTAGTTGGAGAAGTGCCATTCTGATAAAGTTATGGTAGAGATGTCTTAATTGAACACTAGTTAATTTCACTTAAAATAAAATCTGGGCTTTGGGAGACAGGGATCGTTGGGACTGTTTGTAATGCCCTGTTGTTAATTGTATTGAAAGTTTGTCGGTAACATGTCATTATTTATATTTTATAAATTGCCAATGTTACAGTTTGTGATATTAAATTACTCCTAAATATGATTGCCTCATACAGGGAAGTTTTAATGTCCTGGACAGTGGAATTTATCGAGTGATTAGTCGTCGTGGCAGTCAATCTGATGAAGATGCATGTTCGATGGTTAGTCAGACATTTTCTGAAGATGAGAGGCTGAAGGAATTTAGCTCTGCTCATGAAGAAGAACAAGGTATGTGATATACACCAGGAATCACAAAATATATATATGGAAACAAAGGTCTGTGATATGGTTTGCATATTTGTAGCTGGAGATCCACAAAGGGAGAAAATGAGTCACTTATCTTAAAATAGTTTTTTTATTCCTAAACTTTTCACAACCTGCCAGACGTCATCATTAGAGGAAATGATTAAATGTACAGGAATCAAAGACAATATATAGCTGAGGTAAGGGGGAGGGGTTCAAGTTCAAGCACGTTATTGTCATTGTGTAACACAACGAAATTACTTTTTGTGACAGCCCCAAGGTGCATTTAAATAAAAGTCAAATAATTCCAAATATGTCATATACAGTGTTAAGTGATCTTATTATTGAAATATATGTTATAAGTGAAATTATTATTGCTCAAAGTACAGCAGCATAAATTGTTATTGCACCTGCTAATGAATAGTACATTACATATTCTATATTGTATTACATTAGTATATTGCACATTACCAATATAGCTTATTGCACATGTTCAATTAAAAATGGTCTCAGACTGAGGAGATTCAGAGTTCAGAAAGTTTATGGCAGATGGGTTGGGGGTTAGATTAGTAAGGTGGGGTTCAGAAGGTGTTGGTCATAAACTATTTTAAGATATGTGACTCATTTTCCCCCTTTGTGGATCTCTACCTACAAATATATATATATATATATATATATATATATATATATATATATATATATATATATATATATATATATATATATATATTCTAATAATTGTACATCTCAGTATGTCTGTTTACTTGTTTTTGCTACATTCTTAACACTGAAGACAGATTTGCTTTTATATTTGGTAGGACAAAACATTATACCACAATTTTCCAATTATAATCTAATCTAATCTAGTCTTGTCTAATATGGAATAGAAATAAAAACTGATATTTGCTATAAATCATGACTTTTTAATGCAAATGTATATTAATAATAAAAGACTATTTAAAAAGTCTGCACTATATACAGGTGGTGTCACTGAGGTTGGGACCGTCGCCATCCAGACCTCTGGGACATGCTGATATAAGCTTCTGTTGACACAAAATAGGCATGCTTATGTTAAATACCTTGTATTAATCATATACAAATACTGATAATGTTAATGAATATACATTTTACAGTCCCATATGTAATAGTTATATGCTTACTGTTTTTCACTCTTTTACACAGATGTTGCCTTGTACATCAAACTTCTAACCGAACTTCTTGTTCATAACACTCACCATTATTAACAGGAATATTTTCAAAAATTGATGATAAATGCTGTTCCTCTATGATAAAAGATGTGTTGACGATGTTGGGTAATGATATTCACTGCAGTTCAGACTCTCTGTGGATTTGTGTGCTCCAAGCTAAATAGAAAACAATACAGAGGTTGCTAAAAGCTTTAGAAAAACTGCATGGTGTTTGGCTGTTTAGATTTTAGGGACACACTGGCATCTTAGACTGTACTAAGGGTAAACAATTGAAAATTTAAGATTCAGAGTGTAGACATGCAGATTCGACAAGTATTTGTTTGTTTGTTGAATGTACTCGTTTGAACTGAGACGTAAAATTCCAATTTAGTTTACTGTGGATGCTAAGGAATTCATATCCCATGTAGCAAGCATGTGTTCATGACAAATGCAAATGTTTCCTAAAGATCTGTTGCAGTGCTCTTTATATGGCAATGTCTAGATTTCAAAGATGCTGGAATTTAAAAAACTGAGAAAAAGATAAATGTTTACAGGGATATCAGAGTTATGTGTCACTTTGGGAAGGTACACTAGGATGTTCATTTGGTTTTGGTTTCATGTAAAATAATTGTTAATATGCAAATACCTGTTTTTTATTTTTTTTAACTTGAGGTCTTCTGCATAGAGCAAAGACAACACAAGAAAAATACATGTGTGAAATGCTGATCTTATATATTTTCCTAGGGAATCATTCAGTGTGCTATTGTTTTAGAGAGTCGTTTTCTTTTTTGTAGTGGATTATATAATTTTGATTTTCTTTTGACAGTAAATGTTATTCACTTAATGTGCTTTACCATTTATGTATTTGCTCAATTAAAGCAAAATAAATAATATTTTTACTGATTTCATGTGCTATAGAACATTACTGCACATTTTGATTTCAGTAGACTTTTTTATTATAACTTTTCTTGCTTGTTATCCACTAGATTAATGGTGATTCTTTCTTCTATTCAAAAAAACATATTACTGTCCTGAGTCTTCAGATGGTCATTTAAGTTTTGTATTTAGTGTAAATCATATTTCTTACTGTATTTTATTCTTTCCATTTAAAATCAAGAAGCTAGCCATTTACATCTAGTATATTCAGAAGACTTCGGTCTGATAAAATTCAGTGCACCTCAATTATGCACAAAACAAAAGGCAGAGATTGTAGTATTCATAAACCATACATTTTAAAATGTTGGCAGAAATGTCATCAATTTACCATTTCACAGAATCATGAATGGTCATATTTTTCTACTTTCGGTCATAACTGTGTATCTGAGATAGCAATATTTAGTTTTAGTAATGGTACTTGTTTAGTTACAGTGCTTGCTTATTACTATTCATTTGTTGTATTCTGTTCTCATTTCCTGTTGGTTTATAAGCACATTTTTGACCAAGTAATGTCATAGAATTTATCATACTTGTTTGGTTAAATTGTACATTGGTTCATAATGTTAGAGTATTTCTAAAATTAAATTGATTCCACTGTGGTTGTAGGAAATTCATACCCTGAAATGTCAACATCATTGTACAGTATGGTTATCATATGTAGTACCTCTTGTGTTGCATGTCTCCTGTGTGCTTCATCTGTGCTTGCCTGGTGTTGCCATCTTCTCCTCTTACCTCAACCATCGTTAGAGACCCCATCCCTACCAAGTGATCGTCCTGACACAGAGCGATGTGAATCCCTCCTTCAGTTCCAAATTCCATTACCATTTCGCCCCACCCCCCCACTCATCAACCTGCAAGCTGTTAAGGACAGGTAAGTCTCATTATTTGCAGCTCAGGTTTAAAGCTTTTTCATACATTATGTTGGATTTTGACAACATTTGGTGTGCTATCCTTTCCATTTAGTGCACTTGGTAATTCTAACTCCAGTAAAGTACTGTTTTAAGTAGACTTTCTTTTTCATATGCTCTGTATTTTTTTACTTTAATGTTTTTAAACCTGGCCTTTTTAACACCTCTTTTATCCCATGATGTTTGTGTTGCCAACTGCAAAACCAAAATGTTTACAGAGAAATCTATATTTGAGTTTGGTTACGACTTGTGACTATCTCAGTCACATTTCAATTGTTTAAAGACAAGTAAAGAAATCCCCAAACTCTCACTTCTCATTTTTTTAATGCATACTTGCAAATGTGTTGCCCACTGTAGTGTGCTTTTTTATTTTTAAGACAAGGTTATCATTATAATACTTAAGCAGTACATAGAGCACTAATGAGGTAAGAAAAGATTTATATCCAAACTGATTACTTATGAAGGTGACCACCATTAAAACGATCTTTCTTTTTGCTGGACAATGGCTTTTGGGTTTCACTTGATGGTTTTAAGAGGTACTGGAAATCACTGCATCGCATTTGTTTTGTTTTCTATTTTTAATTAATTTTGTACAATATGTATAGTAGTACATTTGCAATAATATATTTCAATATCATATTAATCTTTATGCTAATGTATTAACCAATGATTTTGCTGATTAACTATCCTTATTATGTCCAGACTTTGAATAAACTGAAAAATGTGCTGGATATTATTAACCACCTGAATATTATTTATTAAATATTTTATTGGAATTTATGTTTTGATGTTTACAGATTGTTTGGTTACATTATATTTTCTTGGTTTTCTTTATTACCTAATAAGTTCATATTTACATATAATGTAAACTTAACTTTTGCTTAGCTTGTTAATTTCAAGCAACATGAAATTCAGTGTGAAATTATTATTTGCAAGAACATATGTGCATCTCTTAAGTAGAATTATGTGCCACGATCAAGATTACAACAGGTAGTGCTTTCTTCTAGGAAAGAAGTTCAACATTGGGGTTTTAGAAAATGAGAGTTTTTGGTTGCTATAAAGCATATTTTAAATGAAACTGGCCAAGCTGAAAAGTTTGCAAAGTTGACATTATACATGTTTGTTAAAAAATATATGTGCTGTTTAATATTACTTTTTTCTCAGTGTGTCCAGCTTCATGAAAAAAACAACAGAGAAGATCAACACTCTCCAAATGCCATCAGATTTATGGCTGAAATTAGAAGGGAAAGATGGAAGCCAGCAAGCTGATTTATTGGTTTCTCTCAATGCTGAATCTGCTGAGCAAGACAAAAAGTAAGAATATACAAGGGCTGAAGAGCATGAAAGAATTCATTTAGCATAAGATTAATCTAACTAATCAAAACCAAAATAATTGCAGAATGTATATGACCATCTCAATTGAACAGTAAAATATCAAAATTCAATTTTTATAATTAATTTTAGTATTTTTATCTTGTTAAAACCTACTTTTGATGTACAAGATTTTTTAAAAACTACAACCCTGCTGCACATTTGTTTAAATACACAAGAACAATGCATATGTTTCAATAAGACTATATGTTTGCAGTATGTCTTATAATTTCCCGTAATGTGTATCTAATTTTGTAAATATCATTAGATGTTTCAAGTATGCATTTTTTACTTTGCTTAGAAGTGCACACAACACAGTGTACGTTAAATAAGTGAGCCCCAAAGTATAATGATTTTACCTGCTTTACTCATGCATTACATAGCACAGTGCAGCACTGGGTTAATAGTACCATTTCTAACTTTTTTTCAGTATGTTGTCAAAATGATTATTTCATTCTCTTGTATGTTTTATGTTAGTTATACATTTAAATTTAAAATGCATTTTTTAAAGAACACACATGGATTAATGAAACTAATTAAATTGCCAGTGGAGGCTTGCATGGAAAAAGACAGCAAATAGTCCACGATATTATAAAAGTTAAAACATTGCTTTGTGAATGATTAAATAACAGGACATTATGATATTTTCCATGCAGACTCAAATTACAACAGGTAGTGCTTTCTTCTAGGAAAGAAGTTCAACATTGGGGTTTTAGAAAAAAAAAAAAAAAAAATCTGGTAAAAAATTATTTTTCCAGTTTGTCTGTGTTGTATGGTTAGTGACATAATTTGTTAATGTGGAGACTTTACAGGGTTATGTTATAACTATGAAATGTCCTCAAAAAGTAATAGACTAGACAGTAAATAAAATGCTAATGAAGAAAGTAGCAGTACATAAAGAAAAATAATTGTGCCATATTGAAATAAGAGTTGAATCTTAGTTTCAGTATTTTCACATTTAAAATTATTTTTTCATTCCGAGTTCAACTACTTTCTACAATAACATTCTAGCATGGTTTATCTAATTGAAGATTCTTATCAGAAGTGTACATTTTTTACTCTAAGCTCACTGATCTCCACGAATGTCTCCTTCATAATTTGTTGGATCAAGTTTAGAAAACAAAAACAGCCTGTTTTTGTGACATTTAATTTTTTAGACAAAAATCTGACATTCTGGATTTGGTGTATTTTAAAAGTGAGTTTTGTTATTTTATGTACATATTCTTTCCAGCACTGAACAAATTGAACAATTTTATTTGTGTATTATACAGACAGGATTGCTGGGACAGTTAATTTGCACTGCCAATAGTCTTTTTGTTTGTCACTACACACACTGTAATTAAATAACTGTTACATTTTTTTTTTTTGCAAAGGTGTTTGGATGTTACAGTAGAAGAAGAAGAAGAAGATTGCTTTAAGGAACTGAGAGAATCAACAGATCATGCAAAGTAGGCCTTGTGGTTTTCATTTTTTTCTATTTTGCTAAATACAAGATGCACACCAAGCATGAACAATAGTCAGGTCAGCAGGTGGGGATTCTGAAAGTAAGTTGAAGGGGGCTGTATTGTGTGTGTGTGTGTGCGCGTGTGCGCATGTGTCTGTGTGTGTGTGTGTGTGTGTTAGATATGTTGTTAGAAACTCATTCCAATATACAGGTTGTTGGAAGTGGGTGTATAAAAGATGTAGTGGTCTGAATGATTGTCTGGTTACGGAAAGTGCAATATTTATTTGTTGAAAGTGTGTGAGAGGGTTGCAGAACACTGATATAGTAAGTGTAAATTTAGATATCAGAAAAGGAATTGTTTTGGTGAAAATAGGGATGTTCTGCTACTTAGGTAATATGTGGAGTGCAGATGAAGGTGCAAACATAGCAGTGACAAAGTGTGAGAAGTGCATGTAAGAAATTCTAGGAGCTGTCTGATTCTGACTTTTAAAAGAGCTTCTCTTATTATGAAAGTTTATGAAAGATGTTTGAGGAGTGGTATGTTGTACTGGGGGAAAAAACCCAATTCTGAGATACTGGCCTTAGTGGCAGAATTTTAAAACAAGCCATATCTGAAACTGGCAAATGAAAAGAAAATATTAAAATGGGCAAAAGAACACAGACATTAGATGGAAGATGACTGGAAAAGCACTGATATTTGGTGTATATTTAAGAAAGAAGCCATCTGAGGACCAGTAAGACATTCATCTTAAAGCTATTTTTGGCCATTTTTGAACCCAGAATTGAACTTTAGGAATGTTAGGAATGTCAGTATGTTGCAACAGGTTTGAGCGGTGCTAATGCAAACAAAGGCTTCCCTTATAACCAGTTGGTACTTATTAAGGATAAGCTAAAGCTGATGGAACATTACACAACTTCAAGTCACTGGGTTTGTCTACCTTACAGTCTATTGTTGCTGATCTTCTCGCTGGGCAATGTCAATTTATATGACTGAAAATTACTGGAAATGTCAAATTACGGGACTGCATGCAAACTTTCCACCACTGTTTTGGTTGCTTCTTTTTATGACAGCCAATAACATGCTGCATCGCAGTGTCTGTGCTTTACGGAGGGTTAACAGGTATGGCGAATCCATTTGCAATATCTGCCCTTTTTTTTTTTTCTTTTTTTTTTTTTCCTTTTCTTTCATGGTGCATAAAGCACAAGGCATCAGACAGACAAGCTTCTAATCTATTTGCAAGTTCCAAAACACCCAGGTTCCTTATTCCTCGTTGCTGCATTAAGTAAATTGTACTTCCAGATGAGCATTAATTGGTTGTCAGCTGCCATGCACATATGTAGAGCTTGCCCCTGTGACTAAATCCAAAATCAAATCTGTTAGGACTAGTTGGAGTGAGTCATTGGGCATGTCACATTATGCAACTGGATCCACGGGGTGCACTATTGACTGCCTCTGACTCGCTACTGTGAAAGAAAAGTCCTCTAATGTGACGACACCTTAAGAGGTTTTACCATTTGGAGAATGAAGGAATGACTGCTGAAAATGGGAGTTTTCAGTCATAATCTGAGTAATGAATTAAAAGTCAGTCACTTCAAGCTGTAACAGCAATTAGAAACCCTAGTAATGTCTTGGCTATATTTTTAAATCAATTTAATGGTATGTTAATAAAAAAGGTATATATATCTATCAAAAAATGAACATTTCAGGGTGTATCCAACCTTTTGACTGGTAGTGTATCTGATACGAGCATAAAAAGCTGGCTTTACATATGTTCTTAAGTCAGTTTAACATTCCCATTGCTTATCAGATGTGAAAATGTATTTAGAATTATTTATGTTTGATTAAAAAGGTATTTTGTGTGATATACTGGCTCAGTGTGTTGAGAGTCTTCTTTCTGGGTTCAAATCCTATGCTCAGTTGTTGTCTGCTTGGAGTTTGTAAGACTATATGTCTGTGTGGGTTTTAATTGCACATCCCCACAGACACATATACAGTGGTGTGAAAAACTATTTGCCCCCTTCCTGATTTCTTATTCTTTTGCATGTTTGTCACACAAAATGTTTCTGATCATCAAACACATTTAACCATTAGTCAAATATAACACAAGTAAACACAAAATGCAGTTTTTAAATGATGGTTTTTATTATTTGGGGGGAAAAAAAATCCAAACCTACATGGCCCTGTGTGAAAAAGTAATTGCCCCCTTGTTAAAAAATAACCTAACTGTGGTGTATCACACCTGAGTTCAATTTCCGTAGCCACCCCCAGGCCTGATTACTGCCACACCTGTTTCAATCAAGAAATCACTTAAATAGGAGCTGCCTGACACAGAGAAGTAGACCAAAAGCACCTCAAAAGCTAGACATCATGCCAAGATCCAAAGAAATTCAGGAACAAATGAGAACAGAAGTAATTGAGATCTATCAGTCTGGTAAAGGTTATAAAGTCATTTCTAAAGCTTTGGGACTCCAGCGAACCACAGTGAGAGCCATTATCCACAAATGGCAAAAACATGGAACAGTGGTGAACCTTCTCAGGAGTGGCCGGCCGACCAAAATTACCCCAAGAGCGCAGAGACGACTCATCCGAGAGGTCACAAAAGACCTCAGGACAACGTCTAAAGAACTGCAGGCCTCACTTGCCTCAATTAAGGTCAGTGTTCACGACTCCACCATAAGAAAGAGACTGGGCAAAAACGGCCTGCATGGCAGATTTCCAAGACGCAAACCACTGTTAAGCAAAAAGAACATTAGGGCTCGTCTCAATTTTGCTAAGAAACATCTCAATGATTGCCAAGACTTTTGGTAAAGTACCTTGTGGACTGATGAGACAAAAGTTGAACTTTTTGGAAGGCAAATGTCCCGTTACATCTGGCGTAAAAGGAACACAGCATTTCAGAAAAAGAACATCATACCAACAGTAAAATATGGTGGTGGTAGTGTGATGGTCTGGGGTTGTTTTGCTGCTTCAGGACCTGGAAGGCTTGCTGTGATAGATAGAACCATGAATTCTACTGTCTACCAAAAAATCCTGAAGGAGAATGTCCGGCCATCTGTTCGTCAACTCAAGCTGAAGCGATCTTGGGTGCTGCAACAGGACAATGACCCAAAACACACCAGCAAATCCACCTCTGAATGGCTGAAGAAAAACAAAATGAAGACTTTGGAGTGGCCTAGTCAAAGTCCTGACCTGAATCCAATTGAGATGCTATGGCATGACCTTAAAAAGGCGGTTCATGCTAGAAAACCCTCAAATAAAGCTGAATTACAACAATTTTGCAAAGATGAGTGGGCCAAAATTCCTCCAGAGCGCTGTAAAAGACTCATTGCAAGTTATCGCAAACGCTTGATTGCAGTTATTGCTGCTAAGGGTGGCCCAACCAGTTATTAGGTTCAGGGGGCAATTACTTTTTCACACAGGGCCATGTAGGTTTGGATTTTTTTTCTCCCTAAATAATAAAAACCACCATTTACAAACTGCATTTTGTGTTTACTTGTGTTATATTTGACTAATGGTTAAATGTGTTTGATGATCAGAAACATTTTGTGTGACAAACATGCAAAAGAATAAGAAATCAGGAAGGGGGCAAATAGTTTTTCACACCACTGTATTGTTTTTTGGCAACTGTTAGTTGGCCCTGTTTAGTATGAGAGTGTGTTTGTGTGGGAGTGGGCTTTGCTGTGGACTAGCTCTTAATTGCCTTGCAGTGCTGCTGAGACCATAAATTGGATTAAAGGGGTTTGAGAATGTTATATTACATTTTGTTAAAAGGTATATCTCTAGTTTTGCAACTAAGTTTCTTTATATAACCTCTAAACTAATAATTGTTTTATTCTTTCCAGAGCACTTCTTGAGGATCCTATAGTCCTGTTGAATACACATGATTTGATGTGTGTTTTAAAAGCCTGGCTTCCTGTTCTGGTAAAGACATTTGGGTCACTTAAGAATCACATAAACATAAAGAACATCAGAGACCTGAAGCATGAATCCTCCATGCAAGAGGGAATCAAAAGGATAGAAGATGTAAAAGTTGAAAAGACCATTGAGGTTGATTCAGAGAGTATTTCTTTTGCTGAACAAAATAACACCTGCACTGAGAAAAAGAAAAGGCAAGAGTCTGCAAATCTGATTTTAAATAAGGATGATGTAAAAGATTACAATCATTTGAATGGTGAAAGAGATAGTCAGCAAGCCTATGATGTAACACTTGTCCCTCAAAAGGATATCACTGAGAATAAAGGAGAGACAGAAATGTATGAAGATCAAATTTCCATGAAGAACGAACACAGTAAAACCAATTTAGATACACTAGACGAAAAAAATACAAGTATAGAGTGTGTGCATAATACAGTGGACACAAAAGAATACACTTGGGAGCAAGTGCAAATATCACCTCCTCCTGATCTTTCATCAGAACTCCACCAAGACCTCACAGAACTTGCTACCCTTTGTTTTGAGATGAGTTGCTTTCAGTCTGAGGAGCATGGTTCCCATTGCACTAGTGAGACAGGAGATGAGGCAGTGATGGCCTGCAGTTTCCTTCAGCAGTACTTTTTCTTGCTGGATTTGGAAAGAGTGAGACGTTGCTGTCTCATTCATTATCGGGACTACCCTGTTGTATGGGATACTTATATTACTGGACTCAAAGGTGAGGAAAAAAACACATAAAAATATTCCAGCTGTGAAAAATGTATGATTATGATTTGCAGATAAAAATCAATATAATTTCAGTTATCTTTACCAATGATGAGCAGCAAGGTTCTGGACAATCAATAGTGTAAATTAAATATAATTATTAACTCAACTGTGTATTTTCTTAGTTTTTCCAGTACAGTGTCATTGAGCTCAAGACAGTAACCAAACCTGAAGAGGATATTCAGTCAGAGGACATTCATTCACACTAGACCTGTTAGCTAACTCTTTATCTTTAGATCATGTGAAAAAACCAATGGTAATGTGAGAGTGTGCAGTCTTTAAACAGAAGGCAATGCACCTGAAATTTATATACGTATAGCCAACAAAGTAATTTTTTTTAGTAATTTTGCTTGTTTTTTTTTTTTGGGTACAATCTGTTGAAAACTGTATTATACGAAGGGCTGACTTTATTTCCTTAACCAAACATAATTGAATTTCCATAGCTCTCACAGACTGTAGCATTAATATAGAGCCTTTCTTTATCTTTATTATATCCAGAAGATGTAATTGCTAAAGTAAGTAGCAAGCTACGTTTGCGACATTTGTCCTAAAACATTTTGCAAAATATGTATGTTCTTTAATCAGCCCGGAAGTACTTCGGGGCTTCAGCCCTCGTGACTTTGTACTTCCGGGCTATGGGGAAAACCTGACTCCCTAGATTTTCTTGCAGCGTCTCCTGGCGTCACACACGGTACCCAATAGGGCTGTGGTATAAAACTACATGTCCCATGGTACCCTGTGGGAATCCGGGGCACCGCTACACTGCAGGGAAGCTGCCATCCAATGTCTAGGGGGAAGAATTGTCCCAAAACAGTTGTCTTCCCCCATCCTTCCATTATATGGGCGTCCCGGCTGGGTTGAGCTTCCGGCTGTCTATTATGCCAAACTGATACCAAACCACCGTCATAGTTGCAACATTTTCTAATTCAGAATATCTATCTATTCATCTTCCAAACCTGCTTTCTCCTGAGCAGGGTCAAAGGGCAAGGCAGGAACAATCCCTGGACAGAGCACCAGTCTATCGCATGGTGAACACATGCACACACAAATGCTCTCATATACCTACACTAGGGTCAATTTAGTATTACCAGTCCAACTAATTTGCAAATCTTTGGACTCTGGAACACCAGGAGAAAATTCATGCATACACGATGAGAAAATGCAACTCCACACAGGATGGACCTGGGATATGAACTCTTTCGTCCTTGCTGTGCTACCACTGTGCTCCACACACATTTTTTATATTAATACATTTTACTGTAATTTGGATTTGATTTGTTAATATTGTATTAGGGTTTTACAAAGATATTGGTCAACGAGTTTTCGTCATTATAGATTTAAACAAGTAGATATCCATTATTCTTCTTCTTTTCAGATAAAAGTATGTTGACCTTTAAGATTACCAGTTGGTAAGAAAATATTTGAATACTGATTAATATTACAATTATTCCTATTTTCGGGAATATGTTTGCACAACTCCTGCAACGAGTTATGAGCCTTCTCATTTAATATTCTCCACTATCCCTAGTGTTTTAAAGTTAATCAACATCTGTCATTATTTCTGTGCCAGACACTTCTAATTATCCAAATAAAGACTAAGTTACAGTTTTAGTGTATGTGAAGCAAAATGTTTATATTGTTTTACTTCTTTATAAAACAAAAGCTTAAAATGTATTCTTTTATTTACAGTATACAAACAATTCAAAATGTTATTGAACTTTCTAATACTAATTTAATAAGAAAGGAGGATATGCATCCATTATATAATTTTTGTATGTAAAACAGAGTTAACTAAGACTTTGCAAAATTGTTGATCATATTGGTCTATATATATTTTCTGCTAGCTTTGACCCTGTCGTGTCAAGAGACCACATTTCTTGGAGAAAGAAACCTTTTGAAGTCTCTGAAATGTTTAAGAGATTCTGCACTGTGCAGCACTCCATTTCTTCTTGCACACTTGACCAGGTAATGGTATTAACATACAGTAGTACAGAAGACTATTATTTTATAGTGATAACCATAAAAAGACAGTATCTTTTTTTTAATTTTCATTAAGAAATTAGTATAAATCAAAACTAATATTTTTTTTTCCAAAGCCATTTTTGGTTGAGTATGATAAAAGAAATCAAACATGATTATGGTAAAAAAAAAAATTAAAAAATAGAACCAACTTCCCACTTCAACTTAGCCCTGCCAGTATCATTCCAAAAAAGACAAACACCAAAAGAAAGGAAGAAAACCACATTTCAAAATAGGAGCATCAGTTTACAAGAATTATGTGACTAAGATTGATATATGAAGAAGAGGATTTCCAGTACCTTGAAATAAAATTCAATTTCAGTTATTGTATATAGGACAATTTCAGACGTGAGTTACGCTAAGGATCAGGTCCTGATGTTCAGCACAAAAGGCTACATTTTTTCAATACATATGGATTAACAGAGTCCAGATTAGGCAAAAAAGGTTTTAAAGTTTAAGAAAAGTAGATTTGGTTCAATAGGGAATTAATTAAATAATAAAGATTTATTTTTTGAAAAACCAGTCATAATTTTAACTGACTATATATTGTATTGAACAAAAGATGTCTATACGCAAGTACTTAAGAGAGTTTGTTGTGGGACTCGGGGAGGGAGAAATGGAATTTTGGTATAAATGGTTATTTTGCTTATGTTACCTGAATTAGCTTCATAAATATTTACTAGAGTCAGAATGTGAGAAATGTCTAAAGGGTCTTGGGCAAGAAAGACGAGAATATCATTGGTAATTAACAAAATTCTTTGAAACGCCTTGTACATAAATTTGGGTCGTTTAATTTGGACTGAAGAAATGGATAGAGGCACAACAGAAAAATTAAATAAAGGAGATAATAGGCAGCCCTGTCTTAGTGCCTCTATGTAATCTAAAGGGAAAACATAAAGTAGTGTTTGTGATGATAGTAGTGTGGGGGAGAATAAAGAGTTGTAATCATATTGATAAAAATACACTATTATATGCTGTACCTGGTTAAATCATTTGGTCAAAAACCATTTCAGGATCCAATCAGAGTAATATTTTTGGAAAGGAAATAATTTTAGCTGTATCAGTAACATATCTTATCTATTATAATAAAAAAATCCTGGGACGAGATGAGACTTTTTAGCCTGGGATGAGACGTGACTTTTTCAGAGAGATACTTTCATGTCCTGTGAGATGAGACTTTGTACCAAAAGATTTAACCACGCCCGGGGCCGGAAATAAAAGACAAAGAGTAGATGACAAAGTAGAACGTCGTAAAGAATTCAAAAATGTTGGCGCGATACACATGCAGAGCAGGTTAGAGATAATGAAAGTACTAAAATTCGAACGTCTCAAAAAATGATAGTAAAGATCACATTAGCGCAAACAAATGAAAATTTTTTCTTGGTGTAATAACGGAACAGCAAAAAGAGATTGAATATATTGTTCGGATTTAAACTTTTAAGTCAGAGACTTGTAGATCGTCTAATTCATGTTGCCATCAGGGAAAAGTAGTGTTTCTTCCCAATGAAGAGGTGTATCCGCGAGAACTAAAAGATTTGTTGTTTGGTGAAAGTGAAATCCACATACGCGAGCAGCAGAGATGCAAAGTGGCTGGTGCGTAGCGCAGGCCAAGGGGGGTTGGGGAGCAAACCGAGTAGGGGGGCCCCCTAGTCATTTTAATAAATGAAACCCTAGCAACAACAAAACTTCTGGTTTTACCCTAAAAGCATAGTGCCACACCCTTGTGTACTCAATTTCGGATTTTTACTTTTTACAAAAAGATGGAATTCTACTGCCACCTAGTTTATTTAAGAGTTTTATGATTAAGCTCCACGAAATGAAGATGCATGCTTTCCTGAGATGTGAGACATGATTTCAGTTTTACAATGCAATGCTACCACACACATGCCAAAGTACTTGGAAAAGGAATTTGAAAAGCTACATGTTATACACTTAAAGGCAAACTAAATAAAAGCAGGATCATCTACCAAGCCTTGATTAATGGATACAAGGAGAGTGCCTGACAGAAATTGAAGTGAAGTAATGAGTTGTTAAAATGCTAGTGATGGACCGAAAATGGGAGTGATAGGATATAAAGTTTTGAGAAAGGGTATTTATGTTCTGTCAGAGAATTAAAAATAATATCAACATGTGTAATAAAAGGATTAAACTAATGGACATTCATATATAATCAAGACTGGAATAACAGCAGTGATATAGGGGATAAAAAGTATTAGTTGGCGGTGTCATTAATAAAACAAAAGGCAGAATTACAGAGCATGTGAGAAGATAGAAGGTGTGATGATTTAATAGGATTAGGAATTTAACTAATATAGCATTCGTACTATCATTTGCATCAATGTCAAAAATTATTTAGTAGTGTGTGCTAAAAAAATAAGTACATTTGGACACTGGAAAATTCAGAAGTTTTATATTGAGAAATGACCAGAATGAGGATTGATGATGAGTTGTTGTAGAGCACATGCAATATAGTGTATATTTTTGTCTCCAACTTCCTGGAGAAAATCTACCTTTGCTGTCTAACCCCATCATGACATCCCTTTGTAGTAATTTGGATTATCTGTAGAAAAACAACATTAAACTTCCTGCACCACAGAACTCAAAAGACACTAGGCCTTTTAGGGTTTACACCAAGACACCAGATGTTCCAGGAGGCTATCATCAAATTGACCAAAACTCTGAGACAGCAGAAGAGAAATAGACTGAAAAAGGAAAGGCAGAAAAGGTATAGTCAGACTGACTGGAGATGGTAACATGGAAGTCCCACTCCCTTATGCCACCAACAAACAGCATACAGTTTTCACAGGGATGAAAGCATATACTCTTGAATGGTATTCAGGATTCTGCTTATCCTGATTTAAGGCTTAAAAAACACAGCTTATGCCTAAAAATGTGCAAGAATGTTTGATTTTACATGTAATTGTAGAGGAATATTTTGAAAAAAAAAACTTTTATCTTTCAAAGGAAGGATAGATAGTGCTTCAGTGTTCTGAGACATTGCTGCTAGGCCCCAGCTATATGAAGAGCATAGAGATCAAATGCTGGGAACTCTCAAATTCTTACTCTTTCCCTCCTTATAGCTGCATACAGAGCACACGCTGCAGGGGGCTGGTAATTTTTGCACTGCAGAAAGAGCATGTAACCACTATGAGCTGTAATAAAGAGAGAAAGAGAGATGCAGTGTTATTGAAGTTAAAATATCATTTTCTTGTCATTAGTCATCATAGTACTGCTAAACTGGCATGCATATTGGTAAGTAAAGACGCATCAAATTAAAAATATTCACAGTGTTGCCTGTGGCTCTGTTGTCATTCATGTGAAGTCACTTACTTTGTGTTTGTGCTTAAGTACTCAATTTTAGGGTAACTATCTGTATTTGGTAGGTTCTGCCCAACATATGCTTTTAGCTTGCTTTCGTTTTTCAATTTTAGAGCTCCATCCATTTTGGCAAGGTGTATTTTAAAGGTGATGGACAAAAATGAACAAAAGTAAACTTAAACCATTATTAAAACAATTTGATTCCTACACACTGATATATGTACTGCTCTTTAAGTTTAATATACAATAAATGTAATAGAAGTTTAATGAACTAAGGATGTAGAACTTCAGTTATTTAAATTAGAAATTAAATTTTAAGAAGGCAACTAACTCAAATACCATAATGGTGTCATATTTAAACTAGAAGAGGTCACCCTCTTCAAATTTAACCTGTCTCATGTTTAACTATTAATTTATGTTTTATTACTTCCTTCAGGCTTTATGAAATGTATGGGGAACTTGCTATTAGATCTTTTGGACAGTTTTACCCTACTGTACTTCCTGCAGATGTTTTGGCCATGTCCAGGAATCACCCGGCCCACTTTCTGGCCTACTTGGATAACCTAATTAAATCGAAACCAGAAGAAGAAAGGTATAATACAGTAAACTTGCTTTATGATAGTATACAGTAATTAAGATGAAAAATGTTTAATATCCTAAACTCTCAGCTTGATGTATACATTTATCATTTGCACTACAGACTGAGACTCCGTTTTGTAATTTTTAGGTCTTGTTTTTATTTCTGGCCAGAGTACTGTTTTACAGTAGGTTTCTCATTTTTGTGCAGAGCTTCACAAGGATATAGATAGTCAGATAAAACCATGTATTATAAATACAGTATCATAGTTTGCTCATTTAGCTAATAGCTGTATTTCTCTGAATAGCATACTCAGTCAGTAAGGAAACTTATTCAAGAAACATGGTTATGTTTCAGGTTTCATTATTTATTTGGTCAAAATCTTCGATTTTACCTAGTTGCAGGCATTTACTGTTTTGACATAGAATGTACAACAACGAAATGTTTAAAGGACTGGGAGATGGGATTGTAAAGACAAAAGGAAGACAATAATGCAAAAAAAAAAAAACAGAATTGCTTTATTATATTCAGTTTTTGGGAGATGAAGGTTAAAGTGAAACAAAAAACACTGTTTTGGAGAAAAAGTGACATTTTTAAAATTTATAATTTAGACTTGGAAAATTATAAATTAAACATACATTTTTTTAAATTATAATTCATACTTAAAAAAGTAGTGGCTTGGTAGTTTTTTCCTCTTATCTTCTGAAGATGTTTCATTATATTCAGTTTTTGGGAGATGAAGGTTTAAAGTGAAACAAAAAACACTGTTTTGGAGAAAAAGTGACATATTTTTAAAATTTATAATTTAGACTTGGAAAATTATAAATTAAACATACATTTTTTTTAATTATAATTAATACTTAAAAAAGTAGTGGCTTGGTAGTTTTTTCCTCTTATAATCTTCTGAAGATGTTTCATGGTGGAATGGCCAACAAGGCTCACTCCACTTTCCACTATAACATCTCTCCATTTGAGCAATGTCCTGATCGAACCTCTCCCTCTCCCGTGTTCTCAGAAGAAAAAAAATTGAAGTGAGAGTGTAGGAAATTAAAGACATGTTGTACCCCAGTGTAACTTAGAAAGAGAGAACCCAACTTTACATATTTCTGTAAAAACCACTTAAACAACAAGTTTCTCCTCTCTGAACAGAAAAAAGACAACCTTCTAAACGTAAATTCCTGGCTATTTTGAAGGCATAAGAAGAGAGAACAAAAATACTGATTGAAAGCCAAAATGCATATCAAAACTTTGATTTTTGGTTGTTTTCACCTCATTAACATTAAGAATGAGAAAGACTGCCATTTTCAGCTCAAAATACACTTCATATAATAATCTGAGGAAGAAAAATAATTATGCCATAAAACAGTATTTTATATTGAATCCAATATCTCGCAGATTGTGGTAGAGAAATGCAAATTTCAAAAATGGATTCAGCACACCTAAATCTACAGAATACATCTTTTGTGTGTGTGTGTGGGTGAGGATTTCCGTGCACTGTTAAATTGTGGGGTCAAGAAAAATGTATTTTAATATAACCAAAACACTAAGAAAAACTCAAAGTCTAAGAGGTGTGTTACACAAAAGATCTTTGAAACACACAGAAAAAAACACATATTAGTTAACATTTTACAAATGAAATCCACAATCTTGTCAAAAAATACATATTCAGCCCAGTAAAAATTAAGATTAACAAACTGTAACATTTAAGAGAAGTCATCACAAAATTCAATTAATCCATCCGTCTGAACCTACATATCTGAATATAAGAAGCTGGATTGTATCATTTCAGCATTATGCACAAGTTGGCAATGTAGTCTGTCAAATGGTACACTTATGTACACATCCACATTAATTAGACCAGAATTATTTATAAGCAGGAGAAAACTAGAGTACCTAGAGGAAAACCAGACAGACACAGAGAGACGACAATGTACAAACTCGAATCTGAGAGTGACCAGACGAGAAATTGAACTTATTTGTCTAGAGCTTTGACGCAGCACACCTGAGCTTTGCAGTTCTTTGGTGAACCCACCATATCAAATTGTTTGGGCTTCTAGTCCATTGGAGTACAGAATATATTTTTCTTCCAAAAAGAGGCATTTTAATCATGGCCAATTATTTTAATTGTAAGGTCTGGCATTTCTTTCTTTGGCTTTACTGCAAAAGTGTAACCCTCTAAGGGTGCATTTATTTACTCTTCTACCAGGGCACCTCTGCTAAGTTCTTTCCTTCAACCAGAATGCCTGCGACATGAATGGCTAGAACTAGCTCTGTCCCATGATGCCCCTCAGCTTGCTGACACAATCAACCCATTAGGTAACCCCAGGTAAGTTTTTATCTCTATGAACCATGTCGTATTCTATTGTAGGAGATAAACTGACAACTGGTATGAAATAAATTCACATATTTAAGTATTTATTTTTAAATGAATGCATTTCATTTTACATCAGACTTTCTTTTGTTTGGTTATCATGTTAGGCATTTCACTGGTTATTGTATATATTTTTGTTTGCAGATCTCGATCTCACCTGTTTCCCTGGGGCTATGGGCAACTTTTGAAGCTGCTGATTAAACTCCCTGGTAGCTTGTCTGACAAAGAAAAAATTGCAGAAAGTTGCAAATCACATGGGTATGTTTTTTGCGTGCTGCTTTACACAAAAAAAAAAAAAAAAAAAACGCATTCAAAGACCTGTCAGTAGCCACTTATCTAAAAAACTTTGGATTTATTCATAGGAAATCGAAAGATAATGTATTTAGGGGTCCAAATGATCCAGTAAAAAAAACAAAACAAAAAAAAAACAAAACAAAAAAACACACCCACACACAAAAGAGCAGGAAGAGTTCAAAAGTATTTTTTTTTCTAAAATAGAAATGAAAGTATTGAGAAGTTTTGTTTAAAAGAAATTTGCATTTATTTATGTATCCTCCCTGCACTTTACTAAGGTAACTTTATTAGTACCTGTTTAAAAAAGGTCTGTGGCTGCCAATCAAATCATTGCACAAAAGTGCTGTAATTTATTTTTTTTATTTATGTAAACTTTTGGATGGTCCCAAATATGATGGTAGATTTATTCACTCAGAATTCACAGGGCTTGTATATAATATTTCAGTTTCATTCTAACATTCTTTAAACAATCTATCCATTTATTTATCTGTCATTGAGAAGATTTCATTGGTGGACTGTGCTCTGATTTGTGCGTTTTTGTAGATTGTTCATTGTCATTATAAGGTAAACAGTAATGCAGCATGAAACTGTTGAAGGGAATAATCATTCTCATTTGAATTGCTTATGACAAACAATAAGTAAATGTACAGTGACACGTACTAAGAGATAAAGGTCCACCTCTTATGTTACCTGTAAGTTGAGTTTAGTTTTATACAGGAATGTCAGTGCTAAAGAAGGAAAGCCTTAGTTGTAATTGAACCATCCTCTTACAGACATCAAAAGTTCAGTGAATTATTAAAAAAAATAATTTTATTTAACAGTCTCCTGTAATAATGCAAAGATCTGAAATTTACTCTTGCTGTAATACATGCTGTGTTATGGTGAACGAATGCAATTAATCTTGTAATGTGATTATTTCTGGAGGTACACAGATTCATAACATTTTGTCTTGAATTATACCACAAATAATGTGACATTTATCAGGGACAGTGGCAGCTTACCTAATGACAAATACGACATGTTATTACTTTGCTATTCTCCAGAAAAATCTATACCAATTTTGACTGTCCATAGTTATAGGTGATAAGTTGTGGTTACTGGTACCCATTTGGAGGGTAAGAGATAATGCATTTGCTGCTCAATCACAAAACTGTGTCATGGTGCTGAAAGATCTCAATTGGTTGAAGCTTTTCACCTAAATCAGTCTTTAAAAATATGTTGCTTTCTTGGTTTTAATCAACTTTTTTTTCTTATTCACTCTCATTTTACTGCTTTGTGCATTCTGTAGAGGGTTTTGAAATGTCCCAAGACTGGTATTCTTAGCTTTTTCCAGAAATATAAGCAACATGACCGGTGTTCAGTATCGTCTAGTAGTAAAAAGTTGTTTTATCTCCCTGCTTCTATGAGATTTCAAAAAATCTTTTAAACACATTCTAAGGTGGGTGTAACAGCGCGCTGTCTGTGCATGTTCCCAACCTAATTTCAAAAAGTATTTCAGTTGGTCCCCTCCTTTAACCGTCACCTTATCGTGGTGGAGGGGTTTGCGTGTCCCAATGATCCTAGGAGCTCTATTGTCCGGGGCTTTATGCCCCTGGTAGGGCCACCCAAGGCAAACTGGTCCTAGGTGAGGGATGAGACAAAGAGCGGTTAAACAAACCTCCTATGAAGAAAAACAATTTTGGACGGCGTTTTCCCTTGCCCGGTCGCGGGTCACCGGGGCCCCACTCTGGAGCCAGTTGGTGGTTTCACCTTATAAGGTGCTTGACAGTAAATTTCACATTTCAGTGTCTCAAGACTGAGACAGTTTTTTTACTTGTGTCTAATTAAAACATGAATGTAATAAAAGACAGGAATCAATCTTTTCATGCTTACTGAAAATTTTCAATAGCTGTGGTAGTTCAGGCCTCAGATTGGACAACCTTGTTGTTAATCTTGGGGTGGGAGTATCAGATTCAGTTCAGTTCCTGAAAGGCCACAGTGACTGCAGTTGCTGTTTGAAACCAAGTTATTGCAGTAAATTTTGCTTGTATTCAGGTGTAGTAAGTTAGTGGACATCCATGCAGGCAGTAAGCTTGTCTAAGTCTGTTGTGAAACTCACAAAAAACTTCTTGTAGAGCATGGCATTGCTGCATTGAAGTGAAAGTTGAGAACATTATGTTGAGTTTGACAGACAAGACGTAACAATTAACATTTAGATATTAACAAGAAATTAACCAAGCACTTTTACATTGATGAACATTACAAGTGAGAGGTTATAGACAGGTTGCTTACTACCAAATACAAGTCTCTGAAGAAAGAAGGAGCACATGCCTAAATAGTATGTTCCATTGTGTAGTATTGTGTGGTTGTCAGCAATCAGAAAAGCAGCTGTAAGATCATGAAGAAGTGGAAAAGGAAACGTCTAGAACAACACTACCACCATCTATTTGTACAATACATTTTCATACAAAAAGTACAACTCAAGTGCTTTACAAGAAATAAAAGAAATACATTCTAAATATTTAGAAAAAAACATAAATAAACAGAAAATACACATAAACTAATAAAAGTAAAAAAGGAAGAGCCCCTAACAAAATTACACATAACTGAAAGGAATACAGTGATCCCTCGCTATATCGCGCTTCGCCTTTCGCGGCTTCACTCTATCGCGGATTTTATATGTAAGCAAATTTAAATATATATCGCGGATTTTTTGCTGGTTCGCAGATTTCTGCGGACAATGGGTCTTTTAATTTCTGGTACATGCTTCCTCAGTTGGTTTGCCCAGTTGATTTCATACAAGGGACGCTATTGGCAGATGGCTGAGAAGCTACCCAACTTACTTTTCTCTCTCTCTTGCGCTGACATTCTCTGATCCTGACGTAGGGGGATTGAGCAGGGGGGCTGTTCGCACACCTAGACGATACACGATACGGACGCTCGTCTAAAAATGCTGAAAGATTATCTTCATGTTGCTCCCTTCTGTGCAGCTGCTTCGTGAAGCGACATGCTGCAAGGTGCTTCGCATACTTAAAAGCTCGAAGGGCACGTATTGATTTTTGATTGTTTGTTTTTCTCTGTCTCTCTCTCTCTGCTCCTGACGGAGGGGGTGTGAGCTGCTGCCTTCAACACCTTTGTGCCGCGGTGCTTCGCATACTTAAAAGCCAAACAGCCCTATTGATTTGTTTGCATTTCTCTCTCTTTCTGACATTCTGTACTCCTGACGCGCACTCCTTTGAAGAGGAAGATATGTTTGCATTCTTTTAATTGTGAGACGGAACTGTCATCTCTGTCTTGTCATGGAGCACAGTTTAAACTTTTGAAAAAGAGACAAATGTTTGTTTGCAGTGTTTGAATAACATTCCTGTCTCTCTACAACCTCCTGTGTTTCTGTGCAAATCTGTGACCCAAGCATGACAATATAAAAATAACCATATAAACATATGGTTTCTACTTCGCGGATTTTCACCTTTCGCGGGGGGGGGGGGGGGGGGGTTCTGGAACGCAACCCCCGCGATGGAGGAGGGATTACTGTATTACCTACTGTACATGCAGTTTTCAAGTCTCTAACAGTTGTCATGGTAAAACTTCATTCTATACAAAAAAAAAACTAGCTGAATACAGAAATAGACAATATAACATGAGTGCAATTTAAGAATAGAAAAGGGAAAACAGTCAGAAATAATCACATTCTTTCAGGAGAACAAATCTGTGCTGTTAATATCTTACAGGTTTTGGACTGGTTACCTATGGACATGTTTGGACCTGGGAAGAAAAAAGGATGTATTTTCGGCTATTGTTAGGTTGGATGATATAAGTCTTTTTGAAGAACTTAATGGTGAATATTCTGATTATAATGTTTGTTTGTTTAGATAATTTCCTTGTCACAATTTTAATGTTGTCGCAAAATACTGCTGCACTACCACTATTTTAATAGTTTCAGTAATCATTTCATATACCAAGTCGTTCATTTCATCCTTTCTCTCTAGGTGCATTACCGGAAACAGTAGATGAGTGGAAATGTATTCTTCAGATTGCAAAACATAAAGCAGAAGAGCCAGAATCTCCAAATGGGAGTGAAAAAGTAAATGGTGTCGTGGATTGGTCAAGTCGTACCAGTTTGGAGAATATGATTCTTCTTTTAGCTCGGACAACAGGACCAGAACGGGCATTTGAAATATTGCAGGAATGTGGCCTAAATATAGAACTTTCTGAAAGGTCTGCATTAGTGTGTGAGTTCTTGAAAGTAGCAGAAAAACGACAGAGGTCAGTATGTTTATACATTTGTTTTTTAAAAGCCTGTACTTGGATGTAAACCCCAGTTTAGACTAAACATTACTTTAGTAAATTAATTGTATAATTAGCTCATCTCTAGAAAGTAACTACTGAGATTCCAACTATCGGGGGATCGCACTCCTCAGCTTTATGCCAATGCACTGGAAAGGAGACTTTGAACCAGCTCTTTACCCTCATGAGGATTTTGGAGGGGTAACGGGAGTACGCCCAATCAGTCTATTTGTGCTTTGTGGGCAGAGAAGGTGTATGATCGTGTTCCTCTAGGGATTCTTTGGAGGGTGATGGAGACTACAGGGCTCTGGGGCCCTTAATAAGGGCTACTTGGTCCCTGTATAATCACAGTGAGAGTTGTGACCACATACTTGGGTGGGAAAAACATCAGCACTGTACCCAGCGGGTGTGGGACTCCACCAGGGCTGTGCTTTGTCTCCTATCCTGTTTGTGATTTTCATGGACAAGATATCAAGGCACAGCCAGAGAAGGGAGGGTGTCCAGTTTGGTAGCATTAGAATCACTTCACTGCTTTTTGCAGATGACATGGTCCCGTTGGCTTTATCGGCTGTGAACTCCAGCATGCAACGGGACAGTTTGCAACCAAGTGTGAAGCTACAGGGGTGAGGATCAGCACCTCCAAATCTGAGGCCATTGTCCTTAGTAGGAAAAAGGTTGGACTGTCCTCCCCAAGTATGAGGTGAGAGTTAACTGCCTCAAATGGAGGAGTTTAAGTACCTCACGGTCTGGTTCAAGAGTGAGGGGAAAAGGGATGGTGAGATTGACAGATTGATAGAAGCATAGAGCGCAGTTTTGTGGTTTGCTACACTAATCCATAGTGGCGAAGAAGGAGCTGAATCAGAAGGTGATGTTCTCAATTTACCAGTCAATCCAAGTCCTTACCCTCACCTATGGTCCTGAACGTTGTGTAATGACTGAAAGAATGAGATTATGGGTACAAATAACTAATGAGCTTTCTCCGCAGGGTGGCTGGGCTCTCCTGTTGAGAGAGGGTGAGAAGCAAAAGACATCCAGGAGAGGCTAGGAGTAGGGCCACTGACCCTCTGTATCGAGACAAGCCACTTGAGGTGATTCGGGCATCTGATACGAATGGCTCCCTGCGCATCCCTGTGGAGGTTTTACGGGCATATCCAGCTGGGAGGAGATTCCAGGGAAGACCCACGGCTCACTGGGAGGATTATATCTCCCAGATGGCTAGGGAACACCTTGAGTTCCCACAGTATGAGTGAATGAATGATTCCAAAATAAACATAAGTTGGTTTATGCAGCTCTTTAGATTTGCATTTGATTTGCCATTGTAACAGAAAGAAGAAAAAGTTTGGATTTTGCATATAGTAAAAAGTCTTAAAGTTTTCAAAATGTATTAAATATCTTTTTTTCACTGGAAATATGTTTTGTTTTGTGCAGGGCTTTGCTACAATCAATGCTGGAAAGATGTGACCGTTTCCTCTGGTCACAGCAAGCTTAATTGAACAAATGTACTTGAAGATGACTGATGGCCTTTTATCTTACCCTTAACTTACAATTATAAACACACAGTGTGTGTAATCTGGGGAAAGTAAAGATCTGCGTTTGAGTCCAAATCTACATTAATTTTGTGGATTTAGCTTCTGACCTTTTCTAAGACTGTGGTGTAGATAAAGCTAAACCAAGATCTGCACTTTCAATTTGGAAATTTGACCTGTTGGTTTTCATGTAAATGTATTGTTTTATTTGAAACTGCTCAGCAGTAAAATGTTTTTCATGGATATTCTTTAATTTGACACTTTTTTAACCTGCAAAATAGAAAGATTTTAAAATGGTATTATTAATGACATGTGTCCAAATTATTTAATGTTCATTGTTTTGTCAGTATTATTCAAGAGCCATGTAAATCAAAAGAATTTGCCATTTTTATCTGTGCATGAAAGGTATGTTTGCTAAATATAACTTTTAGAAAAGCAGCTATAAAATAAAATTTAAAGAACCAGGGAATCTCTTCTGCATTTCCATTACTTAAATAGTATTTTCCTTAGTTTTATTAGCCTGCTTACATGGGCAGAATGTATGTTTGTATTAAATACTTAACCTGTTGGCCCTCTGCCCTTCCTTGGCCATCTGACCATATTGAGTCAAGGGTTTCTGTATAACAGTCCATCTTGTCTGTGAGCAACATTATTGAGACTGAAAAGTAAAATTCAGTAGGGTAGCCATCAGGGCCTGCTGCTTTCCCACTCTGAAGTGAGTTTATAGCATCTAGTAATTCTGATTGTGCCAGAGGTTTATCCAGTTCCACTGCACTAAGAGTATCTATTTGTGGTATCTGTGATGCATCCAGAAATGCATCAGGTTGTGTCTTGTCTTCTTTAAACTCAGCAGAGTATAAGGACTTATAGTAGTCTCTAAATATATGCATTATTTTTTATGATCAATGATTTTGTCTCCGTCTGTGTTGGTAATTGCTGGGATTGCATTGTGAGCTTCCTGCTTGTGGATTTGTTGAGCTAAAATCTTATTGGCTTTCTCTCCATGTTCAGTTAATGATGTCTTGATTTAAAAATGAGTTGTTCTGTTTCTTTAGTTGTCAAGAGGTTGAGTTCTGAATGCAGAGCTTGTCTTTTCCAATGAAGTGCTTCACTTGGACAGCTGGCATGTTCTTGATCTATTCTGGAAATTTCACTGATTAGCTCTGATACCTTCTTGGTTTCCGATTTATTTTTGTGGGTAAGATATGAGATAATCTGCCCTCTTAAGAAACCCTTCAGAGTTTCCCAGAGTATTCCTGCAGAAATCTCCAAGGATGTGTTTGTCTCTAAAAAAATCGATTTGCTTGGATATAAATTCTGTATACTTCTCGTCTGCTAATAAAAGTGGGTGAAGATGCCATCTGTGAGATAGGTATGTGGAGCCTGAAAAGTATATCTATAGTGAGAGAAGCAACTTGACAAGATGAAACTTTGAGAAAAGTAACGTATCTAAAATGAGAGGAATGATGGCAAAATTACACATGCTGTCAAAGAAAATATGGAGGACATTGGTCTGTTTTTGAATAAGTAAGAAAAAGTTTCCAGCAGGGAGAATGTCATTCATAGTCTTGAATGTATCATTTTAGTTTACTCTTGATTGGATTATTTTGACCTTGTCCTTGCAAAACACTAAAGTACTAGATATGAGTGGAAAGATGCATAGAATGAATAACAGAAAGGGAACAGTTAGTGCTAAAAGAGAAAACTACCATGATAATGGTTAAACAAGTCACACATTTTGCTAAATCCACAGAGTGAATTCACTTTCTAGTTTACTATAATGAAAACTTTATTGGACGTCAAAACTTAGCACACTGAAGTTTAAAAAAATTGAATATTTTTTGTATAACTCCAGTTTAGAAGTCAAACCTAAAAGAAGAAGAAGTAATATTAGAAACTAACATTTTGATTGCAAATGTATTAATGTCTCAGAATAGTCTTTGGAGGCACCTGTAACTACATGTAGTAACATTGTTTGTAATGGTAAGATGTCTATCTGATATTTGCAAACTTGTAGAGTTTTGTTTTTTCAGTTTGGTTGAGATCTTTTGATGGTCAGCAATTTTCAAATGTCATAGCAAGTTTAGTTAAGATTCAGAACAATAACTGAAGTCCGTTCATTTCTATTTGTTTTTTCTTGTGCTGTTCTATCAGCGTTCTTAAAATGCTGGACTCGTTTACGCATACAGTATAGTTAAAACAAAATGCATAACTTTACTGTAAACAGGATAATAATGACCTTATAAAGCTATATACACATATATACATACAAATACGCAAGAGTATGCGCTATATATTCATATATATAGGTTTTTGTTTTTATAAGGTTCTAAGCTGTCTGAATGCTAATTTTAAAATTCAAAAGAGAACAGGAAGAAATTCCAGTGTACATAGAACTTTCTCTTGGCAAACTGAATATCAAACTAATTCTCAGCCATGGATATAAAGTGCAGCAAATATCAATGAGTCTGACAAAATGTGACATGGTTCTGATAATACATCCAAAACTAGTGATCAGCACTTCCTCCAGTCTAAGGTTGTGTTCCAGTTGCAGTAAGCATAACTTCAATAAGTTGACATTGATGCCAAGGACCATGAATAGACTCCATAGTAACTAATCACAAAGATTGCTTACATTACTACAAAGCAATATGAACTGCCTCTAACAAGAAATGGCAGTGCCTAAACGAGTCTTCAGTCTTGATTTAAGGACCTGGCTACTATTGTCAGGTCGATTTTTGCAGAGGCCGAGGACCCTACTGCTAAGGACTCAGCCTCCTACAGCAGATCACTGCATTTTGTGATTGCAGTGTGCATGTCAGCATATAGGCACTAATAATTTATGTAAGGTGGGGAGAGGGCCTCAATGTTTCTATCAAAATAATGATTTTAAAACTTGCTCTTCACAGTAAGATAATGTAACAATTTACATTTTAAAGTTATATGTTTGTACTTGTAGATATTACATGTATAATTGCTGAATTGTTTTGGAGTATCTGCAGAGTAGTAACTGAAAAGAGTTTGAAAAAAATATTAGTTTTAATTGGTAAAAATGAACACACTGCTTTCAGTTTTATGCATTTTGGGGTCATTATTGTACATGTACAAATATCATGAAACTCTTACTTGCATGTGCTAATCAAAATGCAGCATGCCATCCGAACAAGCACCACAATTAGTATCACTACCTTACCTTAAATTTTTACTTGCCTCAACCTTGCAGTATTACTAAACTGGTGAAACAATGACTCAAACAGTGTTTAATGATTTTTAAAAAATACTGTTTTAAATGAAAGGAATATTTTGTAAATATAAAGACAAGTAAATGTGTTTATTTCATTCTGTTTTATCTCATTAAAGTTGTTAGTGACACTTTGGAATCATTATTCTGTTCTAATGAAAAAATGAAGACGAGTGTGATTAGAATATGAATAAAAGTTAGTGTTGCTCTTCCCTAATGGCAACTTCCAAAAGGGAGAAAAAGAAAACTGGTCACGGCCAGTTCTGACGCTGAAAGAAATGAGGGAGCCTTAAGACATCTGTATGAACAGAAAATAATTTAAGTATGAAGTCAAACAACTAAAAATCAGTGCCTTGTCATGTTAACTAAATTCTGGAGCTTGTTTGGTAAAATATTGTGGAGAAAAGTGTCAAGTGATACATTTAAATATAAAATGCTTCTTGTACTGGAGGATGTTAGAATGCCCTTTACAACTCTAGGTAGTTTCTGAGTTATGAGTGGGACAAACATTACATTAAAAGGTCTCGTAGATTGTTTTTAAAATTCAAATTGTGAGGTTACCAGTCCTTTCTAAGCTTAAAAATAACCCAAAAATTTACTTTTCTGAAGGAATAGAGGAAAATGCCATTAAATAAAGATTGCTGTCATTTATGTCTATTAAATGTTGTGTATATATAAATGTTGCCAATGTTTCTTTTTTCAATAGTCAGCTTTTTAATCTAGTCAAAGGCAAACCTGGGGTAGGTTTTTATTTTAAAAATTAAAATACATTCTTTTCTGCAAAAGCAGGAGCAAGAGTGACGTGTTGTGTGATCCAGTGTTACTAGATTTGGAAGCTAATTGTGCCATCTGCAATTATTAAAGTAAGTCATATTAGGTGAATTTATGTTTTTTTCCCCTTGCTTTATTGTCAGATTGCTTACTTTTCTACGGTAAATGAAACTTAAGGTTTTCCTAACATTTTTGAGTGACTTGTGCCAGTCACAAATATCCCAAGTTGCTTGGATGGTTGGTGCATACGCTAGGTCCACCTGCTGTTTACTTTCAGCCAACCTGAGTTAGTGAGCAGCCATGAAGATGGTCTTGAAACAGACCAGGAGATGTGTGCATACTTGAGGAACTGTGGTGAGAACCAAAATCTAAAAAACTGAAATTCTGATGGTAACACAACCTGCATGCTAAGACTATAAACTGATCAGAGAGAAGGGAATGCTGTGAGGCGTTAACCAGAAGTTTTTAAATACCATGAGCACATGACTGGGATTGTTTTTTTTTTATCTATAATTTTGTACAATATACAGAACGCTGCTATGTGGTGCAAAGAAGTCAAGCACTAAGCAACCCACAAATAAAATGCTGAAGCTAAATAATGGTGAGTTTACTCAATTAAATTTAAACGCTTTCAAAATGTCAGTAAAAGGGAATGGAAAACATTTGACACAAGACATGTAGCAGAAAATGTAGTACTGATCAAAGTCAATTCACAGTTTCAAATATTACCATGTGGCTGAAGGTTTAGACTGCCAAGATTTAAGATCTATAGATCTTTTAGTTCATGTTTTCTATGTATGTTGGACTCACAAAGTGGGCCTTGGTGGTGGTCGAGAATTTCATGAACTTCCAGATTATTCAGTACACTGTTGAAACTTAATATATTAAACTATATACAAATCATGACAATGTAACTTAATTCTTTGTTAGCCTTACCGTATCTGTAGAAATGTTTTAATATTTATATATCCCCACTACAAACAAATACAGTTTTCTTGTTGGGATAATAAAGGCTAACCACAGTTCACATAGAATGATCCTTGCATTCTTTAATATGTTGTGTCCATGCAAGCTGGTCAATTTGCAACTTTCTTTTTCATTTATGTACTAATCTTTACGATAGTCTGTGATATCATTTTACCATGCAGAGTCAATCAGGAATTTAAATCTTGTTGACGGGATCCTAAAAATGAAGGGTGAAAACAGAGAAAGGGGTTGGTGTCCCTAATTGGGCAAGCCCGTTTTAATAATGAAGTGCTGCTGCCTCGCTAAGAAACCACCATTGTTAGTCCAACACACAGTTTCTACTGAGCCTTCACACAAGGACAGTCTCTCAAGGCTGGCACAGTACTTTTAAAGGCCAGTGGAGTGGACTCGGCAGAGGGTAGAGAGAAAGACACCGGTGGAGTGCACCCCATGGATGAAGCAGACAGATTGGTGAGCTTGCTGGTGCTTTCTATAACCGACTCTCCTGATTGTCTTTGGTCATGTGAAGCACATGTGAGCAGTCACACACTCGAAAGTGTCCTATTTCCATGTCCATGTCAATATTAAAATTCACATACAACATTACTTTAAACATTTACAGCTGCTTCAGGTAGAAGGTTGCTAAAGTCTGCTAAGAATGAGGTACATGCTCCAAGAGGTTGTGTAAATTAAACAATTTAACTATAGTTCTTTTAGATTTAATATATCTAACATTGCGATCTCAAAGGATGTGCTGTCACATAGATTGTTAGAGATGTTTGACGCTCACCATGAAGACTACTTGTTATCTTCCTCTTTTGGTGTTTATAACTCTTAGCAAAGTTTGATGAAGAAAACAGATATTAGATATGGTGCATAAAACTAGAGTACAACTGTAAACCGTGACTTTAATTTGAGGTGAACTACGGCCTTACTGAGAGATTATGAGCAAAATTCTAAACAGGAAAATATACTGTTGTGATAAGTGTTTTAGTGCATTTTATTTATTCTTGAAAATGTTTAATATCATTGTGACAGTGGCTTCATTCTGGCACTTTTCTGTTGTGTGTTTGTTTTTTTTTTTTGGAGGCACACCAGTATTTTACGTTTTAGTACGGCTACTGCCGTGTTGTTGAAGGTTTCTGTGTGCTTTTGCTGTCATATAATCATGTGTCTGTTCCAGTGGGTCACATCTGTGTGTCGCCTTATTTAAAGCTGATGGCACACTGTTTCAAGTATCCACATGGTTAATGAAAGGGAATATTTTTTTTTCTGCAAAAAATATTTTCAATGTGCAAGTTACAGAAAGGCTAACAGACTAGAATTTTTTTTCATCTACAGTTTTTGGATTACATTTTGATCACTGGTTTTAATTCCTTTGTTTTTTGACTATTCTATGTCTCTTCCCTTAAAAGAGCTTCCATTTCCTGATCATTCTTTCACTGTCTGCCCCAAATCATATTATAAATAATCTGTACTTAAAAATCATGGAGTTGTAGTCTAACTAATCAAAAAGCATTTTTTTTTTAAATATTCAGAGTTTTACTTAAAAAGCCCAGGTCATTTGTTAAATTCAATTTATACATTCATGTAGGCTATGCTTCTAAACGCAGTCCAGGTATCTAACCAGCCGGTGTCTCATCTCCATGATCTTGGTTGGGCACCAGATGTAATTCAACTCTGATGTTTCTTTGTGACTTGAACACCCTGATTTGTATCTCCTGCTTAATGCCAGTGACTGATGAAAATTAATGTCATTAGTGCCAACATGTAGCACCAAGGTAACACCTCTTATGATTGGAAAATTTATTTTAAGATGAACAACCACATTTTTCTAAGTGGATCGGGTAGACAGAGAACAGTCAATAATCAGATGGGGGCCCATTTTACTTCAGGTCAAAGCAGCTGTTATCAAACCCAGAATGTTTACCTGAATTCAAAACTCAAAAAACACGAAACAGCACACACGCAATGGCTGTAAAATCGCCAAATAATGATTATTTTACAAAATAACGAAACAAAACTACCGTATATACTCGCGGCTAAGTTCTCCTGCGGATAAGACTGGACTTGATTTTACAGTATAATTTCTGGTATTTTATAATGTTGGTCATATAAGTCAAACGTGGAAAACTCACGCTATTGGTACAAGGGATTATGATATGCTAATGGACACGTGAGTGGGTGCGGCAATGTGCTGTATCAGCACGTGCTCCTAACCTCATTCTCTCTTTCTCTCTCTTTAGTGTGCCTACGTGACCACATGGTAATACCCAAACTATTCCGAAGCAATGTTTGCACTGATTTGTGTTTTTTGTATCTCACACCCTCATACACCTTTATCGTAAGAGCATCCCTTATCTACGATGGAGTGTTCGATCAGAAGAAAATATGAAGCTGGTTTTAAATTAAACGTTGTTGAAGTGGTGAAAAAATTGGTAATTGCGCTGCTACAACAAAGTTCGATGCGTCTGAGATTGGAGGAGGCAAGAAGATGTAAAAAAAAATAAATTTAAGTGTCGCATTTTTGAATGGGCGTACAAGTCGAGGTCTTATTTTATGATTGATTTTTCAGGTTTCAAGACCCAACTTATACGCGAGTATATACGGTAATTAAACAGTCAACAACACCTGCCAAATATTTTTCTTTAACAGCAGCATTTTCAAAGACGGTAATTTTAACACTCTGAAGTATGAGGGTAAATCCAAAATAAAGGGAATTTGAAAATTATGTGATAACCGCAACAGACAGAAGCTGATGCAATACAACACATTTCTTTTGACTTATGGTTAGTTTGAAAACGCACAGCACAGCACTCTGTTAGATTGCACCCTTGTTGAACAATGCGTCCATAGTGAGACTTCTTAGGGCAGATGAAGTGAAACCTTCTACTCTCTGGGGTAGGGGCGACTCCTCAACTGCTGCCGGGTATTCCAAAAGGGGAGGCTCAGTGTACGTCACATCTACACTCACTACTAACTGTCACTACTACCACACTTCAAGTCATCACCATGACGTGGACTCCAGCTATGTACTGTTCAAAGGCAGGATTGCATTTGCATGATCTTTTATTCTGTAGTGCATTTCTGTAGCAAAAACTATTGTTTATTGTTTAAAAATAAATGTGTTTTCTAGCCTTGCACCTTCTATGTACTTTTACTATTAGTACTTAAGTGCTTTTGAAAGCAGATGGTTTTTTAAAAATACTTTTACTGAGGTATTTTTAACTGATATACTTCTTACTTCAGTGGAAGTAAAAATCTGACAAAGTACTTTGACTTTTACTCAAGTGTCATTTCTAAATAGTTTTTACAATTCTGACTTCAACTGCTTTCTTAATTAGAACCCATTTATTTCATGCTAAAGCAGAATGTTTCAAGTTCAAGCACTTTATTGTCATTGTGTAACACAACGAAATTACTTTTTGTGACAGCCCCAAGGTGCATTTAAAGAAAAGTCAAATAATTCCAAATATGTCATATATAGTGTTGTGATCTTACTATTGAAATATGTGTTATAAGTGAAATTATTATTGCTCAAAGTACAGCAGCATAAATTTTTATTGCACCTGTTAATGAATAGTACATTACATATTCTATATTGTATTACATTAGTATATTTCATATTACCAATATAGCTTATTGCACATGTTCAATTAAAAATAATCTCAAACTGAGGAGATTCAGAGTTCAGAAAGTTTATGGCAGATGGGAAAACTATTTTTTAGTCTGTTTGTGCGTACACGGATTGACCTAAAGCGTCTGCCTGACGGGAGGAGCTCAAACCAAGAATTTCCAGGATGAGTTTTGTCCTTGAGAATGTTTTTGGCCCTTCTTACTTTTAGTTAGCTCACTTGTTATGACTCTAAATTGCCTATTTTAGTTTTAAGCAGCTGCACTTAGGTTTTAATTATTTTCTGTTTTCTTAACCAGTCACAGTTAATGCCGAAATGCAAATAGAAAACAAACCACCAGCTCTCCAGAAAACTTTATCCCATTTAAAGTGGTGAATGTACTTCATGAAATATCTGTGTCAATAAAATGTTTAGAAATAAATAAATAAAATAAAATCTTTTCTGATCCATAAAACATACTGTATGGATAAAAAACACATGGGTAGGCTAATTTTCTTTTTTCTCTAATGTCACCAAATTTTACTCAAAGCTGTCAATGCATTTGAGATTTTGGGATATTTAGTATTTTGGGGGCATGGGTGTTACCCCTAAATATTGATTTGTTTAGAAACTTTATTAATCCCATGGGGAAATTCAAAATATACTGAAATGCCCATTGTTAGTGGACACCTACTGCCCTAGATATGGCATCCTGCCAAATTGCAGCTTTTTAAGTAAACTGGTGTTATTGTTTATGAGTGAATAAATCAGTCAACTTTGTATTATATATACACTCGCGGGGCACTTTATTAGGTACCCCTGTTGAACTGCTTTTTAACGCAAATATCTAATCGGCCAGTCACATGGCAGCAACTCAATGCATTTAGACATGTAGACATTGTCAAGACGACCTGCTAAAGTTCAAACCGAGCATCAGAATGGGGAAGAAAGGTGATTTAAGTGACTTTGAACCTGGCATGGTTGTTGGTGCCAGACGGACTGGTCTGAGTATTTCAAAAACTGCTGATCTACTGGAATTTTTCATGCACAACCATCTCTAGGGCTTACATGGAATGGTCTAAAAATGGGAAAATGTCCAATGAGAGGCAGTTCTCTTAGCAAAAATGCCATAATGATGCTAGAGGTAAGTGGAGAACGACCAGACTGGTTTGAGCTGATTGAAAGACAACCATAAGTCAAATGACCACTCGTTACAACTGAGGTATGCAGAAGAGCATCTCTGAATGCGCAACAAATCGAACCTTGAAGCAGATGGGCTACAGCAGAAGACCACCACACAGGGCTCAACTCCTGTCAGCTAAGAAGAGGCAACTGAGGCTACAAGTTGCACAGGCTCACCAAAACTGGACAATAGAAGACTGGAAAAATGTTGCCTGATCTGATGAGTCTCGATTTCTGCTGCAACATTCGGATGTTTGGGTCAGAATTTGGAGTCAACAACATGAAAACATGGATCCATCCTGCCTTGTATCAACAGTTCAAGCTGGAGGCGGTGGTGGTTTAATTGTGTGGGGGATATTTTCTTGGCACACTTTGGGCCCCTTAGTACCGGCTGAGCATTGTTGAAATGCCACAACCTACCCGAGTCTTGTTGTTGACCATGTCCACCCCTTTATGACCGCAGTGTACTCATCTTTTGATGGCTACTTCCACCAGGATAACGTGCCACGTTACAAAACTCGCATCATCTCAAACTGGTTTCTTGAACGTGACAATGAGTACATTGTACTCAAATGGCCTCCACAGTCACCAGATCTCAATCCAATGGAGCACGTTTGGGTTTTGGTGTAACGGGCGATTCGCATCATGGATATGTAGCCGACAAACCTGCATCAACTATGTGATTCTATCACGTCAATATGGACCAAAATACCTGAAGAATGTTTCCAGCACCTTGTTGAATCTATGCCACTAAGAATTACGGCAGTTCCGAAGGCAAAAGGGGGTCCACCCGAGTAGTAGCAAGTGGCCGGTGAATATATATACCCAAAGTCGGTTAAATAATTTAAAGGAAAAAAAATGTTTTTTTTTTACTTGGCAACTACAGTCACATCGAGGCAAATACTATATGTATTACCGTTTTCCTTTTAATTACAATGTGTTAGCTATCAAAACGTGCTACACGTTTTCCAGTAAACATACTGTAGCTGAAAAAAATGTTAACGAAAATGTAGAAATAATCACTGCAATGGTAAGAAAAAAAAGTCTGTTACGTATTACACTCTTCACTGTTCGGAGTGATTCCATCAGCATACTTCGATTTCATTACAAAAAGTAATGAATGATAAACATGCAGCACATTTTGTCCACGAGCCCGTCACTAGTTACGTAGTTGCTGCTGAAGGGAGCTCTTCCAAACTCTCAGCTGGTCTACGAGTTTATATCAAGTGTTTTTAGAGTTTTTGTGAGGAGCGTCTACTCTCGTTTCATTTTTGCTTATTGTAACAATTAATAGCCGCCAGCAGATGGCGCGTCCGGTCTTCGCGCCTCTCCCGTGTGGTGTGAAGTCCCACGCCGAGATTTATGTCCTGTGCGGGCTCCCGTAAGAATGCAACACCGGGAGAAGTTCCCTGGGAAACACGGACACTTAAGGAGGGAGTTTTAAACAGTGTCCCGAATCGGGACTTGGAACGAAACTATTTTATAGCACACCTTGTAAAGAAGTGAACTTGGAAAAGTGAAGAGAAAGCTGGCACCGGCGTACCTGTGGTAGTCAAGGTGGACCCGGCGTGACTGAGCAATGGGTGAGGAGCATCTCTTTGTGTTTCTAGTGCTTCTTCTTTTCCTTTAGTATAATAGAAGCGGAGGCAGGGACCCTAATAGTGCTATAATAAGGATGATACCAATATTATTGGTTATAGCAGATCGGCGGTTAGTGCACATTTCGTGATTCCAACGTAAAAAAGTCCAGCTCTGCCGATTTGTTTGTTTGCTTGGTGATTTTAGATTCATGCTTCTAACATAATGAAACTTCGTTATTCTTTATAGTACTGTAACGACCACTGAGATGCAAGAGACATAACCCATTTTGACATGAGTTGTTTGAGCTCTGGGGTTAACAGGTATACATATTGTTTTTCTTCACAACAGAACCGACGAATCGCTGAAGTCTAACGCACCTATGTAAACCTATCCGCCGTTAAGAGCCTTGAGGAACGCTACATACGCACTTAAAACACCGGGACTGGTCGCGACTCCACCACTTTGCCTCCTTTCATGTATATTGGTATTGATCGCATGTTACTCTCCTTCTCCCATCGGCTGACTTGTAGTGACGCCGTCTCCAACATTTAACTTCTTAGAGCTCCCGACACGTGGACAGCTTTTTTTTATCTGAACTCCAACTGCTTCTCCTAGATCGCCAGTGGTCAGCTCGTGTCATCCATCCCTGGATCATTCACTTCTGACCCGCCGTGTGCATTTACAGCACACGACCCCGGACAGTTGTGGGACAAACGAGAAGCTCCAGTCGGTGTGTATACTGTATGTTGTTTTCTGCAGTAAATAATGTAGGTACCTGGCCCCAGCCGATCATTAAGTCCGGGGGGCTCTACAATAACGAAACAGGCATCTGCCTTCATTGTCTCTTATATTCCGATGTAACTTATAGCATGCAGTGGCTGGGAGTATTCATCAACCGTAACGAACGGAAATTTAACCAGTTCAATTCAAAATTAGAAAGAAACAAGATTACACAAGGTAAAATACCTTCAGTTCGAATATTAATGTTATACTTTTTTGAATGTGCAAAGTATTTTAGTAAACATTATTTTTGGGAAAAAAGACACCTTAATCATCACGTGGGTTCGTGGACAGTTCAAGAGGTCGAGACGCAGACACCTTTTAAACTTTTTATCGCGAGACCACGAAGTGCCCCTGCAATGATTCTCACAATCGGACAAGAGCTACAGGCCTGATCTTCGTATATTGTTTAATTAAAACATTGCATTTTTAGTTCCTTTCTTTACAACCGACTATTAAAGTTGGCACAGCTCCAACACGTTTGGCATAATTTCTCATTCTACATTAAAGTAAATTTAACCGATGTCCACAATGATTGAAATGCAGACCTTCTTTGTAAACCCACATTTGATTATCCCCGTGCCTCAATTTTCCTCTAAACGCGCTCCACTGGTCACTTGGGCTTCACCTGCACAGCAGTGGATTGAAAATCCAAACTTTAAATGCTTGTCTGGGGGAAACAGCACATCTGATGCTGAAACTGTACCACAATCTCATGGAAATGAGACTACATTCTTACTGTTGAGGAGTTTCCACTTTACATCTACAGATCAAAGTTTTTAACCATCATTTTCTTCTTTTAATTCTATACAAACTTTGTGAAAAAGAAGAGAAATGCAAGGAATTATTTAGTGCCTGATCCACCAGGCTTGTTTGATGGCCATGTTTGTCTCGTGTGTGAAACATTAAAGGTTGTCCCACATTGTTCATTGTTGGAGTCTTGACTCAGAGGTGGTCTTCATTAAGGTCAGTGAGAACAGAGTTATTGGTCTTGAAATGAATTTAGAAGAGAGGCTCTGCACTATTATGGGCATCTTCTTAATACCTCTTGTTAAGCATTTTGAACTAAATCCTTTTATGAAAATGTGCCATATTTAAATAACAAAGATCTTCAAAATTAAACTAAATTGGTTTTATTCCGAATAATTATTTTAATACATTCATAACTACAAAACAAATATACTTTGTTTCTTTAATGTCACATTTAAATACGAAAGTTAAAAGAATCTATATTACTAACCGAGAATGCTAAACCGGATGATGGACGCAGGCACATCCGGCCATGGGCCGTAGCTGCAAAAAGACGTACTGCGCAGGCGCAAAAAGAGTCCGCGAGAGTCGGCTGAGGAGCCGAGAAAGGCGGATGAGGGTCCGCGAGAGGCGCAGGCGCAAAAAGAGTCCGCGAGAGTCGGAGAAAGGCGGACAAAAGAGGGCGACAAAGGCGGATGAGGGGCCGCGAGTGGCGGACAAGACCACAGAAAAAAGGAGTGAGCACATACAAAAAGGAGTCACACAAGCACCGAAAAAAGGAAAAGGCACATAAAAAAGTACTCAACCGCGGGCAAAGCACAAAACACATTGCACACGAAACTAAACACAACAAAAAAAAAGAACAGACGAGCGCACAACGGCAAGGCACGACCACCCCCCCCTACAGGCACGGGACGGGACACACACCAAGAGGGGGATTCAACAAGCCCATGGAAGACAATAAAAAAGAACACAAAACCACCCCACAGACCCTACAAGCAAGGGACGGGACACACACAAAGAGGGGGATTCAAACAAGACACAGGGACACAAAAAGAAAGAAGACGCTCGCGCAACAACAATCCCCCCCCACACATCCATAAGAAGTGACACCCAAAGCCACATATTCTAAAGTGAACGTCGACACCTTCACACTAGGCAGCATGGGTGTCGGCGTAGGTGTCAAGCCCATGGGACACAAAAAGAAAGAAGACGCTCGCGCAACAACAATCCTCAACCCCCCCAATAAGAAGTGACACCCAAAACCACATTTCTAAAGGAAACGTCCATATTAAACATACGTCATCTGAACACCTTCACACTAGGCAGCATAGGTGTGAGCATAGGTGTATCTCCTTACAATAAAGCACTATTAACCGTTCAACTGCAGAAAAGGATACATATTAACAGTGAGTGCGATCCTCCTTATTTCGCAAAGCGGTGGCAAATCAATTAAAACTACAAAATAGCGCGTCACAAATAATGTACATGCAACAACGCGTCAGTCAAACGCCACAAGCAAAACATGCCCGTCGCGGACATCAACGCCAGACACCTGCTAAATGCTTACGCCAGTTGGCTGACAACGCCTTCAATAATGAGTCCACTATTGAGGAAAATTCATTGGGATTAATGAATGTCATTTGCAATCATTGTCATTCACTTAACTTCCCAGAAGAAACAACTGGCAATACAAATAATGAATTTACACGTAGTTGTCAAAAGGGTAAAATTAGACTGCCTCCTTTACATATAATCACCACGGACCCAGTGTCATTGAAACAAAACCGGAATAAAGCTAGGTCAGAAATTAAAGACAGAGTAGAAAGCAAAGTAAAACGTCATAAACAGGTTGAACAAGGGGGCCACGCACTTGGTCAGCAGATTACAGATAATGAAGACCGGAATTCAAAAGCTTGAAAAACATGAGCTCAACTGACCAAAGATACAAACTGAAACGAGAAAAACTACGGGGTCCGCAGTGGTCCAAAATGCACCGCGTGATAGTACGGACGAAGCTCTGTATTACCAGTGGGGGACTCCAAAATGACACGGGCAGACGCTCCGTATTAAACGTGCGTCATCCGGACACGTAGCTGCCCAGCGGGCACGGGTTCAAAACGCCGGGGGTAGGCGAGCGAAGCGAGCAGGGGGCGGAGCCCCCTTGTTTTAATTTAGATTTAAGAAATTACACAATATTGTACTAAATCAATTTAACATGGAGATAGTTAGTCAGTCTTGTACTTTTTAAACATATATGTAAAGAAAACAACACATTTATTAACTTGCATATAACCTCTCTAGTTTTTGTCATTTCTTAATATTTTTTTTGAACCAGACTTCATTAGTGGCCTGTCATTTGTACACATTTACTGGAACAAGCCTGTGAATCATCCACAGTAGTCCGTCATTAGACTGACATTCCAACATCCATGGTACCTTCATTCCATGTCCTCGATATCCTGATGAAATCTTTCATTCTTCTCTTCACTCATTGCTCCAAGAGTTTTGGGGAAAAATTCCTAATACCAATTTATAACAGTAAACTTTGAAACTCATGTTGCAATTTTACTCCTTAAACGTAACTAATAAATTTTTCACAATGTCTTTGTAATTCAGATCTTTATTATTATCTAAAATCTTTGAATGATACCCAAGCCTCTCATTCCAGGTCATTTATCACACCATCAAATTCTGCATCAGAAATCCATTTTCTAATATCCGGTCTGGCAAAGTCACCCTCTTTCAGTTTAGCCTCAGGCAAACCTGAACACTTTCAGCACAAATACATAAAACAGGCTCCATATTTTATTAGAGCTTTGACAAACTGCTTCATTAAACCAAACTGCAGTGAAGGTAGCAGCACATTATCCGAATCCACCAGGCCAGATCTGATGATGTTTTTGGCACCAGGCTGTTTTTTTTTTTTCTTCTTCTTCTAACTGGCCATTCCTGCTGAACCCAAACTCAATTCTTGGCTATGTTGTCCCACTCACAGAGAAAACCTGGGAATTTTTGCCCTGACTTGTGACCCAGTAAGACACACAGACCTTTCAGGTCCCAAAATATGAACTGTTTGACCTTGCTATCAAATTAAACAAATGTTTTTCTTTAAACATAGATCTTCTTATTATAAAATATTAAATTGAAACAAATTATTGTGAAAATAAAAATACAGTATTGATATTAAATTAATCATACTGTGAAAACAATAAAACAAACCTATGATTGACAGGTTAAACTGTGTTTTGTGATAAAATGTTATATGATGGAGAAAAATGTCTTTCATTTTTGAATTTAGCACCCTAAAATAATAAAATAATTGAGACAATTTTTCCAGGTATTTTTTCCTTTGTATTTGTTGTGTCAAAGTACCTTATGGATTTTGTGACAGGCAGTGTCATTGTGTACCTTAAAAGGAAAAAATGTAAAGGCTATTTCCACACGGAAAAGATTGGGGGGGGGGGTTGAGTTTGCTTGGGTAAAGGAAGAAATTTTGGCTGTACTCCTGATATAGGCCAAAAACGTTGTGTCTTTTCACTTTTTTCTTTTGTTTTATTCAGAGTGGGAATAAACTTTAATTTCTTTAATTAGGGGGCTCTGCCCACTGCTCACTTCTCTCGCTCACCACTTCGCGGCTCTGCTGCTCACGTATGGGGAAGCAGAAGAACAATTTAAACAGATTGTTATTTTCATGTGAATTGTTACATATGCATAATAGACCTAACTATTTTACATTATAGCAAGTAATTAGACAATGCAACGTATAACTGCCCGTGAGTGAATATTGTTTCTCTCTAATAAATAAACCGACTTTTTTGAATGTTTGTCCCTGTGATTTGTTAATTGTCATAGCAAAAGCTATTCTAACAGGAAACTGTAAGTGTTTTAATATGAATGGCATATCAAGTTCTCCTATGTTGTGTAATGTTTTCCGCGGAAGATGTACTACATTACCTTTCTTGTCGCCTGTTAACATTTTACATGTCAGAATTGTTCGACCAATTTTGAATACAACTCATCTTGTCCTATTGCATAGCCAATCACTCATACATAAATCACGCAATAACATTATGATACATCCTTCTTTCAACATTAATTTGGCCGTTGGAAGTCTGGACTGTGTTAACGGCTGTAGATATTCTATGGGATATTGTAAGTTGATGTTTTCATCTTCCACACCATCACCACCAACTGTTTCAGCATAGTCTATTGATACGCATTTAACCAATTTGCCGTGCAACCAATTGACAATTTTTGCGTAAATTCGTTTGACTTCATCGTTTCTCGGTGCTAGGATTGCCCGTGTACTCATTTCTTCTTTTGATAACCCTTTGGGATGAAATTCTTCATTAAGATTTTGACATCATAATTTTTCTTTTATTGGGAACTTAAAGTGAGGAAAAATGTAAAAATTTATAAGAGCTGAGAGTGCAGGAACTGTGTCTGATAAAAGCATTCACACAAATGAGAGGTGAGAGGACCGTGGCTGTAGGCCGTTAACCATAAATGGTTCAGAGGAGGGCGGGACTTGATAAAATTTCTTGGAAATAGTCTTGTCTCAAGATTTTTATTTTTTTTTATAATGGAGAGATATGTGGATTTTGACACCTTCACAAACTTACTTTTCTTCCTCAGCATGCTCATAAAGCACGAGACAAGCAACAATGTAAAAAAAAAAAATATGCAACGTTTTGACCTTGACAGTTAACTGTCAGTTGTGATTGTGAAGGTGTATATGCCATTCAGTTCAGTGACAGCCTACATATGGCCGACTTACTTTGTATTTCCAAGGTCAAATAACATTACATTCTGCAATTCATTTAATCCAATTCTGTTTTTTTTTTTTTGCAAGGCAGGAATTAATCCATCAGAGCACACTTTGTTACATGTGCTTTATGTTGGTTGGCCATGGAAGTAAAACGTTCATGGTGCACTGTGCATGTGACACCACTGCTACTGCTCCACAGGATTAATTTGCTATCGCCAATCATATTCACCTTCCAGAGATAAATATGTGATGTGAAAAAGTGAATCCAGAATAGTTAACACTACACCATGTATCCTGTTCTAAAGATATTGAGGCCTCTCATGAGGCTTATTGTAGATTGAAATTAGAGGGCTTAATTAAAAGAACAGTTCTAATCATCTTGTGACCATGACATCGCACATGGCAAGTTAGATGGCTATACTGCTAAATGTTTTGTTTTTAATGGGTGCAAGAATGTAACAGGATACTTGAATCATATCAATGAGTATTCTTGTGTGTATGTATGGTTTTTATACTATTACTAGACATTAAGCCCATTACAATAACGGGTGCTAGAACAGTAGTGCATAAACATTAGTAGGAACAGTCTATTTTTTTTGTGAAAAATATTTTTGGAAGAAGCCTAAAGTAAAATAATAATGAAAAATAAAATAGAAACGTATATGACAATACAGTAAGTATAATTAATATTATATTTATCCTCTCCTGTGTGGCTGTTGATTGATGTGTTGTGTCTGTTTGAAGATCTCCTATCCTGCCTCTCTTTATTTTAGCTTGCTGTGGCGTCTCTCCAGCAAGTACTGTGCAGTTCCCCAGCAAGTATTTTAATCTGTGCTGACGTGCAGCTGATTATGTGTGGCATCTCCCCAGCAATGGATTTTATGTGCTTGAAAATAAATCTACTTTTAAAAGTCAACCAATTGTAATATCATGAAAATTCATATATTTAGGAAAACCCCTTCAACGAATGACACTTTACACTTTACCGGGCCAAGCTTCTTAATCGCAAATCTGACATCCTCGGAGTGAACAGTTGTACAACGACAAACACTAATCCCACCTCTTTGGGAAAGCTAGTCTCCACGTCTCAGTACCCGATTGGATTTTTCGTGCCTTATGTTTTAGGTCATACCTCATTTACCGAAATCCAATTGGATTGGCCGTGCGATATTTTATAGGTCCCGCCCTCTCTGTCTTGTGTGATGCGTCAGGCAGCCTTTGAAGCATCTGCTAGAGGCCGGTAACTCTGCCACTCATTCCGTCCTTCCCTGTACTTCCGCTTTGTCCGTAATATGCATTTAATTTTCTGTCACAACAGTGGGCAATCAGCAGAGTCTCCCCAGGAACTGATGTAATGTGTGGCGTGCAGCTGATAATCGTGCCTGTAGCGTCTCTCCAGCAAGTACTGTGCAGTTCCCCAGCAAGTATTTTAATCTGTGCAGGTGTGCAGCTGACTATTGTATGTGTGGCGTCTCCCCAGCAACAGATTTTATGTGCACCGCCGCGAGTACCCAATCAGCACTCTCTCCAGCAATGATGTCCTTTATTAAAGAGTGCCCCGCGCATGCGCACTTCACCAGAAGACACACACACACGGACACATGGACGCACACAGGGGTTTTATTAAAGAGGATGTGTTAGCCCATGCTGTAAAAAGCCTGGGCTCCAAGAAACTGTTGAAATTGTCAGAAAAAAATTGAAATGCAGAGTCTGTGATTTCGTTTTGCAGACGTGCTCATCCCCATTGTTTATCAATGGCTAATTTCTCTCTCCTCAGAGGTTTCATTTTTGCCGATGTGATCACCTCGCATGTGTATTAGCGGCTAAGTGAGTTTGTCTTTTGTCAGCGGTTTCACTTTGGCGATGGAGTCACTTTCTTTCAGCTTCATGCTGTAGCCTCTCACTTCTTTCTTCTTCTGACTCGTTAACTTGGGGCCGCCTTGCCAGCTCTTTCAGCTTCATGCTGTAGCGTCACACTTCCAGGCCGGACAGACAGACAGACAGACACACACACATACACACATACACTCTTCCACACATAGATGTTTATATATAAGATATCTATAGGTGTTTTGTCATTATGTTTGTTAATCAGTTTTAACCTCCTCTCTTTTTATGTGTATACATGGTGTAATTTTTAAAATTTGCAATCTGAATTTTACCTGTAAACATGGTACAGCACTCTGAGCCTGCATTCAGTGAAGAGCACTTTACAAAAACAAATTCAGTTATAGAATGAATGGATATTGTTCACTGAGGAGGCAGCGTACAGCCTGGTGACTGTTAACATTTGTGTTTATTTCTCAATGCAAAGGGATACTGAATATTGGCCATTGCATTGCTGGACTCTGTAACACAGGACTGATAGTTTCAATATAGTCACTTGCACTCCATATACTTTAACTCAGGGGGAGCTAGTATCGGGACAAGTGAGCTATTAGTGCACCAGACAAGCTTGATGGACTCAGTGATATCCTCTTACGTGTCAGAGTTCTTGTGCTCATAATCATTGATCTTAACCTTAAACTATTGTGATTTCAAGTGCTAAACTACTGCTTAAGAGCTAAGAAGCTCATATTTGCTTATAGTAGTTCTATTAGACTGCTTTAATTTTAGATCCATATTTATTTGTAAAATTATCTTCCCTTCTCTCTCAGAAAGAAATTCTGAGTACCAGGATAATGAAAGCAGCATCTCGGCAGGTTCTGACAGCTCCCCAGGCATGGACAGGAATCCCTCTCCCCCAGCCAGTGATGATGAGGATGATCCAGTTGATGACGCCATTGGAGACACAGCCTACAGCAAGCACTGGCTCGTCAGAACACTGACAAAGCTCATTCAGGTCAGGACTGACTGCTTTTTGATACTTAGAAGTTAAGAATCTGCGATGGATGTAGATCTGAAAGCTTTAAAGACCATGCGTGCTATAAATTATACTTTTGTTTTAGTTGTACATTTTTTTGACTTAAATGGAATAGGTTCTTGTACAGTATATCTGTTCTACAGACATGCTACTGTTTCTCTTTCATTCAGTTTTCCTTCCCACTCAAAATAAACATTAGCAGCAATGTGCTTCTGCCTGTGGTGCCTCATAAGAGACTCAGTGAAGGGTAAAGACCATCCTCTGTATTTTTTGGCAAAGGCAAAAAATGCTGCGGCTGAGTTGCCCCTTTTAATTTTATAAACAAATTGCCTCTCCTTATTTTTTTCTAAAATTTTTCATTTGGTTTTATTTTTCGCTCACTTTTTCTTTTGCTTAAATGCTATACTAAAGATTGCTAGAACAGTGTCACCTGACCAATCCATTATCTTGAGTTTGCGTTCAATTCCGCAATTGCTGACTTGTTTTTTTTTTTTCTTTTCTTCAAGCATTCTGGTTTTAATTCCACATACCCAAGATATGTATGTTAGGGGAATTGTAATTCTAGATTGGGACCCTTACAAGTTAGTTTGAGTGGGACCAATATTGGCCTTGTGTCCTGTCCATGGTTGGTTTATGCTTTGTGCTCCATGATTAAGCAAGTGTGAAAATGTATGTTACGTCATTCCTAAAGATGTAATAAATTTAAACAAAAATCAGAATGAAATATTATGAGTTGATTATGAAATTGTAACCAAAGCAAAGATACCCAGTAGCTCGGCTCATTATTTTCTCCAAAGCAGGACTTACAGCCATCTGCTTCTTCAGAATGGACTACCACCTTGTGTATTTAAAGAAGAGAAGGTCTCAAGGTGTAAATTTTACCCTGCAGGTTTTTGTTGAAGAACAAGAACATTATTTTATTTACATTTTGATCATTGGAAGTACATTTTTTTCTAAATGTTGTAGAAATGTAAGATGACTGTTGCTAAAAATTCCCTTTTGCTCATCCTTGTTTACCAAGGTTTTTATTTTCTCTACTGTATCTATAAGGATACATTCACTAGTTCACCGTGTTCTCTTTCTTTTTGGCTTGCTGTGTGGTTTAGCCCCTATCAAATCAGCATGAAAATGCAGAAGGAGCAGATGAAAGCAGTCAACCAGATTTGGATGAGGATATTGAGAACGAGATCTGCAAAGTCTGGGACATGTCAATGGATCAGGTGAGGCTCTAGTTGGGGGAATCTGGGGATACTGGAGTCAGTATTTAGGAACAACCATTTTCCCATCACTTGAGATGGATTAAAATCAAAGACAAAAAAATAAACCAATTTCATAACTTGATGAGACAAGTATTAAAAAGAAAAAAAAATTATATATACATAAGTGGCATGATGACTGACACACTGTTGAGGGATGGTGCTTCCACCACCAGCAAATTGGGTTTGAATTGCATGACAAGTTGATGTCTGTGTAGACTTTGCATGACCTCACTCTGTGAGTGTGTGTGTGTGTGTGTGTGTGTATCCATATATGCACAGGGTTTTACTAAATATTTTCATTTTCCTACTACATCCCAAACATGGGTCTGTTTACTGGCTGTTTTAGCTAACCTTCATGTGAGTGTGGTTGTGCATATACAGTGTGAAAAGAATCTCCCACTTCAAAATATTAAATTTTTTATTGCTTTGCAACCTGAAATAAAGACACACGCAAGCTGTATTTCAATGAATTCAACTTATAACAGGCAAGTGAAAAATATAATATCAACAGTTCAGGGAAAAAATAAAAAAAAAACAAAATCACAGAGATGGTTAAAGAATCACCCCCCTGTGTCAGTACTTTGTGGAACCACCTTTTCCTTTGATTACAGCCATGAGTCTGTTGTAATAGTTGTCTACCAACCTTGCACATCTAGACTATGCAATATTTGCCCACTCTTCTTTACAAACTGTTCAAGCTCAATCAGATTGGATGGTGACTGTTGGTGTACTGCAGTCTTCCACAGATTTTTCAGTAGGGTTTACGTCTGGGCTCTGACTAGGCCATGCAGGGACATTCACCTTTTTCTTCAGCCACATTGCTGTATGATTTGGTCATTGTCATGTTTGAAAATGAATCTTCTTCCTATTGACAACTTTCTGGAAGAGGGTAGCAGGTTTTCCTCAAGAGGTTGACGGTATTTTGCCCCATCCATTTTTCCTTCTGTCTTGACAAGTGTCCCCAGTCCCTGCTGCAGAGAAACACTCCCACAACAGGATGCTACCACCACCATGCTTTGCTGCAGGTATGGTGTTCTTTGGATGGTAAGGTGTATCGGCTTTATGCCAAATATACCATTTGGCATTGAGGCCAGATAGTTCAGTCTCATCTGACCATAACACCTTTTTCCATTTGGCCTCAGAATCTTCAAGGAGCATTTTGTCAAAGCTCGAGACTTAATGTGGCCTGTGGTGAGAAGGGACTTTTTTTTTTTTCTTGTAAACCCCCCCTACAAGCCACATTTGTGATATTGTCACATGCATACAATGACTACTCTGCTAAAAATTCCTGCAGTTGCTTGATAGTTGCCATAGGCCTTCTTGCTCTTCTGTCTAATTTGAAGGGACAGCCTAGCAGTACCAACACTTTCCACTTCTTGATTGTGGTAAAGTCTTTGAATTTTTTTATTTTTGTGCCTGTCCACAACTTTATCCCTGAGATCTTTTAACCGTGCCTTGCCACCCATAATTGATTGTTTGCTTTCAGTTGCACTTCCAAGCACTGGAATGTTCCAGGAATAGCTGTTTTTATGCCAAACTAATCAGAATGATTACAGTCAATCACAGGTAGAAACCAATTAGCTTGGTGTGCACTGAAGAAGGTGATTAGTAGCACCTGATTCAGTTTACAAGTATTTTGTATTTTTAATTTTTTGTTATTTTATGAAATGTTGCTATTACATCTTTCATTTGGCTGTCATAAGTTTCATTGAGTAAATACAGCTGGAGAATTTTTTTTTGTTTGTGTCTTCATTTCATTATTCAATGCAACAAAAAGTGAATATTTAGAAGGGGCGATTCTTTTCTATACCCTCTGTAAATGGGCCCAATGTTGGAATGGTGACTTGCTTAGGTTTGGTTCCTGTCATGTACCTAATATTGCCACAGGAGGTTGTGCTCCCCTCAGACCAGAATTGGATTAAGCAAATTTGAAACTGTTATGTTATATATAAAATAGGTGTAAAATTCATTTCTTCCTTTGAGGAGTATTGATTCATTTAAATGATAGTTTGTTTTTCTTGATCAGAAAAAGTTAATGTAAAATTACTGAGTAAAAGTACATGATGCCAAAATAAACATTCTGTGTTGCTCATTTATGGTGAGTACAAACCAAGGGAGAAAAAAAATGCAAATAGAAATTTGATGGAACACATGAACTGCAGCAACCACTCCACACTGCTAAATGGCTGTGAGAAACCACCCTGGCAAGTGTTTGCCAGTAGCAGTCTCATATGGTTTTTGTGATGATGCGGGTTCTACTCAATGCTCCCATCTTCCTTCTGGGAGCTCTTGTACCCGACACTGTTGGTAATGTCACCGATGAGCTAGACAGTGAGGCATAACAAAGTAAGGGGATGGTGCAAAAAAAGTGCCAAGCACTTTTATTAAAACAGCAAACAAAACAGTGTTCAAATAAATAAGTGCAGTGTCTCAAAAATCTTTAAATAAATAATCGAATAAAAAACTGTGAATTGTGGAGGTCAAAAAAACAATAAATAAATCCTTTTAAAAAAAACAAAGTTAAAACTATGGCTGGAAGCTGTCCTTTTTTTACCACAAAGCCCGGTGCATTCTTTTACTGGTGACGCCCGTGCTTCTCCCATTCAGGCTATGCATCAGGGGAGCCACCCTACTTGCAGCTGACCTTCATTCTGCCTTCTGGAGGCTTCCTGATCCCTGGCTTGGGTTCTGCTCTCCCCAGACCGAGACTTGGCTTCCCCCAATGGCTAGGATGCTCACACTGTGGAATCCACCTCCCAAGCCTCTCGACTCCCTCTGTCTTCTGTGGCGAGTCATCCTTCTTCCGGTCACTCCTGCTCTTCACAAAATGCTCAGCAGGAGCGACCATAATCGACTGTCCTAGGTGTCAGCTAAACACCCCGCTAGGGCTCATTGTCCAGCTGCCTGCGAACCTGCGCTCGCTCGCTCTCTCACACCGGCTATTCTCTCCCTGCTTCCTGCCTTCTTCTCCTGCAACCTCAGTGTGTCTTTTCTTTCTCTCATTCCTCTTCTGTGCTAGCTGCCTCGCACTTCTATTTATCACAGGGACGTGGATCAGCTGTGGTAATTAGCAGGAACAATTACAGATGCGGACAACTCCTCATCTGTGCACTTAAGTGAGGACTGCCCACATCACAAATTCCCACGGGAACCGCTCGGCCACACACACCACGCCCCCTCGCTAAGCTGTGAGTGCGGCGATTATTTATTTAAAAAGTGGCCCTGTTAACTTGAGCTGTGGACCCGCTACACCACAGTTTCACATGGTAGTTCTTAAGACATTTACTTTAGAAAATTTGTAGGTGATCTTTTCAAAAACGGTGAGTAGCAGCACAGATGAATGTAAAACATGACTAATGTAAAAGTTTTTGGAGAGTTTAGAGTTTGGATAGAGGAGCTGAAGACTGGTCTGTGTTACTAAATGATAATTTTTATAGATTTAGGATGTTCAGCTTAACATTCTTTTACATTTGGTCTTCATCTTCCTTCAGGATGTAGCTGCTTTTCTGCAGGAATTTAAAGCGGCAGACATCTTACTGGAGGTCATCGTTAAGTCTCGTTGTCCTAGATTGACGGTGAGAGCTTTCTTCATCTGGTGGTGTTTCATGAATTAAGTTTAAATGTCTTGAATCAGTGGTGGGGATGATTGCAGTTAATGATGCACATTCCATTTGACATAGAGCATATGTGTAAGAACAGAGATGTTGCTCATTACGTTTTGACCCAACATCAGGGTTGAAGTGTGTGTATGTGTGTGAGTGTAAGTGATATGCACACACAGACTGACACTCGCATGGAATTCATTAAGTACTCTTCACTTTCTGCACATTTTTTGTTGTGGTATAGTTTTAATTTTAAAGAATTAATTTTCCATTTTCACTAATCAATCTACACTCAATAACCTATAATTCCAAAGTGAAAACACGTTTTCAGAAAGTTTTGCAAATAAATTAAAAATCAGAAACAGAAATCTCTTATTTATATAAGTATTCAGACCCCTTACTGTTGTACTCCAACTTGAAGCTAAATGTATTGATGTATTGTGTTTGCTTTAATTATCCTTGAGATGTGTCTAGAACTTGATTGGAGACTACCTGTGGCAAACTGAATTGGTTGGACATTGTTTAGAAAGGCACACACCTCTGTATATAAGGTCCCGCAGTTCACACTGCATGTCAGGTCAAAAACCAGATATGAAGTCCAAGGAACTCTCTTTAGACCTCCATGATAAAATTGTGCTGAGGTATAGATCAGGACAAGGGTATAAAACAATTTCTAATGCTTTGCTGATCACCTGCCTAATACCATCCTCTAATACCAAGCATGGTGGTGGCAGCGTCATGCTATGATGTTGCTTCTCAGCAGCAGGGACACTGAGAATTAAGAGAAGAATTAATGCAGCCAAATACACAGAGGTCCTTGAAAAATTACTTGCTCTAGAATGCATGTCGGCTTTCAACACGGCGGTGACCTGAAGCATACAGTCAATACTAGAGTGGCTTTGGAACATATTTGTGGCTGTCCTTGAGTAGTCCAGCTAAAGCCCAGACTTAACCCCCATAGAACATGTATGGAGAGACCTGTAAATGGCAGTTTACAAATGGCGTCCATCCAGTCTAATGGAGCTTGAGAAGATCAGCCAAGATGAATGGGATAAACTACCCTAATCCATGTGTGCAAAGTGTCTAGTGACTTACCCAAGAAGACTCAAAGCTGTAATGCTGCCAATGGGGCTTCACTAATGTGCTGAATTAAGGGTTTGAATACCTTTATAAATGAGCGCTTTCAGTTGTTGATTAATAAATTTGTAAACCTTTCTGAAAGCCTGTTTGTCATTATAAGTTATTGAATGTAGATTGTTGTGCAAAAATGACAAATTTGCCCATTTAAAATTTAATCAACAACAGGATAAAGTATGCAGAAAGTGAAATGAGTCTCATTACTTTCTGAATCCAGTGTGTGTGTGTGTGTGTGTGCGTGTGTGTGTGTGTTTTTATAATTTGGCGATCACATTCAATCATTATGTTGCTAAGGACTGGAATATTTTTTTTACAATTTTTCAAAAAATGTTTTATCTTGTATGTCTTGCTGAATTTGTTTGTAGAAAAGCACATATAGAAAAATAGACTGGTATTTTCATGCTAACTGTCAGCAGTACTTTAACTTGTTGTTTTGGTCGTCTTGCTATAGGAAATCTGTGTTGGCATTCTTGGCAATATTGCTTGCTTCCCAGAGACCTGCCAGTCCATAAGCAGAAATGATGACCTTGGGTGAGAGCAATATATCTGTTTTTATTTTTGTTTTTCAGAACTATAAAACGAGCATCTTAATAAGAGTTCATCTGCCCACCTATCCTTTTTCTAACCTACCTATGCAATTCATGATAACAGGGACTGAAATCTGTTCTGGCAGCATTTATACAACTTTCAGTATGCATCGAGAAATACTAATCAATGGGTGTTTTATAATATTAGTATTTTTTCTTCATGAACTTCCTTTTAATAATGTTATTGCTTCATTCCTGTGACTTAAAGATTATTCATGTAAATTTCCCCTGCAGCATACACCGTATTTTTTCTCGTGGACCTTTGCTCCCATTTGTTCACTTTTTTGTTAAGTTGAAAGGAGCTTTTTGGGATTTATCAGTGAAAATCTTGGGCTGCGTGGTTTTATCTTTCACTTCTGGATATTTTTGATGGAAGATGTTCTCAAAGACAAATTTTGAAACATGTTGGGGCAGTTGCTGGTTATTAAAGGACTAATAGGTTAAAGGCAAATTTGTCTCCTGTAACATATGTGGTATGACACTTATAAGTATGTATATAGGCCTGCCTTGGACATTCCAGTCAGTACCTTAACATTATTCTGAGCAAATGGTATAAAATAATCCCATTTGAAGTGAATGCACAAAAACAACAAATCCAATCCCAAGTTGCAGACTTTGAGGTTTTAGTTTTAATTCATTGTAGTTTAATCCTTAATTGTCCATTTCGGAAGACATGTTTGAAATGCATGCACAAATTAACAAGCATTAAAAGAAACTAGTAATTGAAAAATACAACATCCTACCATGTTGACATATTTTACTTGTGTATCTAGGTAAATTGCAATAATAATACATTTGTTTAAAATATTCTAAAAATAAAATCAAAGGAAGCTTTCTGTTAAGCTAAGAAAAAATAAGACAAGTTTGTAATGAAGGAGAGCCAAAACATTTTTTTTTGGAGAAAATACATTTTTCTCTTTTCGAATATTCAGACTCGAAGCCTTACTTACTTGGGCCAACAAGCCACCCAGACTCTCCTGTATGCCCTGTAGTATGCTATGGCACATGCTACTATCTGTAATTGAAGAAGAAGAAGAACAGTCACTGTAGATGTTATTGTTTATTAGCCAGTCTGAAGTCTTGTTTCACAGGCTAGTTAAATACAGAGACTGGGAAAAGGGCGGTCTAGGCAAGGCAAAAGCTAAATTATTAGTTAGATTGGATAATGTACAATTATACAGTATAAACAGCTAAACTACCTACTGTTTAAAATAAATAAAAGATGATACTTGCATCAATTCCAGGGGCTGCAGGTTTTTACTGAAGTCTTAATCAGAGAACACTTTTAACTGAAATATTATTTGTGTACAGTTGTTTTTGCTGCATTCAAATTTTTGTCTTTTGTTTCTAAATGGATGCACAATGTGAGATTTTTTTTAAATGAGACGTGTTCTCTGTATTCCCTCAATGAAATTGCTTTCTAGGATACATTTAAAAAACAATGCCAGTTTTCAGTGAGCAGGCCTATGTGTGAATCATAATTAATTTGTGCTTTCTTTGATATAAGAGCCCAATGGCAACAGATTCAACTCTTTTTCAAAAAGGTATGCTCATCTATCTGAAGTCAAAACTGCAGAAATGAAGCAGAACCTTAATGAAAAAAGCATTTTTGTTTTGAGATTTTTTAAATACTTTTTTCATTATTGATTTGATGATATATCTGTTTGTTTATCCAGAGAACCTGGTCAAAGGGCAAAATGAAATTGCTGCTTGACTCTTTTTAAATCTTCTGTCTATTGAAAGCAGGGCTGCAGACTCCGCATACTAGAAGATGTTGTCCAATGTACTACCTTAATATAAAAATACATGTATACAGTGTGTGTATAGATTCTGTAAACTCTTCTCATCATAATCACTGTGTTGCACTTTTCTTATGTTCCACAGGGAGGTGCTGCTGCTGCTATTAGGAGATTCAGATCCTCCAACACTTCTGGAAACAAGCAGGTGTGGGGGCACATTAATATATTTGTCTGATAATATTAAGTCATTGAAAATCACTTCGAGGTTTCAAAATGTAATGTCACATTGATTAAAGAACAAATTATTAACAAAAAAAAGCTTATTAAGGTACAGTTTAAGATTAAAAGTCTTGATGTGAGCACCAGCTTTATACTGCTAGACCAACATTACAGAGACACTTAAATGTGCCACATTTTTTGCCTTGGTTTAAGGGAGTAGCAGTTGTCTCGCCTTTTCCCACTTTTTGTAGGGGAAGTGGATGTTACTCTGTGATCATTTTCTGTGTAATTTTTTTTATCTGCTGTGGGAATTTAGGTTTAATGGCAGTTTAAAATGTATAGGGGATTTCCTTCTGCTTGTGGTGTAAAGCAGTTAATATGCAAGCCACCTTGGAAATGATAATGCCCATCTACACTAAATGTAAAAACTTGCACTGTTAAAACTATTAAGTAAATTTAAACAGCAAAATTCTGGAAATCCTATTTGATCTGGTATATTGTGGTTCAGTAAGCTAAACATATGCAAAAAGGTTGATTTTTTTTTTTTAAATGTCAGATTATGACAGATTCCTGTCATCCTTTTTTTCTACAAATCAGAATTAACCATTTAGCTTATACAGGATATCACAAGGGACGATTTGTTCTTGTCAGATTGCTGTTGACATGCTTGTCTCAACCAGACGTCTGCCCTTGCTGGATAGAGCGGATAAAAAATCAGAAAACTGTGTGTGAGAACATCTGCTTCATCATGTCAAGCTCTACTTGTGGTAAGGATACCTCTTCCTCCAAAAAATCTGCTTCATCAGAATAAATTTTCCTAAAATTTGTGTGCTTCTGTCTTTACACTTGATTTAATTTTTGGAGTTTATTCATAATTCGGTATTGTATCTTCTCCAGTTACTTGTTTACTTACTCTAGTTTTTGATTGTTTCTGCTTTTCTGGACCAACTCCTTCAATGGTGGTGTGATTTCCCCCTCAGTTGATCTTCAAGTTGTCTAACTTGTTTTAAGCTGTCATCGGTTATGCATTAAGAGAAAGCTTTGGGCAAGAGATATTCTAGTCTGTGTGGTGCTGATGTTTCTGAAAACAATGATAGCTCCTTCACAATACTTTAACGTTGTTTTTATTACACAGTGGATTTACTTGTGAAGGTGGGAGAGGTAGTAGACAAGATGTTTGATTTGGATGAAGAGTTGATGAGGCACTGGATTGGGAATGCTGCTGAGGCATCAACTGGAAACAACTGTGAAGATGAAGAGCCTAAAGCAATTGTTGATACCTTGGGTATTGCTCCATGTTTGCTTGAGGCAATCAAGCAACTGAGGTGAGAATCTAGGAAAGTGGATGTGGTGACAAACAAAAAGGATTTGGAAATACAGTATGTGTAGTATATGTGAAGAATTAATGTTAGCATTTAATTTATCAAGTCCTCTGGAAAGAAAGTAAGTATGTATGCATGTCATTTTAACTGTATTTGTATGTTTTTATAACATTGCAATATTTCTCATATTTGTCTGCAGGCATGAAAGCCCTGATGGACTTGAGGTTTATATGCATATTTTGCAGCTTCTTACTACTGTGGATGAGGGTATCCAAGCTATAGGTGAGTCTGTACATCTTAACAAATAATATCGCAGCACTGTGCATTATTGTGTTAACATATGCTCTTTCATATTGTTATAACGATGTTTCAATGGCTTATTCTCTACAGTGGTGTCTGCAGAGATAGGTGAAAACACATGGAGTCTGCTCTGCAACATAGTGTGTAATGACCTTTGTCAGCCTGATGACCCTCCTATTGTTATACTGGAACAGAAGATTCTGTTGGCATCGATACTGTCTGTATTGTCAGCCATGTTCGCTTGTCAGTCCCAGCATGCCTACAGCAAGATGGACAGAAGTATGACTGCTGTATTTCCCTTTCGGGCAATTTAATTATCTTTCTAAGATGTTATTCTTTGAGGATTGTCAATTTTTAACAACCGCAACATATATTGAACAACATATGCTGTCTAAAGAATTATTGCCAATTTTAACTCAACTACCTTCACATACAAGTCGTTAGATTTTACTGTATTTTGAGACCTTGTAGAGCAGATCCTTGTTTAGAAAATAAGTTAAAGTTTTTGCCATGTGTACATAGTACAGTGAAATTCTTGCTTGCATGTGTCCTTTAGAATCGTGACATTAATCCACTCAAATAAGATCCTTTTAAAAGAGAGCTCGAGTGTGTTGCTCATGTTCAATAACATGTGTTTGCTGCACAGTTTATTGACAACTTCTTAAGCTAATAAGTTAACTTTAAGTTGACATGTCAGTGTACCTTGCAATTGACCAAGTGTAGGCTGGATTCTGTCTTGATGCCTCAACAGGCTGCAGCAGCCTTACACCTGAGAGAAATTGTGTGTAAATATCAATGTGGTTTTCTGTTCTGTTCCTTAGATTGGAAACTGCATCTAGTTCTTTTAATTAAAAAAAAAAGATAAAATAATCATTACTGTCTTTTAATCTTTGAATTCAAACTGATCCCCTCCTGACATTGTAGATTGCTTTATCTGATGAAAAATAATGTACACAGCAGAGACTAAAACATCTGAAGAGTAGCTTAGGAATGTTAGAAAATGTGACCTAAGTGATGGACTAAGCTAATGGCTGGTATTAGACCAATCAGTACATTTCACAGAAATAGCACCTATCTAATGGTCAGGAGCACATTTTATTTCTATGCTTAGTTACCACATTATGTCTTTCTGTCATAGACCTGAAACTGATAGGCAGTCTATTCAGAGTGCTGCAGTATCTGCGGGAGTGTCAGAAGAGGGAGACCAATGAACAGAGTAAAACAGATGGGGTTCAAGAGGAACAGATGACCATCCTTCAGGAGACCTGTTGTGAATTCCTCTCCAACATTCTTACAGAACTACCCAAGGTATTCTTGGAAGAGCGTTGATGGCATTACTTTACATTAATCTTTGGACTGTCTTATATTTTTAAACATAAAATCAGTTGAATGTCTGTGTTTCTAAATATGAAACAACTTTGTAGCCTCCATCTAGGTTTTGTGTATTTGGATATCGCTCTATTATATAAAAAAATCCTGGGACGAGAGACGAGACTTTTCAGCTTGGGGCGAGACGTGACTTTTTCAGAGAGATACTTTCAAGTCCTGTGAGACGAGACTTTGTGCCAATAGATTTAACCACTCTGGAAATAAAAGAAAAAGAGTAGATGACAAAGTAGACAGTCATAAAGAGGTTCCAAAATGTTGGCGCAATACAATACAGAGCAGGTTAGTGGTAATGAAAGTACTAAAATTCGAAAGTCTCAAACAAATTATAGTAAAGACCGCATTAGCGCAAACAAATGGAAATTATTACTCGGTGTAATAACGGAACAGCGAAAAGAGATTGGATATATTGTTGGGATTTAAACTTTAAATCGGAGACTTGTAGATCATCTAATTCGTGTTGCCATCAGGGAAAAGTAGTGTTTCTTCACAATGAAGAGGCGTATCTGCAAGAATTAAGTTTTGTTGTTTGGTGAAAGTGAAATCCATATACGTGAGCAGCAGAGATGCGAAGTGGCTGGCTTGTAGTGCAGGCCGGGTGGTTGGCGAATGAAGCTTGCAGGTGGCGAAGCCCCCTAGTTAGTAATTGAAGGAAATTGTTTGTTTAAATTACTGGCACTAACCATCCATTCTCAGGTCTTTCTTAATTTGTAATCTGCAGGAGACGACACTGGAACTAATCCAGGAAGGTTATCTGAGTGAGGAGTCTTGCAATACAGCCTTTCAGAGCTTGCTGCCTCTGTACAGCTCTGCGGTAATTATTTCATTGAATCGTCTTTTCATTATATTTTAAAGCTTTGACTAACACAACAATGTAACTGACTGATATTTACCCAATATTGTTCCTCTTTAGCTTAAGCATCTTCTGTTATGTTACAGATGCAGCATTTCTTTGGTGTGCTCATGGATGTAAACAAGAAGCTAGCTATGAACCTTCTGAATGAATTCCCCATCCTTAAACCTTGAAGATAATATTTGAAACTACCTGTGTTGGACAAAGCTCGACCTCCTGGTTCGGTACCATTTCAGCTACTTCCTAAACAAAGATGAATCAACATTTTCATTAATGTTGTCTATTGACACCATCCATGCCATGCAGGTTTTTATTCCCAACTACCCATGAGCTAATCCTCCAACTTTTGTTGATTTTTCCTTTTCAGACTGGATTTCTGTTTTTCAATCTCTTGGAATACTGTTGACACTCTAACTAGACTCATTGAAGTTTGCATTTGTGGACACATACATACTTTTTTTTTATTATTAAATATGACAGACTTTTGTGTTTGTTCAGACTGGTAGTGACAATTAAGGTCTTTTCTGGGAAACAGAAGGATCTTGAAGTGAATAAGCGGCTGCTTTAAATTCTGCTTTGTGTGGACAAACTTGATCAGAAAGGCAAACACATAGCCCACAAAATATCTACCAAAAATATTATGTAGATAAAAAGATGGATGATGAGACTTAGTGTCTGAATGGTTTTCAATGTAGCCAGCTACACTGGAATATCTTATTGAATTTATCCTCTATCATGAATAATTAAGGACTCATTTTGTGGACCTTTTTATTTTAGAATGTTTAGCTCCTATATTTTTTAATTGCTTATGGAATTAGCTGAATCCATCAGACTCCCAAAGTTTATTAACATGTACTGATAACCATCAACTGTCAAGGTGGTTTGTAAAAAGAGACTGTTTGTTTTGCAAACTTGAAATGTATGATCTGTGAAATTTGTTTTTAAATGGGTTTGTCTTTAAAGAGTTGTGGTACAACGAGTCTAGTTTAATACTTGTGATAGGCATCATAAAGTAAGAGCCTATTAGCTAAAATTTGTATGCTTGACCAAAATGTACAGTACTGTTAAAGAAGGGCTTGAGCTGCATTGCTCTTTACAGTTGTGAAACCTATTAAATGAGTGTTTACTCTAGATGTGACCTTATAACAATTTCCCCTTGGGGGATTAACAAAGTATATCCAAAACAAAAAAAGTAAATTCTAGAAATTACAGAAATGAGGTAAATTAGTAAATAACCGTAATTGCACAAATCATTGCACCCACATGATTTGCAGTAAAAGCCTCATGCAGAGACATAACTGAAAATGTTAGTCAGCTAGGACTTTTAAAGGGCCTCTGTCAGCTGGCATCAGTTTAATCGGAGTCTTGTTACATTTATTTCTGTCAACATATTTACTGACTTCAGGAATACTTCAGTATTTTTTTAGATTTTCTCTCTGAACATTGCAGTTTAGAAACCCAGTTGTACTTCTTTAACAGGGAGAACATATTATTATTGTTGCATTGTTTTTTATTTTTATGTACTTTGGTTTTCTTTCCACTTCCCAAATATGTGTTTGTTTGGCTGCTTGGCAACTCTAAAATGACTGGCACCCTGTCCAGAGCTTGTGCTCAGTGCTGCCTGAACTGCAGATATTGAATCTTTGCTTCAGAGTACAAAAATATTTTATATAAGGTGATATGCTGAACTTAATGGATGACTTGGGAAATCAAATTTTTAACAAAATAACTTATTTTCTCATTTGCAGAAAGAAAAAAGGCAATTGGATGTGACAAATCATATTAGTCTTAGAAGTTGGGAATGTAAGGAAAACAAAAATTGGAAATATGTGCTTGTAGTTAAGTTATTCAACAAGGAAGGAGAACATGGGCTGAAAATAATTTAAGATCACATCTTAGACAAAACATTACAAATCACACAGTTAATTGCATATTTGTTTAAATTCTGTTATCTATAACACAACAAACTGTTCTAAAGTCTTTAACATTGAAATGCACCTTATATTGACCAAAGCTTAATTTTTTAAACTTCAAGTGATCTTTACACAGCTTACTCTCTGATATGGGCATAGTAATGCTATACATTATCACAGACAGAGTACATATAAATAAATACAACAAAAAATAATATTGAACACAAAAAAGCAATGTAGTATGTACACACATAGATCTACATTTTGTTATTAATAGATTCTATTAAAATTCCTAAAACAGCCAAATATCAAAAGCCATTTTGAAAATACTTTTTTATGTTATAACCTTACACAGTATTTTCATTAAAATGGCAAAAATAAGTAAGTGTGCCCTCTATGTTATCAGGGACTTTTGTATGTTATTAAAGTGATGAATTATATGCAATCTGTCATCAGAAGTAGTTCCATGCAAGTGTGGCGTGTGTCCATGTAATAATCTCCGGGGTAATTATTAGTCACATTCTGCAGATGGTCTGAACAAAAAAAAAAATGGAAAAGTCAGGATGTTTGCTTTCCAGCTCTGCACATAAAGACTAAATTGACGTGAACCCACACTGGTGGTCTGTGAATGTGGAAAATTTCCTCATCCTAAATGATGCATACAGACTTCCTTGGGGGCTGCCTGCCACTGCACCCTTGTTACTTTTATATTCTTTGACAAGCTAAATTATGTTTACTTGACCTGTCTACACTTGTCTGTTCTGTTTCCATGTTTATATAAACATATTGCCAGAATTACGTTGTGATTTATTATCAGAGGGTGACACATTGGATAGTGTTCCGGAGTGTGCACCGGGATTAAACCGTTTCGTGTCTGTGGTGTCCCATAGGTAGAACGATGCTTATAGGCCCTGCCTCACAGCCCTGGAGCTTGCACAATGGCCATGTCTCTTTCCTTCTGAATTCCAAAGACAAGACTCTAAATTGTGCTACAGTGAGAGAGTCGGGGTGTGACTTTCCAAAGCAAAAACAGATCCAGAAGTGGATGGAAAAATGGATGGCTGGATTTTGAAAAGTCCTCATGTATCCAACATGATTTTTCTTTGTTTTAAATTCTTCACATGCATTATTTATACCTCACTATTACTTATATTGTTCCATTTAGTTATGAATTCTAAGCAATTAGCATACCAAACTTATGTCTCTTTAAGACAATTGGAACAGGAATTCTTGGCATAGGAAACATCTTTTCTCTACAGACTGTGCGTGTTAAAGTATTTTTAATATTCCAAAGAAACAGTACCTATTTTCAAATAACATAAACAGATATTAACCATGAACATAGCTATTAAAAAGAATGTATCTTCTCTTTTCGATGTACATTGACTTGCGTTTCTCTTTAATGCTGAGTCTTTATCATTTTTGGCTAGCAAGTGAAGCCAGTTAAGGCAATGCAGCTCAAGCCAGCGAAGAGAGATGAGAAATCAAGCACCATTTGTGCACTTAAAGGTAGCCACAGTAATCTGAAAAGACAAGAATGCAGATCAATATCAGAAATGCACCAAGGACAAGAAATGACTGGCATCTTGAAACTTGACTCATTGCGGCGGAGAACCAAGTGATGGCGCTAAATTTGTCATCAAAGCTTTATGTATGATTTTTTCCACTTGGGGTTAGGGGGAAAGAGTCATTGGTATGCTGCTCCTGATTCAAAAAAAAGCCCAGAGTCTAAAGAGTAGGTATGCATGTAAAACTGATCTTTCAAACCTTTGTGATCCTCCAGCAAACACCAGGTTACATGGTAACTAGCACTGCTATAGAACACTCCCTGGATCGTGTACTTGAGTTATGTTGAGCGTGCAGCCTGCTTGTTCTTTATGTGTTAACCAGCGATGCTACCCATCTAAAATTGATTAAAATCCAATTAATCAACGTAGACATCAGCATTAAAGTTTGCGGTGCACCATGCAATGCTTATGTCTGTTATATGCTATCTGGTATGGAATTCGTAAGAACAGTGTTAATGTTTGTGATGCTCCATCTATTAGAGTGACAAATGCATTGCATTGTATTACTATAAATGGTTGTGATGCACCATCTTTTAGAATGACAGAGGCACACAGACACTTAAGTTTATTAAGGTGGACAATAAGTCATATCATTTTTCACTGCAAAGCCGTTCAATTCTAGGCCAACAGGCTTCCATTTTGCCTTGTTTTTAAATCTATAAGGCTGTATTTTGTCAGATGTTGATGTTGATGTCCAAGGGTACCACAATAATCAAGATAGACTAGGTACCAACATTTATTATTTGCTTTTTGTGACATAAATGGTGAGTAAACTAGCATATCTCGCTAGTCATTAGCAAAAGAAGGACAATAGTATTAGATAAGTCCATGTTAACTTTCACAAATATAGGAAAGTTCAAGTATGGTCACATCAGCTCTTTTTTTCCAAAAATATGACTAATGGCTTCAATTCATTGATTTGCTCTTACATTTTTAACTTCAGGGTTTTATTCGGAATGTTTGCTTTTTTTCAACTGCACAATATCTGCATCACCCAAAATATGATGTTGTGGCAGTCCATTAATGGACGTCTTCCCCGATTCATACTGGGCCACTTTAAACTCATCCATTAATCCCCCAAAGCATTAGTGAGTTGTGGAAGAAAACCACAATACACAAGGGGGAAATATCTTTGTATATAGGGTACACTTTCAAACTTCATAAGTGAATTTAAAACTGCTCTATAAGGGGGCCGTCCCCTGAAAGACCTTTTTTTGAATTCTGGGTTATAATGGTGCCTTGTACTTAAAGTGTTTGAACAGTTGAAATCGAGAGAAATTTGATCCGTGTGCAGTGAAAAAATGCCGCAACCGATGGCGTTTAAACTGTTGTGTACCCAAGTCATTCCTCGTTCTCGCTGTTAAAGCACTTCTTGGGTTACACTTCTGTGTTGTCAGTGCTTTTTTTTCCACTTTATTTTTGATGTGCTTGGTTATATAGATAGATAGATACTTTATATATATATATATATATATATATATATATATATATATATATATATATATATATATATATATATATAATATAAAACCTCTATCTATTAACCATGGCATCCAAGAAGAGTGTGGAAGCAACAAAGCCTAAGAGAAAGATTGTAGTATTGACAACTGAGGTGGAAATGGAACATATTGTGAAGCATGAAGGTACAGTAGATGCAATTTTCACTTTATTTTAAAGTATTTACATATTTTATTTATTGTTTTCATGTTTTAATTTACTACTTAAAGCATTTAATTGTATTATTTTTACCTTAAATTATGTGTCTTTGCTGTTTGAGTTTATCAAAATAGGTATTGCTTAGGGTTTGGGAATGGATTAATTCACTTTCCATTATTTCTAATGGGGTAAATTGATTCGGACTTCGAACAGTTCAGATGACCTCCTGAAACAAATCAAGCTCAAAGTACGAAGCACCACTGGATTTTGTTTTTCCCTTATTACTTCTGGAGTGTGGCAATGTTTTGCATATTGGTTGGATGTGCAAATAAGAATTTCACAGTACTTTGTACCCTTAGCAGTACCACTAGTGCTGCTTCATTCTGCTCACTTGATGGGCCATCTTTTGAGTTGCTACTTTATCCGTACAAAAAGCAAACGATTTTAGTGAAATCTGTTCAGTACTATAATGGTGGTGTTAGTCGCTCTCTTATTACCCTGATGGTGTCCCTACAAGTCCATGGGCCTGTTGAGCAATAAAGGGCCAGGCAGCCCTGCAGGGCACTGAATGACACAAGCAACTACTGGTATATGGAGGAAAATCGATTGCTGCCATTTTAACATATACTGTATCTGCTACTATTCTTCCATTAACTTAGCATCTCTGCAAGGACAGGATCATATTGGCCTTCCATCCAAGATGCCACTCAAATCAGTATAATTTGGTTCCTGATAATGACGGCCTTTGCAATTTGTATACAATGTATCGACCAACCCAAAAAACAGAACAGCGATACAGCACTGTTCAAAACTTTAATATTGTTAATATTACCTACAGACAGAACTGAATCTCCCTGCTGGAGCTCCTTTGTCTGCGCAGTATTTCAGATGAGACACGACGTCTATGGAGGTTGTTAAAGATTACCTACTTGATTGTTTAAGAACATTTCTTAAGCTTTTGAGATCCTTTTCATTTGAGCAGACAACAGCACTCTGTAGTGATAACAATGTGTTTAGTTTGAAAATGCAGTATACAATACAAATATGCCAAGCTGTTATTTGTGATAATTGTGATTATTTGATTGGAAGCAAACAAATTTCTCAGTTGCATTACAAGAAATTTTAATTGCTTTCTTGGCACTCCGTTGGACAGAATGGGTTTCTTTTTTCTGGTCAAAGTTTTATTTAAGTTAAATAAGAGACATCAATATAAATCAAACATTATATGGCCGCTAGGCCATATAGACCCCCAAAAGCCAGGCAAAACTACTTGGACTTCAGTCCAGGTTTAAATAGATGGTTTTATTTAAAGAAAAAAACTCCCATTGGTTTGTTTTCCTCAAAATCGATACAGTCACAATTCCTCTTTTCCTTCTGCACTTCTCCAAAGCAAGTGTCGTCCACCTCCTGACTCAGACTCCCCTGGGCTGTGTGGCGCCCTCCCTTTTGACCCTAACCTTTGAGTAATTGTGGTACCCAATCGCTGCCTCTTGGAACCAATTCCAGATCAGGCAGATCAACCCACATGAGACCGAGGACTGTCCTCCTTGCAAACCCCCCTGCTAGCACCAGAGGAACCCAAAAGGGCAGCTCTTTGAAGTCAAGACCCCCAAAAGGCCTTGTGGGTATCCAAACAGGAACTCGCCAGAAGGGATGCTGCCCCTCAGCATTTGGGGAAACAACATGAGCACAGGAGGCAGCGTCCCAGTGCACTTCACTCACCCCAGCCACCTAAACCAGGAAAGAGGAATGCTAATCATTCTGTCCAGGATGTCCCCACAGTGTTCATCTGTTACTCTGGCCAGGCAAGAGACTCCCAACCATTCCTCCTGGTACACCAGTCCTGTCATGCTGTCATCTCCCATCCAGGTAAGGGAATGGGGTCCACCTTCACTGGCCCATCCATCGATGACAATTGTAAACAAGAAAAAAAGAGTATGCGTGTCAAACAGTCCATGCCATTCCCACCCAGGGAGAGAGGTCCCTGGAGGATCAAAAGGATCCTTGGTGCGTACACAAACTGGGAAAACGTAGGGTGGGCACAGGAAGCCCAGGAGTAAAGAAGAAGAATAATCACACAAGCAAGTTAACAGCTGAGAGAAAAAACACAACAGTGACCATCAGCCAGCCAGCTTCTGGCCAAGTGCACAGCGGCCTGCCATTCTCTGTTTCAGAGTCCGACGAGTTGCAGATGCGTTCCACCAACGAGCTGGATGAGATTAAAGAGAGAGGAGTTGCAGAAATGTAAAGAAAGATAATGGGGTGATTTCGATAGATAGATAGATAGATAGATAGATACTTTATTAATCCCAAGGGGAAATTCACAATGGGCAGCACGGTGGCGCAGTGGGTAGCGCTGCTGCCTCGCAGTTGGGAGATCTGGGGACCTGGGTTCGCTTCCCGGGTCCTCCCTGCGTGGAGTTTGCATGTTCTCCCCGTGTCTGCGTGGGTTTCCTCCGGGCGCTCCGGTTTCCTCCCACAGTCCAAAGACTTGCAGGTTAGGTGGATTGGTGATTCTAAATTGGCCCTAGTGTGTGCTTGGTGTGTGGGTGTGTTTGTGTGTGTCCTGCGGTGGGTTGGCACCCTGCCCGGGATTGGTTCCCTGCCTTGTGCCCTGTGTTGGCTGGGATTGGCTCCAGCAGACCCCTGTGACCCTGTGTTCGGATTCAGCGGGTTGGAAAATGGATGGATGGATGGAAATTCACAATTGTGATTTCCAGCAAGAGGCTGCAGTTTTAGACAATTTCATATGTGCTCCGGGTATTGTGGGGTTGTAAACTTGGGAGGATTCAAATTTTGATATTTATTTGATGTTTGGAGTTTTATTTGTAACATGTTTATTTTATTTATTTGCATGACATCTTCTGTCAGGTCAAGTCACACTGATAAGGCCACAGAAGTGATTGTATTTCACAAGTAGGCCCTTTTGATAGGATTTTGTTTCATCTTGTCCTTTTGTTCTTGGTAGCCCCCGATTGTTTGATCTCATGCTTCTGACTCTGCTCTGCCTGACCTTGTCTTACGCTTGTGATCATCTACTGATATTTCTAATAGCTCACAATGACACTTTAACATGTCATTAATGGAGGCCAAGACTATTCAACCCCCACCCCCCCAACCCAAGGAAAAAGATTCTGCAGGGTAAAAGCGAGTGGAAGCACAGAGAGATCCATTAGGAGGAATTTGTGGGGTAGAAAGGGAATGTGAAATGACATGGCAGAAGATATTCAGACTGAGATGGCAGACCACAAGGCCGAAACTAAGAAAACTGACGGATCAGTGGTTAAATAGTGTATAGAGTTCCATTCAATTCAGTTTTACTGTTCCAAGAGGGAAATTTGGTTTGTGAGCAGGTTTTACAGAGCGACCACAACATTAGCACATCACAAAGAACAAAGCCTTCAAAAGGAAACTTTATGCATAATATTATAAAACATTAGATTAGACATAAAAATCAATCCAACATTTAGACTTGACAAATGAACGATTCAAATTCTGTTAGTCCAATGATTTAAACCTATGGATGTTTGTTAAAGTTGAACTTATTGAGAAGTTCAACAGAAGTTGAAGGAATATTTATTTTTGGAACAGCTGAAAGTGAGAATGTGGTGGGCGAGTCCTGTCTGACAAAATACACTCTGCATTCTGTAATAGCTGCTTATTAAACAGCTCTGTGAGATTGAGCTGTCGAGACCATGTCTTTTTACTGCTCCATTTTTATAATTCTTTTTTATATTCTGTTTTTGTTGCTGATCTTAGGATTTCCAAATCAGGCCAGAAGAACATAAATAAAGGCAGACTCAATAGAACAGATCTAAAACATGGGACATCATGGTAGGACTTGCATTAAAAAGACTCCACTTCCTTAAACAGTAGAGGCTCTGCTTGCTTTCCCTTCTTGCAGGTGGCTTTTGTGCTTTCCTTAAAAGTCAGTTTTGAGTCTGTGTCTCTTTGTATTTTTTATTTATTTTATTTTATTTTATTTTACGACCTCTTGGGCACAGCTGTCAGCAGTGTGTCTGTCTGAGGAGAGAGTGTCGACCTTGTCGAGAGGTTTACTTACCTCAGCAGCGACATTCATGTCTCTGGTGACTCTTCCTATGAAGTCAGTAGATGGAATGGGAGAGCATGGGAGGTCATGAGGTCACTGGAAAGGGGTGTGTGGATCTCCCAATATCTATGCTAAAGGATGAAGGTCCAAATCTTTAGAGTCCAGGTGCTTCCTGTCCTGCTATATGGTGGTGAGACATGGACGCAATCCAGTGACCTGAGACGAAGACTGGACTCCTTTGGTACTGCGTCTCATCGGAGAATCCTTTGGTACTGCTGGTTTTATTTTTTGTCGAATGAGCGATTGCTCATGGAGTCCCGAATGAGGCACATTACATGCATTGTGAGGGAGCGTCAGTTACATCACTACATCCATGTGGCGCGCTTCCCCGAGGGTGATCCGATTCACAGAATCTTCATTATTGTTGAGGACCTGAGTGGCTGGACCAGGCCAAGGAGTCGCCCACATAACACCTGGCTGTGGCAGATAGGTCAATTCTGGAGGGTGGGACTGGACCGCGTCTGCCTGAGAGGGTGCCAACTGGGATCCTGAGCTATTTCATCGTGTGGTGGGTGCAGCAATACGCTGTACCAGTGCATGCTCCACGACCTAACCTGATATGACCAAATTAGCCCGAAATATTTATAATTGTCAACAATTTTCGCTACCAGGACTTTAATAATAAGTGGGTGAATGGTGTTTCTTCTGAAATCATTATAGATTACTTAGTTTTTGTAATGGGTAGGTGTAGAAAAGACTCATCATGCCAGTTAACAAAATCACCTGCCATGGTAAGGTATAAGCGATGTACAGTCTGGAGTTGAACAGGCTGATAATTTGCATTCTTGGTGAACGCAGTGATGTTATGGAGTTCTTAAAGAGATGGAAAGGGAGCTCTCACTGCTACAGAGAAACTGTTGGTAAAGGCCAAGCAGGTACTTTATTCAGAGATGCATATAATAACACCAATAATTTCAAATTTAGAGACAATAACCATGACAAGTTACAAAGATGGTGGTGGAAGGTCTAACAGAACATCATTGCTTTGAGAACTGAAAGGAGCTGGAGATAGAAAGAAGGGAGTACAGAGAAACTGGAATGTTCCAAACCTGGAGTCATTACAGATGTCACCTAGTGTCATAATGCCTTCATTTACCTGGGGTGGAGATACGTTTGGTCCGTCACCAATACAGGAAGCGTCATTATTGAAGATAGGACTGTATGTGATGCAGGCCAGACAAGATGATCCCCACCTTTTGTTACATTTGTAGAGCAGAGGAAACTGAGGGGGTTAAAGTACTGCTGGTGCATGGAAGTGCAGAGATGAGTCTGTGGTAGAGGACAGAGCAGCTTTCAAACTGGATGGATGGTTACATTTTTGTTCTTGGCAGGACTGTCATAATCTGAGCTGCATGTTCATTTCGCAAATGCATTTGCATTCAGTTCTGTACAGTGTACAGTGGTGTGAAAAACTATTTGCCCCCTTCCTGATTTCTTATTCTTTTGCATGTTTGTCACACAAAATGTTTCTGATCATCAAACACATTTAACCATTAGTCAAATATAACACAAGTAAACACAAAATGCAGTTTGTAAATGGTGGTTTTTATTATTTAGGGAGAAAAAAAAATCCAAACCTTACATGGCCCTGTGTGAAAAAGTAATTGCCCCCTGAACCTAATAACTGGTTGGGCCACCCTTAGCAGCAATAACTGCAATCAAGCGTTTGCGATAACTTGCAATGAGTCTATTACAGCGCTCTGAGGAATTTTGGCCCACTCATCTTTGCAAAATTGTTGTAATTCAACTTTATTTGAGGGTTTTCTAGCATGAACCGCCCTTTTTAAGGTCATGCCATAGCATCTCAATTGGATTCAGGTCAGGACTTTGACTAGGCCACTCCAAAGTCTTCATTTTGTTTTTCTTCAGCCATTCAGAGGTGGATTTGCTGGTGTGTTTTGGGTCATTGTCCTGTTGCAGCACCCAAGATCGCTTCAGCTTGAGTTGACGAACAGATGGCCGGACATTCTCCTTCAGGATTTTTTGGTAGACAGTAGAATTCATGGTTCCATCTATCACAGCAAGCCTTCCAGGTCCTGAAGCAGCAAAACAACCCCCAGACCATCACACTACCACCACCATATTTTACTGTTGGTATGATGTTCTTTTTCTGAAATGCTGTGTTCCTTTTACGCCAGATGTAACGGGACATTTGCCTTCCAAAAAGTTCAACTTTTGACTCATCAATCCACAAGGTATTTTCCCAAAAGTCCTGGCAATCATTGAGATGTTTCTTAGCAAAACTGAGACGAGCCCTAATGTTCTTTTTGCTTAACAGTGGTTTGCGTCTTGGAAATCTGCCATGCAGGCCGTTTTTGCCCAGTCTCTTTCTTATGGTGGAGTCGTGAACACTGACCTTAATTGAGGCAAGTGAGGCCTGCAGTTCTTTAGACGTTGTCCTGGGGTCTTTTGTGACCTCTCGGATGAGTCGTCTCTGCGCTCTTGGGGTAATTTTGGTCGGCCGGCCACTCCTGGGAAGGTTCACCACTGTTCCATGTTTTTGCCATTTGTGGATAATGGCTCTCACTGTGGTTCGCTGGAGTCCCAAAGCTTTAGAAATGGCTTTATAACCTTTACCAGACTGATAGATCTCAATTACTTCTGTTCTCATTTGTTCCTGAATTTCTTTGGATCTTGGCATGATGTCTAGCTTTTGAGGTGCTTTTGGTCTACTTCTCTGTGTCAGGCAGCTCCTATTTAAGTGATTTCTTGATTGAAACAGGTGTGGCAGTAATCATGCCTGGGGGTGGCTACGGAAATTGAACTCAGGTGTGATACACCACAGTTAGGTTATTTTTTAACAAGGGGGCAATTACTTTTTCACACAGGGCCGTGTAGGTTTGGATTTTTTTTCTCCCTAAATAATAAACACCATCATTTAAAAAACTGCATTTTGTGTTTACTTGTGTTATATTTGACTAATGGTTAAATGTGTTTGATGATCAGAAACATTTTGTGTGACAAACATGCAAAAGAATAAGAAATCAGGAAGGGGGCAAATAGTTTTTCACACCACTGTATGTAGAATTGTTTACCAGATCTGAGTGCAGTAAACCTCAACAGTTGTTATTTTTGAGGTAGCGACTCTATGGCTTTGGCCCATCAATATGGCACAGCTCTTTGAAGGGACACACCGAAGGTGATTTAGAAAAACACACACATTTAGATGATGCAGTGTTGAGAGAGACCCCAAACTGCCCCGCCAGAGGAGCTAAATGGTTTTTCACATTGAGCCTTCCATTGTGACAGCAGGCATTCACAGTTATCTGCTGATTTCTACTGGTAGCTTCATCTCGGCAATAACAATTACAGGAAGAAATGAAAGCAAATTGTGCACTGACTCGATCTGTGGTTGGCTGATGTGCTTCTGATGTAAAAAGTTGGCCATTTAAAAGGTTGGGACATTTTTAAATGCCAGAGAGTGCTATTTGAAAGCTGGAAAATAAAGGTGCCGTTTAATTAAAGATGTCATTGATATGCTGTTTGCCTTTGTAATGGAAATGTGGGAAACTCAATAGAAAACAGAAAGACTCGTGGTAAAAAAAAACTGGGAGGGAGGTAAAAATAGAGGATCTTTTCTTTTGGAGATTATCATGAACAGAATATGACAACGTGTTCATTTCTGCCTTTCAGAAAACCGTTCTGTGAGCTGAATGCTTTTAACGTGTAATTGAAAAGTCGGCGCTGATGGACATGGAGAGGCCAGAAGGGCTGACGGTAGAAGATTTCCTGCCTGTATGACAAAGACCTACCATATGCCAGAATCACTAAGCAGGTAAAAATGGCAGACAAAATAGAGCTTTACTGGAGCACATCAGGTGTTGGTGCTGGGTAAGTATAGAAAACCAATCCTTAAATTAGGTCCCCTACTGACGGTGTGCAGGTTTGTTCCCCACTTTCACAAAAATGGCTAACTTGTTAAATTTCAGACGTCTTCTAAGCTCTCCGTGCAGCATAACCAGCGGCTACGGCAGCAGTTCACATGCGGCCAGAGTCAGAGTAATGCACAGGCTGGAGACACGCTGAAACTTAAAAAGTAAGTTGAACCCAGTTAATAGTGCAAATACAGTTTTTTAAAAGCAATTTATTATAAAATGCATTACCAACCCTTAAACGTTTTATGATATAGAAAATTGAGATTCTCTGTAGCTTACTGGAGGCCTAAGTACACACTTGTCATAATTTACAAGGCTGTCTGGAGCCTGAGCCCAATGGGATGCCATCATCACGTCTTTTCTCTGTCTTAATGGAGTCAATGTTTATTTGTCTAATTTTCTTTTCTATTCAAAAAATGAAAAGCTGAAAGGTGCCTAAGCGCCCAACAGTTTACGCTTTCTGACTTTATCCTAATCCTGCTGCTGGAAAGTGGTGACATGTTGCATGTTGATCAGCACATCCAAGTAAGAATTTCACCCTACTCTGTATACGTGACAATGAGGACCCTACAAACTGAATTCTCCTTCATTACATTATCATGATTCTGAGGTGTGCTACACTCTATGATGCTGTTGTGTTGTAATTGGTGGGGTTTGTATTATGTTAGGCTAAAGAGGAAAATAACCTGACTGTTCACTAACGTGGCAGCCTTGTTTTGGTCCCCTCTTATTTGACTCATGCTGTGATAATAGTGAATAGACAATGGCATGAATGGAAATGGAGTGGACTCCCCAGTTGAGGACATGTCGTCTACACTGATGAGTAGTATTTGATAACAGTTAATATTAAAGAAAACTGCTTAGGATAGCATAAAGAGGGCTGAAGAGCAATAAGGGGATGCTGTGTGCTAAAAGCGTTCCAAGCAGTACGTCAATCCATTTGATTTCTATACTGGTGTGGCTGTTCTCAGCAGACGCCTGAATTTGTTGTCACAGACCTAAATCACAAACCGTGCAAGAAGAGATAACACGACAACATAACCTAACATTCTCGAAGTCGCTTAATCCAAATCAGGGCCTTGGGGAGGTCAGAGTCTATGCTGGTAGCACCACACTGAAATGACGTGTGTTGGAATGAATGATGAAATGAGTGGAAAGATATGACTGGCTTTAATAAACCGGATGGAACAAAAACTTGAGACCACAGTCTTACTTTAAAGCCACCTCATCTGCATGTCTTTGAGCCGTGGCAAGAATCGAAGAGTCCACTGACAAACCTTTATGGACACCAAAAGTACCTCGGTCAGGAATGATACGTTCGTCCTCGAGCAGTGAGATAATAGAGCACTGTCAAGTGTTCCGGTATGGCACCTCATCAGTCAGAATTCAAGTGTGACTTTACAAATGAACATAGAAATAGTTTTAAAGATGTCTGAAATGAGGAGTGGTGAATCGGTAGATAGTTCAGGACTCTGGATGGAGTAAGGAGTCTGTGTTACGATTCTGCAAGTGTGATCTCTGCGATGGACAGGGTCCAATATGTGTAAATGGGGAACCTGAAGACAAATTCAAATGAAAGTAGAGCTTTTTTGATCATTGTGATGGGCAGCCATGGCCATTACCTGGGGGAGAGAACATCGGCAGCACAATACCTTCCCCCGGATGATAGAGGGCAGCTCTCCTGGGTGGCTGTGGCATCATGCATTCCTGCAGGGCATGCTGGGACTTGGAGTTTGGCACAGCCCTGTTGGGTTCCATGGGGGCTGTCAGGGGGAGCTGCAGAGGCCTACACTGGGCTCTCACCACACCTGGGAGTGATTCAAGGTCCGAACACTTCCAGGGCCATCATAAAAGGAGCCGCCTCACTCCATTCAAGGAGCCAGAGTCAGGAGAAGTGGAGGCGAAAGGACTGTGAACTGGCAGCTGAAGAAAGGACTGTGTTGTGGTGCTCTATGGACTGTGCTGTACTTAGGGGGAGAGAAGAAGAAACGCTTCCCCAGGTTGCGTGGTAATTCGTGTCTCTGTCTGTCTGTGTCGGGTTAGGGCGGCTGTATGCGCTCGGTTTTCCAAATCCTATAATGGTAAAAATTAAATACTTACATTATTGTATGAAGAATATTAACTTCTATTTTAAGCACAAATACAGTTCCACTATCTGCCATTTTGTCTTTGAAAGAAGGCACTCAAAATAGAACATGAGAACAATTGTGATGAAAACAGGCCGTCAAGCCCAGCGAAGCTTGACGCCTGTATTCACCTAATTTTTCCAAAATAAGTTGAGTTGTGTTTTGAAAGTTCATAAAGTCCCTGCCCTCTACTACTCCACTTGGTAATTTAGTTCGTGTGTCTATGATTGTGAACACTGCATTCATCATCAAAGCCACTTTATCCAATCTAGAACATGAAGGCTGGATTCCACCCAAAAGGCACTGGGTGCAGGACAGTGTGTCTAACAGGGCACATTCGTATCCACGCACCCCAGCTCCCTCACACTGGGCCAGTTTAGAGTTGCCAAGTAGCAAAACCTGCACATCTTTGATCGAACAATCAAAAAGTGGAATTAAACTGGAACCACTGAGAAATGGGAACATTGCAATACAAGGAGAAGGAGTCGGAGAAAGAGTTGAGGTCAGAATTTGGCAACCCATGTAATGGAAGTCAGATCACTGCCTAAAAGAATCAAAAAAAGAAAACCACACGTAGTCTTCCAGGATGGAGACTTCTGGCTGGCAGGTATTACTGTAATGAGGATTACTGTGAGTGAGAAAAGAACCAGGAGCTGAAAACGATCCTGAAATGAAGTGACAGCAGCTACAATCATAACCAGAAAGACAATAGAATCCGGCAGCTGAAGCAAATGGACAGAGTGTGAAAGGGAACGTGGGATCTAAATGGAGTTCTCAAAAAATATGAACGGAACCTTACGCTAGGCCTACTGCTATTGTCTTTGTCTTTTATACAGTCAAGGGATGTCGCTATATGGAACCGCCACCATACTCATACCGTAACGTCTGCTGACATCTTAGGTGCAGTGGCTGCGGTTGTGCGACGTGACTGAATGTAACGTGCACACGTAAAAAAAGTAAACTTTGTAAAATCAACTCAGTCTGGTGAAAAAAAAAAAACCTTAAAATTAATTCTGAAGCCTGCAAAACCGTAAAACAATCCAAAATATGCGTCATTATAACAATTATTGTTGGTAAGAGAAAGTGAGGTCATTCTCTTCTGAAACTGGTTCCACAGTGAACACCAACTTCTGATGTCTGTCTTTATTGTGTACTGGAAGGACCAGAACAGACAGGGATTCTGGGAGTGTGGCAGAAGTGATGTAAGTGGTCCTCCTGGGTGTCCTTCTCCATTCCACACTTCACCTGAGCCTTTACCTGTTCAGAACGTGCAAAGTACTCCCTGGCGTCATGTGTCTTGATGGTATATCCATACATTTTATTATCTCCTTCTGTTGTCATTTAGTAGCTAAAACCCCACCCTTAGCTCTGCGTTCACCAACTGGAATTGTAGCACGGCCCCTGTGTTGTCAGTGCTGCTGTTGAGTGGACACACAAGGGTCCCTAAGGGCCTGATCTGAAGAGGTTCTCGTGCACCACAGGTGCCTAGCTAGAGTGGCTGTCATCTGCAGGGCCGTGCTGTCACAAGACCATAATGTCGTCACTCACATGTCAAACACTGTCACTTCTATAAATATTTACTGTAAATAAAACATTATAGGAAAAATGGGAAATTTATCACAGGTTAGAGAAGAAAAAAGTCCCCAAACCTACAGGTCAAATCACAATAGATAAATGGAACTCTCTAAAATAGCCATAGCTGAGCAAAATCCACAGATGAATATGCAAAGCATAAACTTGGCAGGTTGTTGACAGCGAAAGTGGGCTGGTCAGCCCTTTTGTGTGATAACGGATAGTCAGCAAGATGGCTGAATTCACAGGGCTGCTCGAGAAATGACATCTCATCAGCTCAGTTTGTAGTCTTCAGTGGTGGGATGCTGCTTGTATGAGTCTCCTGGCCTTGAGGGCCTCCAAGGGGCTGGTGGACATTTGAAGACATTAGCTTGAATTACTCTTGTCAGCTTCATTCAGGTGACTTGCTCTCCTCAGGCATTCCTGCCAAGCACACCGCTGCTGAAGGAGGAGGAGGAGGAGGAATAATTGGGTGTCGTTAATCATCCTGACCAGCCATGAAGAGAGTGGACATTTTAGAGCAAAAAAAAAATGGCTACCCCAACATGGTCCAACTCCAGTAATTCTTATATTAGATGACATCATAAAGCCACCAAGAAAAACTAAAATAAAAGGGAACTGATTCAAATCTGACTACACTCTATATATCTTGGATAGAAAGTAAGCCAGTGGCAGATGGGGGAAAACCTGGCAACATACTGTGATGCACTGTTAAGTTATGAGCTGCTTATTTTTGACTAATTAAATGCATCTTTTGTTGCCTGCAGTCAGATGGCTAGTGAGACTTTGTATTCTCACCTTGCCTGCCAATCACTGCCCTCCACTCACCTGAAACACCATTACATGTACAATAACAATTCCTGTTCATCTTTTTACTACACCTGTCACCTAAAATATGCCCTCATAAGGATTATAGGGGGTCCCTGCTATGTGTAGAAATGAGTTGTCTGACTATAACACAGGGATACTTAACTGAACTATGACGGTTTGATATCTGCTGCCTTCTGCAATGCAGATTGTTGCTAACACATACCAGCTTGTCATACTTCGGCTTTTTTGGAAATCATCAATCCATATGTCCACTATCTCACTCTGCTTATTCTAATTTTGTGGGCACAGTGCATGGGGGCAAAACAGAAACCAACCTTGGGTAAACTACCAGTCCAATGCAAGGTACAGTGGCTCACTTTAGAGTCAGTGACGAGTCTGGTTGTGATCAGACATGGCGGCAGTGGGCAAATGCCATACACATATGTGCTGGACTGATGTCTGAAAACTGCATAACTTGTGATGCTGTGATTCTCTAACTAACCAATAAAATAATTTCAAAAGAAAATTTAATTCCTTATAGATTTATGTTTTTGGGGCTGTTAATGTCACATATGCAGAGTTCAGTAAAAATCTTAAACTCTCCCGCTCCATGGTTAGTGAGTAGAACTAGCTTACCTTGAAACTTCTGTCTTCCATAGTCACTATAAATGAGCTCTGATCCACCATATAAATTTAACAGATTACTAGCAGGAGTACCCGGCGTTGCCCGGGAATCTATAACTGGTGAATTTCCCACTTGAAAGAAACAGAACATAGAAATAGAACAAACGGTTTTCTGATTCACATTTTATTGTAAGTTCATCCACTTTGGATTGTGTCTGCTGTGGCGTTTGAGACGCCCTTGAAATAGACTTTTCTCTGGAATTTGAAGTGGACCGTGGAATTGTACGTCTTTTACATTTGGCATGGGTATATTCACGTAAAGCAAGAGAATTATAATGTGTTACATGGTATTACGTACGGAATACACAACACAGTGAGATGAATTTACTTTATTTACACTACATCGGAAAGCGAACAAATCATAGACATATATAGATAGACACCGCATTCGCTGTGTTGCCCAGTCGACACGGTACGTCAGCACGTCCACCCTATTGCGAGTGGAAAAAGTGCCATTTAAACTAATACATGTAGACGTGGAAACTGGGTTTTCTGATGAAAAAACAATAACGTTTAAAACAGTATCGTTTACATACAACAGATTTTGGTGAATCGTTTAAATGTAATTTATATCCTTTTATACACTAATAAAGACAATTATTAAATACCACTACTAATAATAATATTAAATAATTCCTCCCATATAAGTAACATTTCTTGGACTGCCTTCTTCCATCTCCGAAACATTTGTAGACTTCGTCCTGTTCTTACGCAACACAGTACCGAAGTATTGGTTAATGCCCGAGTCACCTCATGTATAGATTACTGTAATGCTATTATATCTGGCATCCCACAAAAACTTATCTATCGCTTACAACTTCTTCAAAATTCTGCTGCCAGGATAATAACCTGCTGTTCTAAATCCACTGAACATATTACACAGATTCTCTCTCAGCTTCACTGGCTCCCTGTTAACTACAGAATACAATACAAAATACCGCTCTTAACATTTAAAGCTCTCCACAACCTCACTGATCTCCTCCAGACTTACACTCCCTCTCGCTCACTCAGATCCTCATCTGCAGCTCTACTTTCTGTACCACACGTCAGACTCTGTTCTATGGGAGCTTGAGCGTCTCCCATAGTTGTCCTGAACTCGGGAATTCTCTTCCGGCTCATATACGTCAGCTCGATTCAATAACACATTTCAAAACTGCCCTTAAAACTTTTCAATTGGCATACCAATTGTGAATTTTGCACTGTTACTGGCAGTTATCTTTGTTTGCTAATTATTGATGTTTGATTTATCATTCTCTTATTTTAATTTTACTAATGTTGTTTAATTTTATTGTAAGGTAACCTTGAGTGCTAAGATTATAAAATGGGATTTTCTAATGGCGAAATATAACCAAAAGAATTGTTCAGCCTCACCTATGAAATGTAATCCCCCGGGATCTGGTTTGGAGCATACAGCGGTTTGTACAATCCCAAGCAGCACATGTGTGAGGCATCTTTATCCATTACTTCACTCCACAGCAGTGCCACTCGCAATATGGCGGCGACGTTGACGTACAATGGTGCTGGTCATATGGCATTTAGTAATTCTATGTCTATGGTCGGCCCTCTCATACTTGGACACTTCTGCCATCTCTTGGCAATTTAAAGAAACATAGCGACCAGGAGCCCGATCGAATCGGGCTAGAAATTCTACGTTTGTGAAATCCATACTTTCTTTGCAAAGAATTATTTGTTTTTTTAAGCCCTTAAAATGATTTTGTTATCATGGCACTGATTTGTGCTTAAAATAGACCTTTTCGACCGATGTAATGAAGAGCTTCCTGTTTGAACGGGGCTGCAAGAGGTGAACTCAGCTCTTCGGCGCACCTCATTTGATGTTTTTCCGGCAAACAAATTTTCAAAACAAACCATATTTTACGACTCTAATCAGAGTTGGAGTAATAATTATGTTGGCGTGGTCATTTTAGATCTGAGAGCGTCTAAAATTTAAACAATGACCGTTGTTAATACCCAGCCGTCATTACTCAGTTTGCCAATAGATGTCAGAAGTATGGATGCCAAAACCGATTTCGACATACCAAGCAAATGGCGATACGTTATAAATTACTTATGGTTCCGGAGCTGTCGAAGGGTTTAAGTCAGTCGATGATGTTAGTCCTGGAAAGTACGCCCCACCAAACCAACGTTCCAAAAACCAACCAAACTTACTGTTATCTGCTCGAACCAACACCGACTTACTATACTCGGCCATCCAGCGGCTTCACTGTAGCGTTCAAACATTCTTAGCCAATCATGCAATACTGTGTCCACGTTTGCCACGTTATGTTCAAACTACAGAGGCAGAGTCCCATTGCATGGTTCTAACTTGTATTGAGTCGGGGTATTGACGCGAACACCATACATTGTCATACATACGGGGTATTGACGCGAACACCATACATACGGATACTATCAAATTATATATAAGGATATCTATAATTTAAAAAATTAAGTAGAATTGAACAAATCATGCCTTAACAACTTAAGATGGGTCCTTGGATTTGCAGCTTATCCTGTAAACACTTCATCGTCCTTCACTTCTACATGGCATTCATTTGCTGTATCTGTTTCATTTCTCATTACCATTACCATGCTCTTGCTTCAAAAAGTCAGGGTGTCCGCCTAACTGGTGTTAATGTTAACGTGCACTTACTCTTTGAGCCTGTTTAGGCAAAACTAAAAAGAAATGGCATCTTATAACAGAAAATGGAAAAAGAAGAAAATGAAAGTTAGACAGAAAGCTAGAAAGAAAGGAAAAAAATAAGTGGGTAGAGTCTTGTCCATCATGACTGATGTGTCCTGTCTGTTTCAGCCAGCCTGATCACCATCTCTCTCATTTGGCATACCAGACCATGTTTCTTCTTTTTGAGTTGCTTGAGGTATTCTTCCTGCTCCTGTCTTGAATGAAGTGGTTCTCAAAGTTGCACAAACTGGGTTCCCATTGGCATTTTCTGGCATGTGACTGAGCCAGGCCTGGCGTCAGTCCCCATCTAGTCTTGCAAAGCCAGACAAATAAAACTTTTGTCTGCAGGCAACTATGAGTGAATTTGGCTTAAAGTGGGAACAATTTGAAGGTTCACTCAGTTTGAATTTTTTAAACCAATCCAATGTCTCATGAAGGCAGAGCTTAGAGTAAGGGAGGTAATTTAAATATCAAAGTGACTGGAAGAAACCGGGTGTGGGTTTTTAGGAAGAACGTGTCTATTCACTACAAACTGTTTAGTGAGTTGTCCCCAAAATTGTGTCCTTGTTTGAGAATCACATCTGGCCCCATGGGACTAGTTCCTGTCTTGTGGTTGATGTTGCTGGATTAGGATTTGGCCTCCATCTATCAACTGTCTCACCTTTCAATATCACTGTGACTTTGTATTGACTTTGCTTTTCCTTTTGTTTTCTGAACCCGCCAATCTGAAGTAATTTATAGATTTTACCCATTGGCCTGTAGCATTCTGGGATCAAAGTAAAGTCCATTGAACCAGTGCCCTGTAAAACAAATGCAGAGTTAGAGGATGGAGACAAGTCTGTTCATGTCTCTTTTGCACTTTACATCTCATATGCTAGTCTGCGTGGGGTTAAATGGATGTAGAGTTTAAGGTATACCCAGCGCTGTGTAGGTTTTTGTTTTTTATTTATACTATAAGCATAGATTTGGGGGCTTGACAATGGAGCATCAACTAGGCATTGGGAAGTGGTGTCCAAGGTGTATTCCTAGCATTATCATTATGATGAGAGACATTCTACTGTATGATTTATTAAGTGTGTGTGCCCATTTGTACTCTGAGTTGACACCTCATATTGGCCAGTTTCCCAATACCACCAGGATTGGCTTCATCCCCCTACAATCCTGCTTTGGATTAAGCAGCCTAGAGAAATGTTGTTATGTTATTTAAACAGTAACCCAGCACTTGGCTTTGCATCTGAGATATCTGCCTGTGATGTGGTTGCAGACCTGGGCTCCAAAAGCAAACACTACGCCAAGGGGATGACGGCAATATACAAGAGGAGGTGCACGTCCGCCATGCCAGATGTACAACACCAGTCTATGAATACACATGGCCATCTGCCGCTTCAGCACAGGAAGGAAGTGCTCCTTAGTCAATGTAATCGGGTCCTGCAAATCATTTCCTGTGCGTAGTGTCAATAAAAGGATATTGAAGTCCATCGTTGCATGTGGTGCTTTGAGATGGTAAACAGTTGAAGTGTTGACGTCCTGGCTGAATCACCACATGCTGCTGACAAAAAGTGTGAAAGCATCGGACGTGGTGTAGCTCACCTTGGGTTGCTGCTGTTGAATGGCTCATGATGCTTGTTTGATTGCTCCTGTTCAGTGAAGAGAATGCATGTGGGAATTAGTAATGTAAGGACGAACCAAAACAGTTCTACATTTGTAAACTAGTGTTTCTTAAAATGCATTTTTACAACACACGTATAAATTTGGGTGGCACAGTGATTAAGATTGCTGATGGCTTCTTGCCAGGCAAGCCTAACACCATCAATGCTTATTCTGAATCAAAGAGCAGCACTTCCAAGTGACCAGGGTCTCATGTTATCTACTGAAAAAGTATTCTCAATATGTTTTATAGGTCAGGCTACAGTCCCCACCTACATTAAGAGAAAAATATATCTACAATCACTTGACTGAATGGCTACCAGTCTATGGCACTCATTATAAAGTGTTACATGTTGTCGATATGAGGGAAAGTGAGCTCAGAGCATTTTAGCTTTCATGAAAATTGATGATTAGAGACGGTAATTTCTACTGCCAGTTATACGGCATGAATCCATCATGACTCAAAAAACCCCGTATTGTATATCAGCATGCAGGTTATTCACTTCAGCCTGGCATTCAATGCCATCAGCGTACTAAAGCTAGCAGCACAGTGCAGGGCCCTTGGATATGGCACCAGACTGCCATGCTTGAGGAGTACACATCAGTCCATTGCTGCTTTCTGTTCACTCACTGTTGTGTAAACCTGAACTATCTTTTAAACTTTTAGATAGCACAACAGTAATGGATCAGATTACCAACTGTGACTACAAAGCAAACAGGGAGGAAGTTAAAGTGATTGGGGCAATGATGACAATCTCTTCCTCAAAATCAGCAACACCAATTAGATAACTGTGGACTTATGGAGACTTGGAGGAGGCCATGTGCCTACTGACAATAATGGGGTTAACGGTGAAAAAATGAGTGGTTTTAAGTTCTTAGGGGTGTACATCAGACGATGCTATGGTTCTTCAACACCACCTATCTTATTATGAAGGCGCAACAGTGTCTTCATTTTTTTTTTGAGAAGACTGAAAGAAAATCAGTCTGTTCACCTCAGAAACATCTACACACACACACACACACACACACACACACACACACACTGATTAGCTGCATCCCAGTCTCACACAGCAGCTACAAATCTCCGTAAATGTCTGCAGCCACACCCATCCAGAACAATAATGACAAGCTGTGTCTGAGAGAGCCCTGTCTATCCTAACAAACTGTTTATCCTTCTGCCATCCAGTATGTGATTTTTGTTGTATTCAGTGCTGTATTACCACACTCTGAAATGGTTCCTACTCCCGAGGCATTAAGCTGTTAATTCCCATAGAATCATCTGTGTGACTTGCGGCCAAGACACCATTATCAAAGCAGCTGCACTACCAATTAATTTTTAATGCCTAGTTTTTACTTGTTCTGTCTGATACAAATATGGGTCACATGCAGTGTGCTGTCAGCTGGGGATGATCCTGGGCTGATCTGGACTTAGCATGTATTTACAGTAACAAGAATAACTTCCAGCAGGCATGAGACTTCAGTGTGTGACAGGAAGACAATGATGTAGTCAAAAAAAAAAAAAACCTAGCAAGGGGCAGAACCAGGAGGAAAACTATCTGTAATCTAAACCAAGAATCACAAAACAAAATTGAAGTCAGAAGGAGTGCAGAAAGTTAAAAATAACCAGAGAAACAAACAAAGAATTTTTTTTCAAAATGATTTGAAAGGTTTTGGAATCCTTGTAGTCATATGAGGAAATTTACCCTTGGATAACCTTCTATCCTGTTGCATCATATTTGGCAGGCCATAACCTTTAAGGTCATGCCCACTCTGGAATGGTCCTATCTTTGAGAGAGAGAGCAATGGCGCTGTCAGAATAGTGCTGATATAAAGGCCCAAATCAGAATTAAAACTCTATTGTCCTCACAGGTGGCGCAGTGGTAGTGCTGCTGCTTTGCAGTAAGGAGACTGTGGAAGATTGTGGGTTCGCTTCCCAGTTTCTCCCTGTGTGGATAGCGCTTTGAGTAATGAGAAAAGTGCTATATAAATGTAATGAATTATTATTATTTCAAACACAGATGAACCCAAAGGATGCCTTAGAATCCTCCGATCCTGGAGGGCTACAGTGGCTACAGGTTTTCATTCAAACCATTTTCTTAATAAGTTACTAGTTTTTGCTACTAATTCTTTATCCTAAATTTTAATCAACTTACTATTTAAGACTCTGACCCCTTAATTGTTCATTTTTCCTTAATACAATACAATTTATTTTTGTATAGCCCAAAATCACACAAGAAGTGCCGCAATGGGCTTTAACAGGCCCAGCCTCTTGACAGCCCCCCCAGCCTTGACTCTCTAAGAAGACAAGGAAAAACTCCCCAAAAAAAACCTTGTAGGGAAAAAATGGAAGAAACCTTGGGAAAGGCAGTTCAAAGAGAGACCCCTTTCCAAGTAGGTTGGGCATGCAGTGGGTGTCAAAAGAAGGGGGTCAATACAATACACAGAACAGAACAAATTCTCAGTACAGTATAAAAATAAAAATTTTAGAAGTACGGAGCAGAATTTAACAGTAGATGATATCACATAAGAAGATTTGGATATATTTAGAGTCCTGGAGACCACATCCATCAAGCTGCCTCCCCCATTTGGCCCTTCCATGGCTGAAACAGCGCTGGGCCAGCCAATTCGATGAAATTACCCTCCTTCCCACGATTCCTGCGATCCTCCATCAGGGATGACTTTACCTTAGGCAGGCAAAACAACTTGACAGGTGGGCCGTGGCACCAAGTGCCACATTTGAGTACCGAGAAGAGAAACAGAATAGTTGAGGGTTAGTATCCAATTATAGCTATCATGTTACTTATGTTTTAGTGCTAATGACTAACAACAGAGATGCAGTCTGTACAGTTAATCAGCAGCTCTAGTCAGGATATGCTAAACTGAATTAGTGAGTCTTCAGCTGGGATTTAAAAGCTGAGACCGAAGGGGCATCTCTTATAGTTGCAGGCAGACCATTGCACAGTTTAGGGGCCCTGTAACTAAAAGCTCGACCTCCCATTGTTATTTTATTAATCCTTGGAATCATAAGCAGACCGGCATCTTGAGATCTTAATGTGCGCTCTGGTTTGTAAGTCATGATAAGTTCCGACAAGTAAGCCGGACCTTGGCCATTTAATGCTTTATATGTTAAAAGGAGGATTTTGAAATCTTCCCTAAACTTAACCGGGAGCCAGTGTAAGGATTTAAGAACTGGAGTTATGTGTTCGTATTTTCTTGTTCTTGTAATAATTCTTAATTAATTAATTAAGTAATTAATAATTAATCAGCAGCTACAACTAAAATAATCCAGCTAAGCTGTATTTACTATACAATATCTGAAAATAAAGAAAGGTGAAGGTCTCAGTAATGTTGATGTGCTAAGGTCTGCAAAACTTTTTGACAGTGCTCTTACAAAAAAAGAAAATCAAAAGTTTTAGAAAAGTCCACTGTGGCAGAATGAGACCATCAACAAGCCATGGAATTAAATAATGGGTGTCATTAACCACAAGAGTCAACTTTCAATTAGGAAACTGGTTAGAGTTAAATTGTTTGGAGTTTAAGACCCTGATATAGCTGTCCATCTGTTGTTTATCATTTGATTGCTTGATTGTTTATAATTGTTATAATTATTCTTTAAATGCTACTTTGTTTCTTGTTTTTAGAGTGGTTACTACAATTTTTGTCAGTATTTATGAGGCTATTGCTATGTTGTTTAGGGTTGCTAGATCTATTGCCAGTCATTTTACACAAAAGCCACTTGACATATCTTGCCTCACCTATATAAGATGGTGGAGCACAATATCTGGCATTCAAGAATTGGAATCAAATTTATTTTGAGGGTATTGCAACATTACTTTCAACTATGGCTTTTTGACATTGTGTTTTAGCTTTGATCTTGAGTTCTGTCAGCTTCTTATTTTCTACCTAGATAATGACTGTTAATTCATTCCTTCTTTCCAACTCCTACTTGTTTCCAATGCTCCAAAATTCCTCTGAATATATACAGTATCTCTTCCCTGGTGCCCATAACATCAAATTGTCAGTTTGTTAGGAGCTACTGAAGTTTCACACTGCATGTATTGATCACGTTGGTTGTAAAGTCTTCAGAGTTACAAGCCAACACCTCATAATTCTGGGGTTCAAGTTCTTACAGACCTCATTGGACCTTTCTTAAAGACTTCCTAGATCCTAGACACAAGAATAATGAGTAATGAAAGATGGTGCATAAAAACTCAAGAATTCTGGGAATCTTATTTTCACAGATCAGTGGGGTTTTGTATCTTCAAGAGGTCTAAGATGCGAGGTTGCAGAGGCTAAATGATTTTTCTCAGCCCAATAACATGCAGGTCGCACCTGCTCTGTAGTGTCCATTGAACCAGCTGAGTGATGTTCAATCCCTCCATCAACTCCCACCTACATAGGCAGATATTTTTGGTATTTCCATTAAAGCCTAGCCCAGTCAGAACAACAGAGGGGTGCTGAAAGCTAGTGAATGAGGACCCAAGGGTTTTTGTTAGGCTGTCATTAGGTACTGATTAGTGTAGAGTTGCACACAGGGGCGTATGGCCACCAGCCTCAGCACGACCTGCGGTTTGACTGGTGAGATAAACAGCAGCACGCTGGCAGCAGATTCAGGTGCAAAATAGAACATGGCTGGGCAGTGGCAGGGACAGTCCTCTGTTTTACAGGATGTGCACTAATTATTGTTTTCATTACTTTTGCAATACAAGATGAATAGATATGGTAATGCAGTTAGCATGTCCAGGTGAAGACAGGTTTTTGCCTCCCCTTTTAAAAAATAGGGAAGGAATGCTGGGATTAAAGAGGCAGTAATTTTCAATACCCATAGTCAGCCTACAGCTTACATCAAGAAGATTATCTTTCCTTTCATCGGTTTTATGAGCTTGCTGTTTCCATTAAAAGGTTTCTGAAAGCTGAACCTACAACACAGTGTTAGGTATACGCTGGACAAAATGCCAGTCGATCACAGAGCACACTCATGCAGACAATCACATTTCTTACTTCTGGCCCAGTTTAGTGTCCCCAAATATCCTGAAAGGTATTGTTTTGCAGTGTAAGAGTGTCAACATAAGGGACTTTAACATTTGAGGTTGTTTTTATATTGGTTGGAAAGTTAATACTGGAAATGCCTAAACTGTTAGCCTTGATTCACACATACATCCTGCAGTACTTACTTATTTAACATTCACTCAGCACAGGTGAGCTCAAATACAAAGTAAGAAGCTCTCAATACTGGCCAGGACTAGCCAACTCAACTTCAGTCCCTGCTGGGATTTGTGGACGTGTTGATCGGTCTTCAGATTGCTTCTCCTAAAAAGGCCACATTTCAGAATACCTTAACAAAAGTCAGGAGCCCCTTCAAGAGCGGCACTCATCCTGGAACTCACCAGATCAATTATCTTTGAAAGACTTCACAAATTAAACCAAGCAGTTGAGGCTGGTGACCTCGAATACATAATATCTTACCAGGGTCTAGAGAGATGCCTGTATCCTTCAGCTTTGTCATCCCCTGAAAGGGCTGCACAATACTAGCGAGCAAGAATATCTTTACAGGGTCAAGGGATCACTGCCCCTGAAATAATGTAACCTAAATAAATGCAGAAGGACTCATTAACTAACAATCATCGATCAATGCTAAATGTCAATAACCAACAGGACACCTTCAGCAAAGCAAAACTGAAATTATTTCATTCATTACTTCTGTTTATTTGAAGGTGAAAGCAGGTGTAAATGTTAGATATGAAAACATACAACCTGAACGATTCAAACCAGGGTCACACAGCAGGCTTTGTATCAGGTAGCTGCAGCTTTGTTTGTTGCAGTCTTTGTTTTCTTAAACCAGGTGTGATACTTGGGAGTGGAAAGGTGACCTGTAGGTGGCAAAATCTGACCGAGTTGTCATGTCATTTGCTGTTATTTCTCTCTCTCCTGGTGTTGTTCAGAAACCTCACAACATGCATTCTGATAAACATGAACACACTATAACAATTTTAAATTGATTTTCCCAGAATTCCTGTCTGTCTTATTTACATACACCCCAGAATTTTGTGTAATCCTAAATTTGACACTCTTGGAAAACCACCTACTAAATATTAATGATCTAAAGAGGTGATTTGTACCTGCCTGCTATTTCAGTTACACTCTTAAAAATAATGCTTCTTTATTGGCATGTTATGCTTTTTTACTGGCTTATGTGGTTCCTCAAAGAACTATTTATTCTGGGAAGGGTCCTTCGTGCTTTGAGACAAACGGAAATCTTTATTGTATGGTAGGCTACCTATCAGGACACTAACACATTAAGAGAAGCTGAACATAGCCTGTGTTACAGCAAGGGTTCTTTTAAAATGACGACCTTTAGTATTTCACAGATATGTTACCATCTATTTATGGTTTTTTACAGTATGGAGCCTGTTATGGATCTAAATAAATAAAGGTTCTTTCTGAAACCTTCACATGGATGGGTCTTTTAGGAACCAAAAATGGTTCTCCAATGGAATCACTCCAAAGAACTTCTCTGGTAGCTTTATTTTTAAAAGTGTACGTAACATTTTGACTACAGAAATGTTAGCTTTCCCATATGAACTCTGGGCCCACCTGATAAGAGCCATTGTCTAAATAATTCTTTTTTTAAATTTTATTGATTTTATTATTATCATTCCATACAAATAGATCAATTTTTACAAAAAATAGGATTGAAAACAAATCAACCTCCCACCTCTGAGAAAGAGAGCATGGCCAATGGAGTAAAACTTAAAGCTAGTAAAAATAAATACATTTATGAGTTTAATAGGCGGATAAAGATAAATGGAGAAGAAAAAGAAATGGGAAGAGAATCTGCTTCCTCAGTGCTTTAAGAGCTTATTCTAAAATATTATTGATTAGATCCTGCCAGGTTTTTAAAAAGTTCTGCAAGATCATATAAGTGAGAATTAGATTTTTTCCAATTTCAAATAATATAAAAATCAGCTTCCCACTGACTTAAAAGAGGAGAGTTAGGATTCTTCCAGTTTAGCAAAATAAGTCTGTGTTTCAATAGTGTAGTGAAGGCAATCACCGTTTGTTTGTCCTTCTCCACTTTAAGTCCATCTGGAAGGACACCAAACACAGCTGGTAATGGGTTAGGAGGGATTGTGACACCAAGGCTGTCTGAAAGGCATATAAAAATTTTGGTCCAGAATGATGTTAATTTGGTGCAGGCCCAAAACATGTGACCCAGTGAGGCTGGAACTTGATTGCCGCGTTCACAGGTTTGGACAATTTCAAGTGAGACAGACGTGCTCAATATATAATTTTGAGGTGAATAATTGTATGCTTTGCACATATGGAGCTCGAGTGAATTCTCTGCATTGCTACCTTCCACTCCTTTTCTGTTATGTTGAGTGAGAGATCCTTTTCCCATTGTCCTCTTGGATCTTTGAAAGGGAGGGACTGTAAAATAATTCTATATATTGCAGAAATGCTGTCTGAGTTCTTGAAACTGAGCAATATTTTTTCCAGCATAGAGGAAGGTGGGAGATGAGGAAAATCAGGCAGGTTCTATTTAACAAAGTTCCTAAGATAGTGAAAGAAATGTGTTACTGGAAAGTTAAATTTGGAGTGTAATTGTTCATAGGATGCAAAGATGTTGTCTATATAAAGATCTCTAAGCAATTTAATCCCAAATGTTTTCCAGATATTAAAAACTGCATATGTTTGCGAGGGTTGAAAAAGGTGGTTCTCATGCAGAGGTGCCACAGATAAAATATTCTCCATTCTTAAAATGCTTTCTACATTGATTCCATATTCTGAGTGAGTGAAGCACAATTGGGTTATTAGTATATCGGCGATAACTTGCATAAATAATTCTAAAATAAAACACAAATATTATGACTCCTATTTAGCATACTTTTAATGCACATCACATTACCAGTATGTCTCCATGATGTGAGAGAAAACCCCACATATCCACAGGAAACACCAGAGACTGCAAGAATCATAAAGACATAGAAATATTTGGGCCTGGGAGTCATCAGTGCCAACGACAGTGCACTGCAAAATGTCTGGAGAGAGTGAAATGTGATTATGGAGGTTTACAGCTAAGAATGGCTTGGAGGGGGCTGACAGGTATTTTCTTTTTGGTTTAGGTTGGTGTTTACTACGTTGTCATGGAAAAGCTCATTTCACGCTCTCAAGCGGCACATTCAAGCTGTACAGACCTCAGACCTCTCCTTAATTAAAAACTAAAGGCCATAAAATGAACACACGCACATGGTGGTCATGAGCTTCAGCTTTTACTAGCTTCAATCTTAAACTCTAATTGTATACTTCTAAACTTTCTAACACTCGCTCCTGCCTATCCCACCAACCCAATTCTCCTCTGAGGCTTGTCTCCACTGTCTAAGATGCTAATCACCCACGCAGTTTAGATCACCATCACAGCAAAAAATACAAATGCTAAAACTAGGGAAAATTTACTTGGCAGGATTTCTTAAAATGAGCTAAAAACACTTAAATACAAAATCCACCTTAATAAAAGAATGAGTCTATGTGTCTGTCAGCGTGTTTGTCCGGTTGCTATGTCTCTGTCATTGCAAAAGATGGTGCACCACCAAAATATTTAGTAATAGAATGCCTTGAATTTCATTCCAACAGATGGTGCACTCTAGTAGTTTGACAGCTGGTAGGGAAAATGAGATTTAATGGCTTGATATAGAAACTTTTTACTTCATTTTTTTTGCTGTGCCTCCATCTCTGACTCGGCTCCAGTGTATGGTGGTCTGCCTAGGGTGCAACAAATGTCAGCCCTCTCACATCAAAGGCAGAAGTCAAACCGCTGAAAGAATACAGACGTGCCACCCAAGTGCTAGGAGTCTCCATTTTTTTTTTTACATTATTCATTACCAGTAAGTTCTTTATTTTCTTTACTATATTGTTTTTGAAACCATTTCATATTTTTATCAGCTCTGCCATTTTCATATATTGTGACTGCGGATGTTGGCATACTGGTTACAGTTGTGGCAGGGGTTGCCAGTCATGTGACACCATATTACCACAAGTTTAGAAGTGGGGCAGTGCAGGCTGCATTATCATTTTGAAAAATGTAACGAATGTTCTTCTTCTTTCTGATTGTGAATTTTTGGAGCTGACCCTTTCTGCAGTGATTTTTTACTTTAATTTTTAACGTTTGTTTTGGATCTGACATTCAACATTTTTATACATTTTTATACAAAGGATGTAGCTCAAAGTGCTTTACAACATATGAAAAAAGTATTTACATGCAAACACAATCCAATTTAATTAGGATGAGAATAAAACCGAGCAGGTAGTGTGCAAAATATAAAATAAGAAATCGAATCCTTAGAATTGAATTGTTTTTTTTAAGATTCTGAAGGACAGTCCAATGATAAGGTGAGTTGTCAGGGGTGGACAGGAAAAATTAAAAATCACTCCAATTGAGCTGAAGAAATAAACAAAATCTGCAGGGGTTCAGCATAACGTAAGTCGTTCTTTATTGGTTCTTTTTAGGCTTCATCTTAGAGGATTTAACACAGTGGGACTTGGCACAAGTTAGAGTATCCACTTTCATTCAGACATCACCGGTGGCTGCACACAACTCTGATAAGCTTGGTGGATCTCAATAGGTAAAGTATTCCAGATTTTGTGGTGCCTAACAGCAGAATGCCGCCTCACATCTTCTTTTAAGCTTGGCTCTTGGAATAATAAGCAGACCAAAGTTAGAAGATCAAAGGTTATGACTTGGAGTGTAGGGGGACAGGAGCTCCAAAATATAGGAAAGGACAAGATTATTTAAGGCGTTACACACCATCATTAGTATTTTAAACTCAGTTCTAAATGACACAGGTATATAAATGTAATGACGCTAAAACTGGTGAGATGGGCTCAGATTTTCTTTTTCTGGTTAAGCCTCTTGCTGCTGCATTCTGCACTGTCTGCAATATATCCATGTCTTTCTTAGGGTGACCAGCATCTTGCAGTGTTATTAGAGGTCAAACTTTTGCAATTTTCCTTAAAAGGAAAACTGCAGTCCCATTAATCTGGTTAATATCTGATTTAAAATTTAGGTCAGTGTCCATGATTGCACCTAAATTCTTTACTTCCGCCTTGACTTTTAATGCTAAGGGGCCACATTTGTATCAGTTTGTTCCTTATTTCGATGTTACAATGGAATATCTCATGTTGGTGAAATATGGTCCCTGGATTCGGGAGCCACTCCAAGCTAAAAGTATCATATTATGAGTTAGGTGAGCTCCAGATGGATAGGTTTGTTTGTAGACTTGGGTATTCTAGGGGGACTCTGAAGACATCACAGGAGGAAAGAAAGCTATCTAGCTAGCTAGCTGTTGGTACAGGGAAGAAGGAAGCTTTGTAGAAAGTGAAGAAAGCCCCCTTTTTAAAGACCATTTTTCATTTCCTTTTTCCTCATCTTTATGTTGATATTTGACGCTGGGTAGAAACAAAGACAGTAAAAACCTCTGATATGTCGTGCAAGTGACAAAATGGGTACACTGCTCCATCCTATTGCCAACCAAACACACTGGCAGTTACAGGTGCTGTGTGAAGGCCTATAATCGTCCAAACCAAGATATGAACGTGTCAGGTTTAATGCAAATTACTCCATTACAGCAAAAGAAATGAGTCCAGCTACCGTACCAAATATCCTTTTCTATGTGCAGGGTGTCTTTGGCCACCACCGATCCTTTCTCATGAGTAAACAGTGTGACTTTTGTTTGCTTTGCCTTGATTTCTATTAATTTTGTTATGTAGAAACATTTTATTGCCGTTTTGCTTACTTTTTCTTGTTGGTTATCATGCAACAACAATACTGTTTGCTAATATAGTATTTATTGCAAACCAAAAAGTATTCAAAGAGCTCTTCAATAAGTAAAAGAAAAAAATACACTTACACAGAAAATAAAAATACATATACTAATATTTAGAGAGATGGAAAAGTAATAAGAAGTTGAAAAGTCTTTAAGCAGAGTTTAAAGTCCTGTTAACTAAACTCATTTTTAGGTCTCTAATGGTTATAAGAGGAAGTCTGATGCTATGGTCAGATGGCCTGGGAGGACAGGAAAATAAAAATGCCAGCCACCAACATGCTGCAAAAATAGACCTGCAGGGGATCACCCAGCAACCACTGGCAATTCTACAGTCCATAAAAATTAGTTTAAAAAGTTGATAAAGTAGTTCATTATTATTACTTGATAAAGTAGTTCTTTTTATAATTAGGTGTTGTCCTAGAAGAATCGATGCAATGGGTCGTGAAATACTGGAGCGTCCACAATCCTTCTGACATCAGTAGAAGCTGCATCAGATGGCAGCCACACAAGACACCACCTCAGAAGAGATAAAAAGCAAGCAGAGAATTGAAAAGGTTAGTCTTGCTCTTCTTTAAGATCTCTGTATGCTTTTGAAGATTGTCTACACAGAATCGGTCTAATCGCTACAGAGGGACCTGGACTGAAGGTAGCGATGTGCTGTATGTTGCTTGAACACACAAGATCCATTAACATGCACACAGTGACTACCCACTCATATACACATATATATTATTTTGCAGTTGTTAATAATGAAATGATCAACTCTAGGATTTCTCATTGTATTACTTTTTGGCAAGAAATGGGGTCAGAGAGCTCTGCTTGTGCACAAAGAGATAAGATTGTACTTTTGTCCAGACGTCTGGTGTCCTGAGGTTTCTCCGCAGCAGTGTAATCTCTGACTACCCTCTCCAGATTAGCGATGTAGGTCATTCTCTGCTCCACACCTGCTGCTGGTGAGCAGACTTCTTCCTGAAGTGAGATTAGTAGAGGTTTACAGAGAGTAAGAGCTGGGGACAAAATGATTTGTTGAATTGGATTTCCTAGAAGGAAGATTTATGGCTGACATATATGATGATGGAAGGCCAAAACAATGTTTATTTATGCTCATTTTTGATTTACATACAGTACATCCAGGATAGAGTAAATAGAAATGAGAAGAAAAAAATATTCAGAAGAGGAAAGCAACATTTCACCACTCCACTGGGGCCATCAGATTGAGTGCTGGTTTGCTATCCAGAACAATCGGCTTTACCCAACACATCAGCCCACCAAGTGCCGTCTCCTTTGCCTCCTATCATGATGTTCATCTTTCTATAATCTGTACACATTTTTAGTACAACTTGAATCCGCCCTACACCTGTAAGAAGGCAATACTGTAACTCAGTGTGCCTGACACACTGGCAAAGTCCTAGGGGTCTTAAAATTGTACAATTGGGGTGCTATCTACTTGCACCATCCAGGCCACCAAATCAAACACCTCTGGCCTTCATTTTAAGGATTTATTGAATCTGTGATGTCAATGGGTTTAGCAAGGAGACACACAAGCATACATTTTAATTGAAAATAAGATGTTCATTCTGCTGCAAAAAGCAAAATGTTAGTCAAAAGTGGAAGGCCAAGGAAGTTCATGTTAATATTGTCGGTTTAGAAATGGTCGACAGAATTAGTAAGTTTGTCCTAAATTATCCCAAAAAACAGAACTAGGAACTCAAAAACTTATTCATTATCAACTATCAGAAACAGAAGGTTTAAAATACTGCTAAAATCCATGAAGGCATATGCCACAATAGTAAAAAGAAGCTGGGCATGCTGAAGAAAGATGCTAATAATAGGCTGACCTGCTATTGGGTAGAAGCCAGCACCATGAACAGTAGGTGAGGACCAAACAAAGCTGCAGTTTGATGTTATCAGAATCCGGCTCAGAGGAGTGGGTTCCCTCCAAGGCTCTACCTGGTAGGTCTTGGTACTTTGCTTCTAAGCAGTGTGGAAGTTTACATGGAGCAGGCTCCGCTATGAATGAGCAGCTCCTCTTCACACATTGCAGTGAGCAAAGCCCACCAGAACTCTTCTATAGCTTTTTCTTCTCTTTATCCACTATTTTTGAAACTCCAGCACAGCTATAACATCTAGAAAGTATCATCAGTCTTTTGAACTATTTTAACTTCAGTCACTTCATTCACTTACTGTCCTGTTTGTGCTTCCCAGGTGTACTGCTCTTTGAACATGGTACTTAGTTTATTTTTAATACTAATGGCTTTAAGCTTTTCTAGAGCTAATATTCTCTAATATTAAAGATAGAAAGCAGAGTTCAGATATCATTAAACATTTAGGAATGTAGTGAAAACAAAATGAGTTTCACAGTGACTACATACAAAAATAAAGGCAAACTTTGAATAGATGTTGCATAATCTTTAAAAACAAACTGGGATGATACTTTAGGTGTAAAGAAGACTGAGGAGCAGTGCAATCTGTTTAAAGTGATACTTCATACAATACAGGACCAGTCTAGGATTAACCAGCAATATAGAATTTTATGGGTTAATAAAGAATTGAAAAAGAAATTACATAACAAAAAATTTGGACGTGAGCAGAAGTAGGCTTTGTGCACTAGGATCCAAGTTACCCAAACTATTCTATAACATTTCAATAATTATTTACCACTCTGATGCTGATCATTCATGCTGATCATTCATTACGACAGCAACTGACAAGCAGAATTCATAATTAATTGCAGAATTATGGTATTTTGAGGGTTCCTCTAGAGTGCCTCTTTTTCTTGCATGATTTGGCTCAAGAACTAGTCAGCACTTTGTCATCTCATAACAGACTTAAGTTTCGAATTTGGTATTTTCCATCCAGCTGTTTTAGCTATAGACCATCCTCAAGCAACACAGACACACACACCCATCATCGAGCTATCTGTGTTTTCAATATCGGGGAACATCAAAATCTGTCGAAAAACGGAAATCGAAATTTTTGATGAATCTAAAGCTTTCACATCACCCCCATAGACGACAGGATATGGTGGGGGATGGCACTAAGCAAAAAGGGCTTTACAACATGTACAAATGAACATGCGAATCATACAGTTAAAAGTTCATACAAGTGATAACGAGAGGGATACTGAGAAAATACACTTCGACAAAACAGGTTCTTTCTTATTATAGCAGCAACAGAACAGTAAAAGGGAAGTAATATACACAGAAAAAAATAGATTTTCTCTGAATTTTTCCAGAATTCACAAATGCTCTCCATTCTTATTCACAAGTGAAGAAGGTGGAAATTTCCCAGTACCTAGAGGAAATACCAACAAAGTACTAACAATTTTGAGATTAGAGGGAGAGAAAAATTATGCTAGAACTTTCAGAAATCATTTCTCTTTGGGGAAATTGCACAAGAGTGGAAGCTAGTAACCTTAATATAAAAAAAGAGTGACTGGGCCAGTGATATTAACAATAAGCAAGTTTAATTATTGCTTCCATGATAAGTTAAGACAAAATTGTTCAAAACATACACTTCTAGGTACAGCCGATTTAGTGAATAACTGACATGGGTTTAGACTGGGGAGATCATGTTTCACAAATATATGATACAGAATAGAACAAGGAAGCAAAAAACATTGAATCTAATTCAATAACAGTATCAATTTGGAGCAATTTGAGGTATTAAAGGGTACTAGGGTGTTGTACCATGTTAGCCATTATGAAAGATCTTGCCTGAAGAAGGGGCCTGAGTTGCCTCGAAAGCTTGCATATTGTTATCTTTTTTAGTTATTCAATAAAAGATGTCATTTTACTTGACTTCTCGCTATAGGTATTAAAGGGGAAATTTACAGTATATGTTTGTGCACTAAAGCTAATATAAAATGTCAGAGTGTAACTGCGTATGGCCTCTTACAAGGATTTTAGAGAGGGATATGAAATATAACAGATTGCATTCCCTTCACTGCTAGTTAGAGACCTGGAGTGCAAATAAAAGTATAGCTTTTGTTAATAATTGATACGATTTTAGGAAAGGCTTTGATTTTTTATAACAGACATAATCTTCATCCTAACTGGTTGGAATCTTTTATTCTCTCCCAAAATAGGGCAGCACAATTCCCTGGCTGAGTAATCAGAACACCATCCAGGCCACAGCCTTGGGATCTTAAATCACAGGCTGTTTGTTTTCTGTCTGCTTTTCTTCTATAGCTGCCACCAAAAATCCCAGTATCAGAGCATCTCAAAAACTGAGTTATGTTAGTAAATACAAATTAACTAATATTCAGCCAACAGAGATCATAACTAGACCTAGAATTAAAATCTCATCCTCTACCTCTAGCGCCTGAAGTTGCCTCTGCCGAATTGCTGAGCCATTGGTTTTTCATGGCTTTTATTGCTCGGCTCCCATTGTGTTCCCTCTTATTCAAGTTTTTGTCTGTTGGCTTGTTTTGAATTTCCTGCTCTATGACCTTTTGATTTCGTTTCAAGGATAACATATTGTGGATTTTGGTTAGATTTTTGGTAGATTTACTGAAATAGCTTTGGCTTTTTATACAAAGTTCTGCTTTTCAGATCTCAAGATTTCAGATTTTCAATATTTATAATTTCTGAATATTTTATTGTGATCCCTTCTGGGGTATACTTAATAAATTAATTAGGAAAATGTCCTTTATTGCCTTGTTATTTTAAGACAGTAGCTTATATGGTCCTTTTTTCTCTTTTTGGTGATTTTTTGGCTTTGAGCCCTTCTTTCAATAAATAGGCTTCATGCATTTTTTTGAAGGACATCAGCTTTTAAAATTTTGTTTAGGTATGAAATCATAACAATCACAACCTTGTGCATATGGATAGGGGGTGTGCATACAATTTTATGTATCTTAATTTTCAAAAAGCTGGGATTGAGAGTGTTGCAGATGGATGAAAATTTGCTCAAACGAGGGAGCAAGGAGATATGGTGCAAGGAAGGTTTTTTCTGGATTAGGAAGCAATTATTTCTATGACTGGACTAAGTTCACAGTTGGGAAATGCAGTTTGGAAAGGAAGTTCATCTTATAGTGCTGTCTCAAAGTCAAAAGATCAATAAAACAAAACACCATTAACAACAAAAATAATAATTGCATACATAGCTTATATTAAATAATCATTCAACATACAATACGCATCAGGCTCTGATAAGAAAACCTGACTGGAATGTCAGGATGAATACAGTCGCACCCTACTTCTCTCTCCTCCTTTTTCCTTGTTAGCTGACATACTCTCAGTATTTTGTTTATGAACTTCTCGAAGTGCTGTCTGTGCATGCGGAATTGGTGCGTGGAGCGTTACGGAAGGCAAGAATTCAAAAGTGGCAGGAGTAAGCAGGTCAGCAATATGTCCAGCGTATTGGGGGTCCCGTGGTTATACAGTTTCAAGTATCAGGGTTTGGTAACAGTTTTTATAACTTTAAGATAATAATATCTAAGTAAAAGAAACCAAATCAGCACTTAACTACCAGAGTTACTAGAACTCTCCAGAAAGAAGGAACTTTCTTGGTGCTTCCTCAGCAGAGGCTAAGAAATACTTTTCTTACAGATGACTGCAGTATAATTGTGAAAGCAAAAAAGAAATAACAATTGTCACCAGTGTGCCAACTGAATTTTCAGTAGCTAACCCGTGTAGCTGGGTTCACCTTAATGGTGGCGCCAGTCCTGATTGTCATACATGTGGGTCAGAGGATCACATTCTGGATTGATCCAAGGCATGTAACAGGACTCTGGGATGAGAGATGGCACTGTCACTAACTGTGTTGTCTTCCCTATCTTGCATAGTACCAAGAACATGCCCAGTGAGGGCAACTGACCTTGCCCCTTGTCTGCTATAAAGCCAGGACGTCCCAAAAAGGTGCCGTCTATTTATGGACTGAGCGCACCATAGAAAAGAGCGCTGACTTAAAGCAACAAGCCATTTGACAGCCACCCAAAAGCTACATGTGGTTACACATCAGAAATATATATATTTTTTTGTTTTAGATGTCAATGAGTCTCTGGTTTGCTTTCAGTTATTTAAGGAATTAAATGGGACAGCCCGGACGGTGTCCCAACCTTTCTTCATCTGTGGCAATTCCCTTGGTCAATAACACTATATAAATTGCTAAGGGTTTTGTCTGTCTGTCATGCAATTACTCAAAGCACTGGGAAGAGAGCCTTAATCTTGGTCTTAATCGAAAGCTCATAATGTGATGTGTGCCGGTGAAGCTAAAAATGAGAGTGGATTTCATGTCTTTCCTATGGCAAACTAATCGAAAAGGTGACATGGCAGAAAGAAAAAGAAGAGCAGTTCCATCAGCTGAATGTGAGGCAAATTGCAGGAGCCAATTATGTGACAGGGAGAGGAAGAATGACAGCACCAGCATCTGCTAAGAGTCAAGCACATGTAGTGCGGCAAGCTGCTAGTACCCATGAACTCCTGGAGCTGGAACTTTGTTCTTGGGAGGACCAGAGGACCACATGTTTTCTAGTGTAAAATATAAAAAATAAAAGCAGGCATAAAAATAATTAGAAAGAAAATGCATTGTTTATGAAAGAATAATATTTCATAAGCAGGTTATGTAAATGCATGCCAAGCATATTGAATACACAGACCCCAGTAACATTTGAATGCATATTGAATGTCATTGCTGCCAGCAGTTGCTTTTAAAAGTCGAGTTTCTCAAGGGCCAGTGTTGAGTCTGCTGCTGTTTTTAACTTAAAACAGTAATCTGCATAAAAATATAATTAACAAACTTTTTAAATCTGCTGATGACATTACACAACAAGGACAGGTGGATACTCCAGAGTGAACAAAATTAGACAAAATTAAGAATTTGACATATATGCTGCAGATGAAATTTAATTTCAGTAATGGTAGAAAGTAAAATATTAGAAATAATTACAATTTAATATTTAGAATTATGAAGGGAACTGGACATTTTCACATAAGTTTTAGAAAGTATTTTCTTTATAAAGAACTATAAGGAAAGAGAGTGAATTACCCAATAGTGTAGTAATATGGAGACCTTCAGATATTTTTTTGAATACTTTAGCTCAATTTGGCTTGATGAGCTATGCTGGCTTGATCTCGTCAAAACTGTTCTCAAGTTTTTAAATTGTTTTCTAATAGGCTTGTGGATAAGATAGGTTTACAGTCTTCAAGGGAGGTGGCCTTATGTATGCCATCTCCTAGGGGGAACTTCCTCTTGCTTTGTTGAGAACTAGACTACTGAAGGTTACTGCTCCTATATTTATATAACAGAAGGTTGGACTCTGGATTTAGCCCAGGTCACACCCTTTTCAGTTAAACTGGCCAACCCAGATGACCTAACATTGAGGCAAAGAAACTAGTCATTACTGTTATGTATCATTATGTTATTGGATAATGTTTCATGATGCATTTCAGAGAGCAAGGAAAGCCAGGGATCTCCAGTGATGCAAAACAGAAACCTCAAACGAAAAACGCCAAGTAAGGACAGAGCGGATCCAGAAAATGTGAGTGTTTGAATCCATCATTAAAAAAAGAGAATATAAAATTTGAAGGTTCACACAAAAGGGTTGTTAAACACAGGAGGTCCTACCATTCTGGAATGACTACTGGCCAAGCAAAGGCTGGTGTTCACACTGCTCACAAATGTACCCTCCATGTACTGTACATGCCAGCCATTCACCTGTTTTGATGGGTATTTGCCTATTCTGTCTCATCTGAAACACTGAAACCTATGGAAGCCATTTTAGTCAGCAATACTGAAGAGCTAAACCAGTGTAGTACTAGGCAGCATCTCACCTCCATCCATGTTTTGTTATTGTAATGAGCACTGCTGCCAAGTGGATTCCAAATGAGCTACATTATCCTGAGAAGTAAGCCGGCAGGCTGCGTCTTTTGTACTGCTAATGATATGAGTAAGCAGTGCTACTAATTGAGCGACTGGCCAGCCTGGGGCTTGCAGCTGAGCGCTCTTCAGAACATCGCTTTCTGGAAAATGCAGGAAACACAATGCTAATCAGATTCTTAATTGAGTGCAGGAGATATCGCTTGGCATCAGGTGTGGATGAATGAGAGCCCAGCCAGGGCTCATGTAATAAGAATACCAGGATCAGCGCAAAAAACATTAGTGCAGAGGGGGATGACTGAGCCAGTGTGACGAAGGCACTGTAATAATAATAATACATTCAATTTATATAGTGCCTTTCTCAGGTTACTCTTAAGATTTCTTTTTTATTTGATATACAAAAATCTTATTGGGAATGCTGGTGTTCACTAAGTAAGAAGAAAGCAGGTGGCACAACCCTGGTAAGAAATATCTGGCCTCTGTATTGTTTTATAGTTATGAAATAATTCAGTTTTCAGTTTTATTTTTGCTTCAAAAGTGAATGCAATAAAGAGAAAAGGAGTCACACTGGTGATGGGCCTCCTTTCCACATCACTAACCATTTCTCTTAATGTACTCAATACAGATACTCGCTCATAGCTGAAATGCCTTATGGCCTTCAGGCTGAGCTTGTAGCTCTTTTTTCCAGCTCTCCGGTTCATTTTATTATAAGCTCTATTGCTTGTTTGGCTGCAGGACAGCCTCCATGCAGATCAAAAACAAGTAGTCGTAGCACAAAGTCCTCCAGGAAAGAGAACTACATGGTAAAGAGCAGGGAATAAACCATGGACCTACTCCAGACTTGAGTTAGCTGATCTGAAGTGATGTGCACAGATGTCACTCAGCCCTTTCTGTTTCCTCTCAATGATCACTGGCGCATTACTGATTACACCTTAAACTTTATTACAACATCAGAAACCAAAAGTGGAAAGAACACACAAGTGAATGCTTGAGTAAGTAACCTTATGTTAGTGGAGTCATTGACTTCATGAAAATAAGCCATCTGAATTTGCTGGTTCTGCAGGGCTGGAGCCAGTCGTGGCTACAATAAATCCATTGCAGGTCAGACTTATTTACATTAAGTTGGTTTTAAGATACCAATCAAGCTAAAATGTACCATTCTGGGATACAAAGATAAACAGCAGTACTAGAAAAATAACAAGAACACTAGAAAAAACATGCAACGTTCACAGTCACATTATGTCGGGACTCCAACTCGGATCTCTGTAGCTATCAGACAACAGTGCCAAACGTTACACCACCGTGACATGATTTAATAGATAGATAGATAGATAGATAGATAGATAGATAGATAGATAGATAGATACTTTATTAATCCCAAGGGAAAACTCACAAATTCCAAAACTTTAGCAGGACACAAAATGAAGATCTCCTAATAGTTGGTCAACATGTGGGCTCAGCATCAGGATTGATTATAGTCCAAAGTAAACTGTCCTTGTGCTTTGTAGATTTCTAAGAAGTGAACTTATAATGTGTTCTCACTGATGGTCATGTACAGTTGCATGCTAAGGTTGGGCACCCTTGCTTAAAATGTCTGTTACTGTGAATAGTTAAGTGAGCAGAAGATGAACTGATCACCAAAAGGAATAAAGTTAAAAGATGACACATTTATTTTCAGCATTTTATGCAAAATCAGTGTATTGTTTTTGTTTTGTAAAATTGTACAGTGAAAGTTTAGGAAAGGAGCACCATGCAAACATTTGGGCACCCCAAGATGTCTAAGGTCTCAGAAAACTTTTCCCAAGGCCTGAGACCCTTAATAGCTTGTTAGGGGCTATGGCTTGTTCAGTCATCGTAAGGAAATCTCGCGTGTTGCAAATTGCAAAGCTGTATAAATTCAGTGACTCCTCAAACTTTGTCCCAACAATCAGCTGCCTAGCACTCTGAAAAATAAAATAATTGATGCTCACAAAACAAGAGAAGACTACCAGAAGATAGCAAAGCATTTTCAGGTAGCTGTTTCCTCAGTTCGTAAAGGCAGTTAACTGGGACAGTGAAGGTCAAGTTGAGGTCTGGAAACCCAAGAAAACTTTCTAAAAGAACCGCTCATTGGATTACTAGAAAGACAAAGTAAAAAAAACCCTTTTGACCACAAAAGACCTTCAGGAAGATTTAGCAGCATCTGGAGTGGTGGTGCAGTGTTCTACTGTGCAGCGATACCTGAACACACACGACCGTCATGGTAGAGTCAGCAGAAGAAAACCTTTCCTGTGTCCAAACCACAAAGTTCAGTGCATGAAGTTTGCAAATGAACATCTAAACAAGCCTGATGGATTTTGGAAACAAGTCTTGTGGACTGATGATGTCATAACAGAACAGTGAGTTAAAAGTACAGTATATATAGAATATGGCTACAATGTGCAAAGTATGTTTGGGGAAAAATGTGCCAAATTCCAGGAAAAGAACTCCTCTCCAACTACGAGGAACATTCAAAAAGTTTCTGCACTTTCATATTTTCATTGGAAACCATGAAGGCAGGAGGAGTAGTAATTGGTCGTGTTTGAGAGTGTCATGTGTCTAGATCTGTCTGGCAAGCCAGCTGCCCTTGCAGTTTAGCATAAGAGTTGTCACCCTGAGGTGAAGATGGCTACAAAACTTATAAATTGCATCAAAGAGGAACATCGTTCTGTCATACGCTTTTTGTGGGCAGAAGGTGTGCCGGGAGCATAAATTCATCTCCACATGTGTGCTCAGTATGGGGATAACATTCTTTTTCGTAGAGTCATTTGTGAGTGGACTGAAATGTTCGAAAATGGACAAAACAGTGTGATGGATGCAGATTGCTCTGGACGTCCAACTACAGCCATGAGGAATGAAGAAAGATATTGATGTGAAAGCAGTGGTGCATCAGTGGCTACGTACTCAACCAAAAACATTTTTTGCTGATGGCATTAAAAAGGTGGTACAACGCTGGGAAAATTGCATCGCAAAGGAAAGTGACTATGTAGAAACGTGATGTAATTTGTTTTTGAAATTCTTAATAGAGTTAAAAAAAAAAAAAAAATTGTGGAAACGTTTTGTACGTCCCTCGTATTAAGCATGGGGGTGGATCAATCATGCTTTGGGCTTTTGTTACAGCCAGTGGCACAGGGAATGCGTTATTGGTAGGGGGAAGAATGGATTCAGATAAATACCAGCAAATTCTAGAAGCAAACATCGCAACATCTGTAAATAAAAAAATTGAAGTTAAAAAGAGAATGGGTCCTACAACAAGATAATGATCTGAAACAAACTTCAAAGTCTACAATGGAATACCCCAAGAGGCGCAAGCTGATGGTTTTGCCATAGCCTTCACATTCCCCCGACCTAAACATCATTGAAAATCTGTTCATAAAACATAAATCATAAACGCAAGAAGGCCCAAAAATCTTACAGAATTAGAAGTCTGTTACATTGATGAATGGGTGAAAATACACCAAGAAAGAACTGAAAGACTCTTAGCTGTCTACAAAAAGTGTTTCCAGGCTGTGATACTTGTGTTACGATGTACTGACCATGTCGGGTGCCCTTTTAATTTTTTTGGTATTTTGTACTTGTGAATGATGGAAATAAAAATGTAATCTTGCTTAAAATATTAACAAAATGTGTCATCTTTAACTTTGTGCCTTTTGGTGAGCACTTTCTGTTCACTTAACTATTCACAGTAACATATTTGAAGCAAGGGTTCCCAAACTTTTGCATGCTACTGTAAATTTGTATCTGATTATTCTCTGTGTACTGCTTCACTCATTCTACTTGCACTTTAGAAATGTTTTCTTTCTGGTGTTTTTTGCCAGTTTCCATTGAACAAAAGCAATCCTGCCATAAAAAATGAAGACAATTGTATAAAAATATAACTGTTTGAACTCGCATCAAAAGGCAATAGGGCTTCAGCAAACAGACGCAAAACAAACACTCCAGACAGATGAAAGCCTTTAATGCATTCAGCAAACAGTTCTGTCATTGCTTGCGAAACGGAATGACAGATACAGAGATTCTTAATTAAAAAGGTGGACGTGGTGTCAGCATCTGTCTCGATTAAACATAAAGAGAACTGGAAATTTGGGAGCAAGTTTAACCAGTGGCCATGAAGTTGAAAGTCACATGAAGCGTTCACGCACTGTATGTCACAAAGATAAGGGTTCTAATTCCTAGGGAACAACATGTCAGGGAGTGAATTGACTTGTCTGTTGAAGATCACAGGTCAGGTGTATTCTTTTAGGACCCTCGAGTATAAATTTCACTGAATGTGCAGAAAGAGGCCGATTGAGAATGCCTTCCTTGGAGACCAATGATGAAATCAGTGGAGCAGTTGACAAAACCCCACAATTCTATTTTTTGTACGTATATTGTAGATCATAAACTACACCCAAAAGGCATTTAAGACTGAGAATGTGGGACAATTCCATTCATGTGCAGCAGATACCAATAATTTTGTCCATTCATCAATTATCCAAATTGCTTAAATCTGGATCATGAGAAACCAAATCCCATTCCACCAGCATAAGGCACAAGACAGGAACTAACCTTGGCTAGGGCACCAGACCTTTGAAAGCACGCTTAGGTGAACACCTATATACACTCATTCCAGACCAGTTTAGAGTCCCCCATTAACAAAGTTATTGGAAATTCTTTAGGATGTTAGAGGAAAACCAGAAATCCCTGAGAAAAACCTAATGGTGACATGCAATAATGTGTGAACTCCAAGCAGAAGGTGACTCTGGAGCTGTGAAGCACCTTTAATGAAAGCTACACAGCCAAAATGTTGTATCATCAATATGTTGGAATAACTTTTACTTTTTTTCCTTGTTCTAACCGCTGTGCCACAATTAGTGAATCTATAAGGATTGTTATTAAAACATAAAGGCAGAGTGGCAAGCACACACCTGACTTTAGTGTATAGATTAAACCCTTCCTATAGTTTGCATGTCTACTTGGGTTTTTTCATGGATTTTCTGTTTTATTTCCCATACTTTCCAAAGATATGGAGGAAAGATGGTGCAGGATAGACCTTAAAGTATCCCAGTATGAGTGACTTTAGGAATGTGTGACTTCTGACCACTTTGAAATAATTCTGAATATTCAGTACCACACCACTATCACTCCCTCCTGTCTACTGTTTCTGTTTGTCCAAATCTGACACAAGTTCCCAAAGATCTTCATGCTTAATCTAAAACTCTTCCATGTTATCAATGTCTTACTGCAAAGTGAATCAAGGGGTGCATTCAAGCATGCTAGAGATATGACATCAGACCCAAATGTTGTTTGTCTAGCAGTTGTATTTTATGCTGCAAATCAGGTGCCCAACAGATCTGACTACCGATAAAGAAACACATTTGTCAACTTATCATCCATAGTGTCTCTACTAAATTTCTCAATTAAAAAACTTAACATTTCCTAAAAATATTAACGCCATCCTGTCTGATTGTTTTTGAATACAGAGATTGGGAGAAATGTGCTTATTTTTACAACAGTCAGTTGTAGACTTTCCCCACAACTGAAGTTGTATCTTTTTGCATCATAATTTTTCCAAGGATATTGTCACTCAATCAATAGATGAACCCCGCTGATGTAATTATTGGAGTTTTTATAATGTTAATCTATACTAATAAAAGGCAAAGCCCTCACTCACTGACTGACTGACTCACTCATCACTAATTCTCCAACTTCCCGTGTAGGTGGAAGGCTGAAATTTGGCAGGCTCATTCCTTACAGCTTACTTACAAAAGTTAGGCAGGTTTCATTTCGAAATTCTATGCGTAATGATCATAACTGGGACCTCTTTTTTGTCCATATACTGTAATAGAGTGCACGTCCATGGCCGTGGGAGGCGGAGTTGCGTATCGCGTCATCACGCCACCCACGTAATCACGTGAACTGACTGTGAACGCAGTACGTACAAAACAAGGAAGAGCCCCAAAGAGCGCTGAAGAAAACATTCATTACACAATTGAGAAGGCAGCGAAACAATAAGAAGCGAGCGAGTGACGCATACAAGCATATTCATAAGTGCAGCTACTGCGGAAACAAAGCACGGTGTAAACCGTAAGTTTAAATTAAGTTTATAGAAATGCTCCCGCTGCCGTTTGCAATACCATATTCGCGACTTACAAGTTTAATGAGAAGACACGAGGTATAAACGACACTTTGGATCACTTTGTAACGGAGTTAAAATTGCTGTAGCAAGAAACGTTTAAGTGCCGGGTCTTAGCTAACATTAAATAAAGGCGTGGACATCGCAACATCACACAAGAGAACGGCTCACGTGAACATATGAAGCGACTGACGCATACAGACATATTCATGTGTGCAGGTACTTCGGAAACAAAGAACCGTGTAAACCTAAAGTTTAAATTAAGTTCATAGACCTACAAAAGGTTGCCATTGATTTGAGGCAAGATTGCTTTTCTCCTGTACAACTATATGTTGCATTCTCAACAGTAAGCTTGCACGGCTTCGTCATATTACAACCGGAGTGCTGAACTGACAATGTGATATACAAACAGAACAATCGTAAGAACAGGATTAAATAAAAAGGCTGCTTCCGTTGGCAAAGCAACGAAAAAGGAAGACCTTATATGACGTTCGTTTATAAAACAGCGGAGAGGCTGTGTGAAGTCAGCTTCACAAAAAAACAGATCCTTAACAAATTTTTATTGGTATATTTTCACTCAATTTAAAAAGGTTTTCTTCTTAATAAAAATTTAAAAGCAGTACTTCGCCGCTGCAAAGCACGGGGATGTATATATATAGATAGATAGATAGAGAATAGAGTGCACCTCCATGGCCGTGGGAGGCGGAGTTGCGTATCGCGTCATCACGCCACCCACGTGATCACGTGAACTGACTGTGAAGGCAGTACGTACAAAACAAGGAAGAGCCCCAAACAGCGCTGAAGAAAACATTCATTACACAATTGAGAAGGCAGCGAAACAATAAGAAGCGAGCGAGTGACGCATACAAGCATATTCATAAGTGCAGCTACTGCAGAAACAAAGCACGGTGTAAACCGTAAGTTTAAATTAAGTTTATAGAAATGCTCCCGCTGCCGTTTGCAATACCATATTCGCGACTTACAAGTTTAATGAGAAGACATGAGGTATAAACGACACTTTGGATCACTTTGTAACGGAGTTAAAATTGCTGTAGCAAGAAACGTTTAAGTGCCGGGTCTTAGCTAACATTAAATAAAGCCGTGGACATCGCAACATCACACAAGAGAGCGGCTCACGTGAACATATGAAGCGACTGACGCATACAGACATATTCATGTGTGCAGGTACTTCGGAAACAAAGAACCGTGTAAACCTAAAGTTTAAATTAAGTTCATAGACCTACAAAACGTTGCCATTGATTTGAGGCAAGATTTCTAAATGCAAAACTATTTTCAATCAGTTTATTGAAACGCTCCCGTTAAGGATTGCAATAACATATTCGCGAGATAAAAGAACGAAGTAGGGGGAAATGGAGGAACAGCCGCAAACAGCGAAGAGCAAAAAATTAATTAAACAATTGAGAACGGAGCGAGTTAAGCATACAAGCATGTTCATAAGGGAAACAAACCACGGTGTAAAACGTAAGTTTAAATAAAGTTTATAGAAACGCTCCCGCTGCGGATTGTAATAACATATTCGCGAGATAAAAGTTTAATGAGAAGACACGAGGTATAAACGAACCACACGCCGTGGCGCAACGTTAGGGGCAACAGTTTCAACCATTCTATGATCTGCTTCTCGCAACTGAAAGACGGCACATGGCGGATGTTAGCCGACTTGCTGACCGCAACATTAGGGGCTTCAAGTATGGCGCTGACGCCACATCTCAGTGCCAACACTTTGCAGACTGTACTTAAAAGACACGCCCTCCTCACTGGACAGTTAAAAACACCAATCAAACTAACGATGACATCAAGTATTACCCAATCAAAAGTAGGAAAGGAGGCATCTTCATAAAATGCGTGTGGGATGATTTGCATGAGACGCTGCTTTAAAAAAAAAATGATTAAAAAAAATACGGGATAAATCCCGTCCAGTATTGATTCAAAACGGGACGCGCAATTTCATTGTCAAACGCGGCACGATTCCGTATTTTAAAGGACGGGTGGCAACCCTACAGTGCCAGGTAACCACCCATACAATCAGATTGTGATTCAGACTAGGAATGCAATGAATGTAATTACCCCGATCTACATACAAGGCGAAAGTCTTGCAACATTCAAAGATGATGGTTTGGGATAATTAGTACTTATTAAGTACACCATGGAACATAAAAGAGCTTATGAAGCCTTGAACCGAAAAAAGCAACATCTCAGAGATCATACAAAAAAAAAAGGAGGTAATGTCGTTTTACTCGCTGTACATTTTAGTGAAACATTACCAGTTATTCCACGAGGGAGACCAGCAGATGAACTCAACGCTTCTTTAAAATCCATGCTTCTCCCACGGTCGGTTATATGTCGCGTGTTCTCGGGTAGGTACACCAAAAAATGTATACATTTAAGCATGTAATGGGCAAAGAAAAAATAAGGTATACCCGAAGGCACTGCAGTAGTACTCAATGTAACTTTACTTCTTAAATGTTAATGTTTTACTGTTTAATAATTTATACGCTTCTTATATATTGTTCAAATTCTTTTATCAAAATACCAGTGACAGCGCAATGCACAATAACATGGAGTGAATACACCATACGCATCTGCCCACGGCCGACCTGGTGTGCGCAGATAGGAGTTGATTCTAAAATAAAATAAACATAAAAAGAGTAATACAATCATCACCCATAAAGCGGATAGCAGACGTGACGTATTATATGTGTACCAGATTTCAAGTCAATAGGTGAAACAGTTTGCAAGCTACAGGTGATTTAAAATCCTGGACAGACCAACAAAAAGCCACGGTAGCAAATTATACAAGAAGATTTTACTGTTTAATTATTTATATTTATATGAAATGTGCTTCTTATATATTACTTCATATTCTCATATGATAATGATGTTAATGTTGTTTATATTGATTTCTATGTTATTGTAAGTGCATCTATGTGTGTATATGTATGTATGTATGTATGTATGTATGTGTGTATATATATATATATATATATATATATATATATATATATAAAAAATATATGTGTATATGTATATATAATATATCTGTATAGGTTTGTATATGTGTGTGTATATGTGTATATGTATATATATATGACAGCAACACTCATAACAATGACAACACAATTACATTGACAATCATGTTACGTTATTTTTAAAATGTTTCCTTTACTTTTTCATAACCTCTTTAACACACTACTTCTCCGCTGCGAAGCGCGGGTATTTTGCTAGTATCTTATAAAATAATAGTGTGTTATAATGAATTAGCCAAATGATGATGTCCATCACCCTCAGGGACTGAGCACTGGAGGTTCCTCCGACAGCAGAACAGAATCCAGTTCAGCCACTTTCATTACTGATGGCTGCTGTTAGAGGCAGAGTGAGCAAAACTGGTTGAAATGTCTCTTGGACCAAAGATTTTATCTGAAATATTGTCTGGCTGTTGCTCCGGTCATTGTAGTTGTACCGGATATCAGTGTTGCTACACAGTTTAAGACACAGTACTACGTGTGATAGTTCTTTTTTTTTAGTTTTTAAAACAAACATTATTCAATCAACTAACAAAAAAACAGAGAACTTCAATGTATTGAACAGATATACAATTTAAATGTTATTAATATAGATTTTCTTCCGAGTGAATTTTGTACACACCTCTTACGCTCACACATATTATGAAACACAAACTTTAACAGAGCACTCTCCCCACAGCCCAGATACTATTAAACGTGCTAATGAGTTTAAAACATGCACACTCCACTTCCAGCCGGCACTTTAAACATTAGTAAAGCACCAGTTGTCATTGCATTCTTATTTTTTTCCTCCTGGTTTTCAGAATTACTAGTTTTGTCTATCCTAACAAATAATTGCCAAGAACGCACCTGTTTTTAAGAGCCTTTGAGATCATTAAATCAAAAACAAACATATTTATTCTAAAATCCAATTCAAGCTTCCTAAAGAAACAGTCTAGAAATTTAATTAAAAGGTACTAACCTTTAACAAAAGGCAAACAAATGAAAAAGTCTCTTTTTTTAAAACAGAAATGATAGGCGTCTGTCTCACTGGACCCAATCCCGATTGCTCCAGCTAATATCCTCCAATGCAAACCTCCAACTCTTTTTTCTGTGGGCAGTTCATGTAGCGTCCTCCATGCAGGAGTAGATACGATACTCACATTTAAACCTTCCCTCCAGCATGTCTCTGTTAAATCCTTCAATAAATGAAAATGTGACACCTTTACACACACAAAAAGTCTTTTTTCCCCCCAAAGAACTGAACAGTATCCCTTCAGTATTATTAATTTGTCATACTTTTCCAGAAGAACCCACATAATTTTCAATATTTGGTTGAACAAAAAAATTAGAAATCTCTTCTACTTGTGCACAACGCTATCCTGACATCTAAGCTGCACACAGAGGCCCTGCACCAAGAATCTCTAACGCCATTTGTATGTGACCAAGAAATGTACTTACAAAGCCTATTGACCGGACCCCCAACTCAGAGGCAATATCAGTTGCACTTATCCAGTTTTTTAATCAGGATCAATTAAAAAACTGACTTTCATAATTCCCTTCTTAACCAATAAGGAAATAAAGTTGGCTGATTCTAGCAGTGGACACTTTAAGATATTGCTCCAAATTAAATTTTCCTCCAAAAACCAATGAGAAGTTAAGCAACACCTTTCATTGGCTAACTAAAAAGATTACTTAACCAATAGAAGGTGTCGCTTTACTTGGCTTCTCATTGCATCCATAATGGCTAACACTGTACAACACCCTAGTACTACCTCCAAAAACCAATTACAAGAATCTGTGTCTATACCAGCCCTCCTTATCTTTGATTGTCACAGATAGATAGATAGATAGATAGATAGATAGATAGATAGATAGATAGATAGATAGATAGATAGATAGAAACTTTATTAATTCTGAGAAAAATTGCAGGGTTATAGCAGCAGATGACAAAGGTTCAAATGTACTGTACATGTGACAAGAACTATGCTATACTAACATCCCATTGCTTAGGGCTGAACCCAGCTTTACTACACAAATAACTGAATTTTTAATTGAGTAAAAACACTGTGGCTACAGTCACTTCTATTACATTCAGTTGTCTTTTGATTGCAAACCTTTGGATGAATGATGAGCATAACAAATTAATTTTTAACGTGTAATTAGCAATAGGGCTGTATGCTCTGCGGAGTTTAAAGTAGTAGAACATCTTTTGAGATTGTACTTTGCACTGAAATTTAGGCCCACATGGGTGACTGTAAATCGTAAGACTCTCTGACATAAATACCACAGTCATTTCAAAATGGAAAAACAACACCGGGTGATTTAAACTAGTGAAGGAAGACAAGAAACCTGATCAATTGCAGTGATGTTCTGAGCCATGGCGTGAATGTAATAATTTTTTTTTTAATAATTTTTTGCATTTATATAGCGCTTTTCTCACTACTCAAAGCGCTCAGCAATTGCAGGTTAAGGGCCTTGCTTAAGGGCCCAACAGAGCAGAGTCCCTAATGGCATTGACGGGATTCGAACCGGCAACCTTCCGATTGCCAGTGCAGATCTCTAGCCTCAGAGCCACCACTCCGCCCTAGCCTCTAATGCTAAGGAGATAAGGATTAGCTACAGCCCCATATCCAAACAAGGAGGAAAAAAGCCATTCAGTGTAAATCAGCATCTAAACCCTAAAGGCCAAAGATGTAAATAAAAAAAAACAAAACATTCCTAATCTGTTTAAATTATCCATTTGTCATCCGAACAGTAAGTTAAAAGTACAGAATATGGACAAAAAATTGGGATGCCTGACCGCTACACCCACAGGGACTTTAATGACATTACATTCAAACACATAGACTTTAGTATGGAGTTGGTACCCCCACCCCTATGCAGCTATAACTGCTTTTACTCTTCTTGAAAAGGCTTTCCACAAGATTTTAGAGTGTTTTTGTGGACATTTGTGCCCATTCATTCTATAGAGCATTTTTGAGGTCAGGCACTGACATTTGATGAGAAGGCCTGGCTCACAATCTCAGTTCCAGTTCATCCCAAAGGCATTCAGTAGGGTTGAGATCAGGTGTTCTGTGCGGGCCAATGTCAATTTCTTCCACACCGAGCTCATCTAGCCATGTCTTTATGGACTTTGCTTTGTGCACTGGGACACAGTCATGCTGGAGTAGGAAAGGGCCTCCCCCAAACTGTTTCCACAAAGTTGGAAGCATAGCGTTGTCGAAAATGTCTTGGTATGCTGAAGCATTAAGATTGCCCTTCACTGGAAGTCAGGAGCTTAGCCCAAACCCTGAAAAACAGCCCCACACCATTATCCCTCCTCCACCAAATCTCACAGTCAGTCAGGTAATACTGTATTCTCATGGCATCAACCCATCTGATTAGTCACTAGATAGAACAGATTTTCACCAGTCCATCTGATGCTTGGCATTGGACTTGGTGATGTGTGGCTTGCATACAGCTTCTCTGCCATGGAAACCCATTCCATGGAGCTCCTGCTGCACAGTTTTTCTACTTACATTAATGCCAGTGGAAGTTCCGAACTCTTCAGCTATGGAATAAGCAAAGTATTGGTGACTTATACACACCATGCACCTTAGCAGTTGTTGACCCAGCCCTGTGACTTTATGTGGTCTTCTGCTTCGTGGTTGAGTTGCTGTTGTTCCTAAACACTTCCACTTTCAATGATACCACTTACAGTTGAGCGTGGAATATCCAGAGATAAAACTTCATGAACCGTCTTATTGCAAAGGTAGCATCCTATCACAGCATCACGCTTGACATCACTGAGCTCTTCAGAATGACCCATTTTGTTTCACAAATGTTTGTAAATAGAGACTACATGGCTAGCTGCTTGATTTTTATAAACCCGTGGCAATGGAACATCTGAATTCAAGAATTAAGAGGTATGTCCCAAAACTTTTGTCCATATCGTGTATTTCATGGAGGCTTATTACGACAGTATGTGGGATTCTTTCCTAACACTTAAAACATTGGATTAAATAAAAAATGGCTGGTGGTTTTTATAAATTGAATTTGTACATAATGTTTATTGATGCGTGACATGTTTGTGGTCAATAGTTTAGATTTCTTTATTTGCATATAGTGTTAGTTTTATTGGAGGTGCTTTTGTTATTTGTCTGTTTTGTGTTTCAATATTAAAAATAGTTTAAATTCTCTGTGTATTTCTTTAGTTACCATTTCTGTTATATTGTGAGGTGAATCCACCTCTCCAACTCAAAACTAATATGAAACGAATACAACTTTGTGTATGACAGCGGAACAAAGTTCTTTTCTTTGGATTAATTTTAAATTATTAAATTATTTGCTATGTTAATTGTATTTTAATTATTCAGCTGTAATATTTTGTTCTCAAACCAAATGAACAGTAAAACAAACAGAACATCATTCCGCAGCCCTTTACCAAGTTGCACTTGGCAGCGATTTGCCTCTCTGGGGGGGGAAATAAAAGGGCAAATTCGTACATAATACATACATAAAAAGAAGGCCTAAAAATTAAATAAATCCCAAACCAAGTCATTCTAAATCACCTGCTTTTCCATACTGGGATAAATTAAGTTAATTTGTCAATTAAGCATTAAAGTAATTTAAGGGAAAACTGGCCTTCAAGAGGTGCATTTTCTACGACAGACTTACCCCCATAATGAATATGCAATCCGACTAATTTAAAAGAAGTGCCCCCCATCTTTAAAATGCAGGATTCAGAGTTATCCAACATATTTCTTGCACAACAATTTAATTACTTTAAAAAACTACTTGCCATTTGAAGATAAACATTTTTAAACTTGGACTGCAATGAAAAAGTGTTTAACCAAACTTAAGGAGATTTTTTAATTTGGTTTAATTTAATGTTGAAGTGCACGACAGAGCTACTGCTGAACCAAAGCCATCCAGAGCTGCTTTGGTTGCTGGGAGTTGTACTTCTGGATGGTCACAATGATTCCAAATACCTTCAGATATCAAGTACCTGTACATGTGTGTCTGACTTGCCTTGATTTCTTGCTCAGTACTGAGCACACAGCCCATGAAAGCAGCTCTTCTGGATCTCTCCACTGCCAGATATCTTTTTTTGGATCTCACTCTCACAGTCTGCCTGGTATTCATGGTCTGAGGTTAATTAAGGATGTAATGGGTACCTGTGTCACCCTAGGCAGGGGTGCCATATCCCAGTCTTTTTACCTGTCAGGGCAAAAATGTCTCTGTGTCCCATACTTGCAAGTATTCGCAGCATTTCTCTCCATCAGATGACTCGTAACATTTTTCTTTTTAACTGTATTTATCTTTTTGTCCGTTTTTTTGTTTTTAAAGCGTTTTTCATTTTCTTATTTGTAGATGTGAAGCAGGATGCCAAGTGAGGATGACAGAGAGTGAGGCTATACTGTACAATGCACTTCTAGTGTCACTGAGCCCATTATTTAACTGTGTTGTTCAGCAGCTACAAGTTGTTCTCGACTACAGTTTTGATGTGAACTCTATCTGTGAATGACTCGTTTAGGCTTTGGGGTCTTGTTTCTCATGAAGGTTTGCAGACTTTTAGTTTTTCCGTGAGCTTCTCTGACTTTTCAGAGGAACCAAACGTCTGTCATTAAAGATCAATTTGCTAGTCACTCTGTGCATATTATCGTTTTTGCAGTAAGGTTAATAAGCTGCTGTTTATACCTAAAAGCTTACCTTTTAGCAAACAAGCAAAACATTACTTGTCTATCATAAAAACAATAAAGAGAAAAACCTTTTCTCATAATTAAAACTGAAAATTTTCCAGATTTACTGTCTCAGAAATTTAGTAGGATTAGGTTGTTCACACATGTAAGGATGACCCACTAACATGCCTGGCCAATAATGTTTGTCCCCACGCAGCAGTTGCAGGTAAAGTCATGTATGTGATTTTCTTTGTTATTGTAGTCTAGCATGGTGAACAACAGTGGTCCAGTGCAGCATTTGTTCTACTGCTCCTCTTATTTCAAGACAACATGTTTTTGTGCATTGTACTTGAGGGGAAAAATAGCTGCCAAACAAGAACCAACAAAGATTTGAATACACACATTACTGCATTTTTACTTTTTTAAGGCTGCACTGAAAGATACAAGCGCTGTGTCTGCATTGCTACCTTGTGAAATAAAGCAGATGACATGTATTCTTTTATTGCTCAAATGGAGAGCAGATACAATATATAAGTATGAGGTAGTCGTGCCCGTCAAGGACGGGCTGCAGGCGACTTTTATCAGTGTTGCAGGGTAAAAGTCATTAAGTGCAAAATTATTTGTACCATGATTAAATTTAGTAATAAAATGTTTTTTGTTATTTGTGCCACATGACGAATCGGGATTCGAACCCAGGTGGACAGTAGGTGGTGTTAGGTCCTAACTTTGTTCCGGCATCCGGGATAGAACCACCGACCAAGGGTAGTGTGCACTCTACCACCTGAGCTGTATGGATCTTAGTTCCAAGGCAATAATAAACATAATGAAAGTTTCTTTATCAAAATAAAATTATGAATCATTAACACAATCAATGCATACTTAACGAATACGTAAACTATGTTTATTCAAGTATTTAGAGCACGACAAAGTTGATTGCTGGAAGCAGCTCTTGCAGAGGCTCTTCGACGTGCGTCAGTGTTTCTTTGAAGTTGAGCTTGAATTTCAGACGCATTTGCTCGACTTTCTCCAGTTCGAATGTGATCTTGTTGACGCCTTGAATTTGCATCTTCCTCATTTTCATGAAGTCTATTTTCTCGTAGTCTTTGTCGCTCTTGCTCTCTTCTTTCGACAATTTCACCTTCAGTTGCATTTAAACGATTCTGTCGTTGTCGTAAACGTTCTTGTTCTCTTCTCTCAACAATTTCAACTTGAGTTGCATTTGACCGACTTTCTTGTTGTCGTTGCCGTTCATGTTCACGTCTTTCAGCAACTTCAGTTTCAGTGGCAGTAGAACGTTTTTGTTGCAATCGCAGACGCTCAATTTCGTGAACCAATTGTGTTTGTTCTTCCGTGCGGTTGCTTCTGTAAGCTGCAACTCGTTGGCGTTCATTTTGTCTCTGCTGCGAGATTTGAACACTCTTTGCTGCTTGTCGTACTGCACGTCGCTGTTTATTCCACAGTTTTTGTTCTTCAGTAAAAATTCTTTTTGGTTTCTTCGTTTTTGGCAATTCTTGAGGTGTAGTTTGAGCACTTGAAATATCCAAAATCTTATTTCTTTTTGCATTTTCGTCTTCTTCAGTCGAGTGACTTCCTTCAGCTTTTCTTTTAATCCAATTGGTCACTCGCTTCCCAGTGCTTCGTTTTTTATTTTGTTGTTGAGGCAAATGTGCAATATTCAAATTGTTTATGGTCTTTTCTTGGGTTTCTTCGTCATTAAAATGCAAGCTTGTTTCTTTTTTAGTTGGTTGGTCCAAATTTTCAAAATTCGTAGAATATCAGCCAATCAAAACACTGATGTAAACGTACCAACCAACCAACCAACAGACAGACATGCTGAAATATATATATAGATTCGTTCAGTTTTACATACAGTAGGGAAACAGGCAGACAGAGGAAAGTCTACACCTGGAGAGATGCCATGCAAGCTTTAGAGGTGCTGTATTATCCATGACCACTAGTTGGCAGCAGTATTTCCCTGCAACAGTATTTAAGAATCCCACAGAGACTTCTGGGAAATGTGCTGTTTGCCAGGTATCTGAGTATGAGGGTGAGATTGGAATACATCTCAGTGGACTGTAGTGATGCCAGAATTATTACTAGGAATAACTCTAAAAGGGTATCTATCTCCTCAGTAAAATAAGCATTAAATTGGGAGCAGGCAAAAGCCAATGTGGCAGGAAGAAAGTGGAGGCCAGTATTTTTGGCATGTGGTATGCAGGGAAATTGGAAGGGGAGTATTGAATCTTTGGGAGGACTGTAAATACTACAAGGACATGCTGCTGCCCACTGGGAATGTAGCACTTGTAAACTCCTACTGCCTGACATCCCCCTGCTGTACACTTCCCTCTGTGCCTTAAGGTAATATCACAGAAACACAGGAAGGCCCAAAGGATTACGATTAATGTTCTTTATTACTTTTTATTCATGTTTCTGAGGAGTTCCTGGGGCTTCTTGATGGCTATTCTGGGGTTTCTCAGTTTGAAGAGTTTGATTCAAATATGTATTTTTTTGCATCTTAATTCCTGATGATCTTGAAGTTCTTTAATGTCTTATCACGGCACCATTTTGAATATTGACAGGCGTCGCCATTATGGCGAGTTTTGCGTTGACCATTGCAGAGGCAACCTCCCAGAGTTCTTCAGGAGCGAGCTCATGTGATGTCATCACCATGACCGTACATACAAGGTCATACTATGCACTATTTTTGTATCATGTTTGAATAATTCTATAGTCTATACACACACCAGATTGACTAAAAAGGAAGAAAATGAAAGTGAGTCATTATGCGGGCATATTGCATATTAAATTTAACAACTAAAGTTAAAAATAGTTATTTTCATGAAAACTGCAGATGCTATGTATGTAATAAATTAATTGAATTGTGATTTAATTTTTTAAAGAGATTGAAAAGCTTGGTTGAGTTGAGTAGATTGTTTTTATCAAAGCTTCTCGCAGATATTGTATTTTTTTCCAACTTCGTAAAATATTTTGTAATTTTCTATGCTAACGATGCCACTAGGATGATATCAATGATGATAGACAATCCACATAATGCAGTACCAATTTAAAGGAAAAAATAAAAGATTAACTGGAGAAAACCACAAAATTGCAGATTAAACAGTAAAATGCAGGACTGTAATGTAATTTGACCCAACTTTACATTTTAGCAAATCATAGACAAAGGCATAGTAATGCACTAAAATAAATAAATAAAACAGGAAGCCATGGGCCTAATTATCAGGACGGTGGATTGCTCTGTTTGGGTCTCCTTTTTTTCCCCAGAAGAAGTCACATGAAATTGTCATCAGGGTGGTCTGCAATTTACTGGAATGGACAGATGCTTACGGACGCAAACAGCAAAACGTCCAATTAGCAAAGCAGGAGACACAGGCAGTGGGATTTAATCAAGTCCATTCCCTGCTTGCTTTCTAGCTTTTGTATCTTTCAGTCTGACAGGCCCTTCTCAATCCTGCACTTACATGGCACATTGCAGCTGATCTCTAAAGGCTTCATATGTGGATATTGTGACCCAGTGGCCAAAGAAATGGGCTTCTCATCTCGAAAAAACAGATTCAAATTCCACTGTTGGCTCTCTATGACTGAAGGAAATTCATCCCTTTTCTACATACTGTATGTGAATCCATTAAAAATAAAAAAAAAAACTTCAGTTAAGTTAATCTATAAAGCAATTCAGTATAGTTTTCACTGTAGATGTTGCTTAATTAAAAAAGTCATTAATAGTTATAGCCAGATAAAAATAAGTGGTTACTGTTGGTGATCTTTGTTTTATACACAGTAGTGTGTAAGCCTTGCAGGCTGAGATCTAATGGGTTCTACCTTTTCTGATACAAGGTACAGCACTTAAGCGTCCCATCAGGAAGACAGTAATGAAAGGTCCAAGGAGGACTGAATGTTATATCTCAGTTCCTCAAGACGGGAGATGGCCACAGCATAATCTAACTGGCTGTGTTGGCGAAACAACCTAAAAGGGTTCATAGAACATAGAGTTATAATGGGATCCCTGGGTGCAGAGTTATCAGGGACAACTGGAGGAAGTCCCATGAAAAGGGGGCTTTGGTGGACTTATGGCTGATCTGCAAGTCTGGGAATTTGAGTAAAGAAAAGGAGGAGGGAGAGCCACTTTGAAGACTTGAACTTTTAGCCAAATTGGCAGACCGGGGACTAGATCTGACTCAAGTAGGATACATGGGGGGGCCTCATCAAAGCAAACCTGATGTATATGGAAAAAGCAGAAATTGTAGCCACTGGTTAAGGCACTATTATGATTAACTCCATCAGCCTTGTTCTGATAATGTAATCATGTGCCTCCCAAAATTATTTTTGGTCTATTATGTTAATTAACTTTCTTTTTCATGGAAATTGGTCCATAGTGGTGGTTACACGGGCTATGGGTTTAGCTCTGGAGCAGTCCCCCATGCTTACAAGTGACATTCATGGTAAGCACCATCACCAAGTGTCTCGTGTATACATCAGAACACCAAATTCTTTACATGTTAGAAAGTTTAAAGAGGGGGAAATCTAAACACGCCAGTCTTTATTCACTGACCAGACAACATACCTACAACAAAAAGATTAAAAGTACAACCAGTTTGTATCCTGAACTGGACTGGTATATCATCCAAGGATGGTTTCTTCCTTGTGGTCAAAGCAGCAGGTCAAAGATCTGGCCTATTGTGACACTAAATCACACAAAAGCAAGGCAGTGTATTCTAACAAAAGAAATCTGCCTTTCTGATAGTAATACTTAGTGCATCTGAGGCTTTTCATGCTAAGTGGCCATGACTTGCTCTAATTTTAAACAGACTGTTTCATGGCATACATAGGCAATAAAGCCATTGCTTAAAACAGTAGCAACCATCACATTTTTCCAAAAAGCTGTGAAATGCCTTGAGGTGTTCTTAACAACTGCAGCTTAATAGCATGTTTTATTGGCCTTCTAATGAGTGGGAAAAACTCTCTGCAGCCCACCAGGAGAGCAATTTGCTTCTCTGATTAATAGAGGACTCACCTTCCTGTTGTAAATGAAATTTCCTTGGCAGGCTTCAAGTTTGAAATATTTTTGCAGGCTGTCACTCTTAGTGAGCTGTTAGAGACTCATTCTGCAAAGCTCAGATGTATATACACACATTATTCATAAATTCTGGTTTCTAAATATTCCCTGAATTAGATGGGCTCCTAACTGTTATGCTACCACTGGAACAAGGAGGTTAGGGACTTCAAAGGTCACAAGTTTTCGACTCCTGGCAATACAAAAGCTTTTGTTTGGTCCTCACCATCTGATTTGGAGGGATTTGGCTCTTAATTTCTTTTTTCGGGTAGGGAATTTTGGATTTGACAAGCAGCTTTTGGTAACTGAAATTAATGAAATGGACCTTTCAGTGTTACCCAGATTTTATAATGGTGCTTTATTGACCTGGCATCTTGTTTTTAAAAGACATTTTAATACTTCGGGTTGGTTGCACGACAAGCCTTTAATCTTTAACCTGCTGTTCCCGTGCTCTCAACTGAGGATTAAAAGTTTTACTGATTTATAGGAATTAAAAATGGGATTTTAAAAATCAGCCACATATATGATAAGGAGCAACAGACATTTATGGAGCCTTCAGTTTTAGCTTTAATTATGAGTATAAAATCAGTGAGGATGATCGAGGGCTTTCTCTCTTCTGTGGCCAAAGAGCATCACAGACTTGAAGACTCCATCAGCACAGATCTACAGGTCTGTCCTGCTGTCGATCTCCGCTCCATCCCCAAAAACTCGATTAGAAGGTTTAAGAAAGGAAATGTGGTGTCATTTGTGTCTCTTTCCAAAAAAGAACTTAATTGCTATTGCATGAAAGTGAGCCATTTTCTTTCCCTGAAGACGATCTTCGATTCGCAATGGAGGGAACATTTAGGTGTAGTAGGAGGGAGGGTGCCGGCCTGAAGGGAGCTGTACGAGCCTCCGAGTAACAGAAGGACAGTGGACTTACAATGGAGGATTGGGCACGGTGTCATAGCCACAAACACCTTTTTAAAAATAATTAAAGTTACAGAGGATGACAGATGTGATTTTTGTGGGCAAAGGGAAGCCATTTTTCATATGTTTGTATCATGCGTAAGACTGGGAGATGTTTTCAAGTTTTTAACTGATTTATGTACAAAACTAAGATCAGATTTTAATACTGTGATGTTTATTTATGGAGCCATATATACTGTAATAACAGGCGGCACAGGACACATTTGCTGAACTTTTTGCTTGGTGAAGCAAAACTAACAATTTTAAAAATCAGAAAAAAACAGTGTGGAAAAGGACCTGTGGACATCCTGTTACTGTTTAGGCTGAACATTCACTCGAGGATCAAACTAGAATTTACTTACTATAAACTAATGCACAAAACTGACAGTTTTGAGGATGTGTGGTGTGCGAAAGGGGTACTGTGTGCTATAGAGGAGGGAGAACTGAAAATAAATTTATAACTCACTATTGAAAAACTGTAAAAATGGAAGTTATATGTAGCAAGTACTACTCTGTGAACAACACTGGGAATCTGGGCTGACTGGGCTTTAGTTTTACTTATTACATACACAAATGAGGAGGGCACTAGGGAGGGGATGAGAAAATATAAAATATTTATATGATAACTGTGTGTGGGGTTTACACGAGGTTAAAAGGGATGGAATATTTGGAATTTTTTTTTCTACTATTCATTTCTTTGTATAGGTTATTTATAACACTCTTTGTTGTATCTGTACTTTTAATATATCAATGTTTGCTCCGGTTATGTTTTTTGTTTCAATAAAGTACTCCTCTCAGCCTTTACGTTCAGGCAGAGGAGATGCTGTCTCTCAGGGTGTCTGTTGTGAATTACCGCACACAAAATGGGCAAAAGGGAGTGCTGCCCTCAAAATATCCAAAACCAGACCAGTGCTTCCCTGGTCTGGTAACCAAAAACAAGCCTCACCCTAAGCAGCCTGAGCCTAAGCTCTACTAGAAGGCTTTGGCCTGTCCAATTCCCAAAAAGATGGAACAGGCTTTTAAATTTTGAAAATTTTGTAAAAGTCCCAAAATATAAAATAAAGTCCAAACAATTAGCACAAAAACAAAAAATAATGTGGCAAAAAGAAATTGTCTAACAAGGCAACCTATGGCAGTAAATAGAGATTTATAATCCAACAATCCGGGGTGGAATGGGCGTTTGTTCCAGATTCCCACAACTCTTGGCATAAAGACTTATCTGGCTTATCTGGATCTACTTTATTAATGCCTTTGAGGATTTTGAAGACCTGGATTAGGTCTTAACACGGTCTCCTCTGCTCAAGACTTAACAGGTTTAATTCTCTGAATCTGTCAGAGTACAACATGTCCTTAAGTGCTGGGAAGCACTGGGGTGTTCTCCACTACACAGCCTCAAGTGCTGCCATTTCTGTCTTGTTGTGTAGTGATCATAGAGCCAGAACGCAGGGAGCACCCTGATCTCAAACCCCGGTCTCCTTATTGTGAAGCAGCAGTGCTACCACTGTGCCTTCAAGCTCAGAGGGGAAATATGAATGTTTACTTGAAGGCTCTGACAGTTGGTGCACATTTATTTAATGTTTTTCAGTGTAGTTTTTGTTAATTGATAGGCAATTTCTTTGCTAATGTCATCACACAAATTATGAAACTATGAACAGCCATTGCGAAGCTATAAGTACTATATAAATGATAGTGAAAAAGAGAATACAACTCTGTCAGATGGAATCCATACCTCTCTTTGTTTTGTACATGTGCTTCATATGCAGTACAAAATAGCAGAGGCAGAGTTTAAACGAGCAGCAATAGCTACAAGATAGAAACTAGACATAAATGGGGCATCAGTCCACACGTTGGGTCATTTAATGGGTGCCAGTCAGTCCAGTAGCATGACTGCATGTCTTTGACTGTGGTGAAAGCCAACATGAACAAAGAGATGCATGGAAATTGTGCACAGAAGACAGTCTTTGTGAGACATTAGTGCAACCTACTGTGCCACTATAGTGCTTTACTTTTATTCATTTTTTGAAATAATTGAACTTATTTCAATATTCCTAGCCCTCGCCATGTAGTGATTGTAGATAAAAATAAACTATATTGGAAAAATAACACATGCTTATTCAAAAATATTACATGGTGTGATGGACGACCGGCTACGGACTCCGGTCACCACCCCCAGGCCGCTAGGAGGAGCCCTCCGGACAGCATGATGGTGCCCCGACTTCCAGCAGGGCCTCATGGACTTTGTAGTTTATACACACAGCCCTGCTGGATACCTTGGGGGACACCGGGAGTCGCTGTAGGGGGGCTAGTGGGCTCTTGTGTGCCCTATAACCCGGGAGTGCGTCAGCATCACGTGTCCGGAAGAAACGACGTGCTCCCAGGGTGAAGAAAAGGACTGTTTACCCTGACCCGGAAGGAAAACGGACTTGTGGGTTTTGCCAGGAACCATTTCCGGGTCAGGGGATATAAAAGGACTGTGGGAAGCCCAGTACACTGAGCTGAGCTGGGAGGTAGGGTGGCAAAGTGTCTGGGCGAGGAGGTATTGGTTTATTGAGAGAGAATTGTAGTGTTTATGAGTGGGGTGTGGAGAGTGCTTTGTGCACGGTATTCTTATAAAATAAAGAATATTTATATTTTCACCTGGTTATCAGAGTGGTACCTGAGGGTTCAAGAGGTGGACAAAGCCTCTATCTGTCACAATGGATAAAATACAATTTAAAAAAATGAACAACTATTACATTTCAGTAGCAGATCCATCTTAAAACAAAATCTATAAATATGCTGCCTTGAAAGAGTTTCATTTCAGTGTTCAACTATCATAAAACCCACCATTCAATGGCAAAAATGAAGAAAATTCATAATCAGTGCCAATCTATCCACTCACTGGCAGTCTTACCACCAAGATTTGACTACATGATGGATACTGAAAATTTTAAAGAGATCAGCATTTTATCTGGCAGTTTAGAAGCCTTTGTTGATAAATTAAATCTTAAACTTCATGAGTCATTTATGAGGAAACGACTGAAAGACAGTGAAGGGGGATCATGTGCTCTATGAGCTGAGCACTGCTGGGTCACTAAGGTTTTCAAAACAACAGCTGAATGTAATATAAGGTGTCAGAAACTTGGTGCTCCAGTCAGATAAATGAAAAGGTTTCTGGCCATGCAGCAAAACCTCTGTAACAATACTAAAGTACCATCTTTGACCTGTGATGTATGTGAAAGAAAATTTAACTGCTTGCAAGCTACTAAGGGTTAAAAGCTGACAAAGCTGTTTTTCTATAATGACAGGTTATTCATACTGGCATCTGTCATAAGACAGGGTGTAGTAAGCTGACCTCGGACAACTTCCTCTTTAGGGCCCTATCTGACACATACACAAAACAGAAATGGCTGGCCGATTTGCATAATTCAAGGTTATGCTTTTTGATAAGTAAGGGGAAGGAGGAGGGAGGAAGGAAAAAATAAAAAGCCGACTGAAAAAGCGGAACTTCGCTCTTCTGCCTTGCAAGGCATGAATCCTACGTACTCACTGGTGCCTGAATAAAGACTGATTGATTGAACTATTCCTGCTTTCCTCTGGGGTTGCTTTACATGTAGTATCTCAATGACCTCTTGGGCACAACCATCAGCAGTGTGTCTGCCGAGAGAGTGTTAACCTTGTCGAGAGGTTTACTTACCTGGGCGGCAACATTCATGTCTCTGGTGACTCATCCTATGAAGTCAATAGACAGATTGGGAGAGTATGGGGGGTCATTAGGTCACTGGAAAGGGGTGTGCGGCTCTCCCTATATCTATGCAAAATGACAAAGGTCCACGGGGACGTCCACGTAAAACCTGGCTACGGCAGATAGATGGTCATTTCTGGAGGGTGGGATTGGTCCGCGTGTCTGCCTGGGGGGTTGCCAACCGGGATCCCAAGCTGTTTCAGCGTGTGCTGGGTGCAGCAAAGTGCTATACCTGTGCATGCTCCCCAACCTGACCTGACCTGACCTGGATCCAAGATATGACTCACCGCAGGGTTAGCTTTTTTACTTTTGCACCATGTAAAATCTGGTAAAGGAATAAGTTCATATTGGATTCAAGAAGAGCATGAGAATTGGGTCCTGAAGCAGCAAGACAGGCACATATACACGTGGACTAAACTATGAGTTATCAAGTAGTGTGGTAGACAGTAGGACTTCAGCGACTTTCAAAACTCGACTTTATATTATTTTGGGGGATTTAAGTGGATAGCTCTGGCGAGCTCTGTTGGGCTGAATGGCCTGTTCTTTTCTGGATTTTTCTAATGTTCCGTAACCCAAAGTTTAAGTGCAAACCAGTGTTACTCCACAGTCACCAGGCGCGATGGTCAGTATGAAGTTTAAAAAGCAATTGCTGCTAAAAGCAGAGCTACATGTAAATAATGAAGCGGAGCACTTTTGCACATATGCTTAGGGAGGGCTTGGTGAGCACCCCAGCCTAAGACAGCAGGGTTGCACGATTGTTCACGGGTTCTCCTGTTCTCTCTGTAGCAGGAGAGGAAACCAGAAACAACTCCTCTTCCACCCCAACCAGCTCTATCAACAAAGTCTGTGGTCATTCGTGGAGAAAACAGACCTTGCCACAGAAGTGCACCTGGTCAAGCCTGTATGGCTTATTAAGCCATTTTGTTTGATTTATTACCTATTTTTTTAAGTAATTACATGGAGTGCCTGAAGGTCCCACAACCCTTTTTCTGTTCTTCATTTGTCCTTTCACAATCAGTCTATGTATATCTACATAGTTGACTGACTCACTCACTCATCAACAAAAACACTTTTTCCCAATTAGCTTCACAGCTGAAATTTGGAAGGCTGGTACATCTAGGGCACTAAGTATCAACTTAGAAAAGATATTTCAATGTGTCTAAATGCCCCAAAATCTCAAAAATGCCTTGAAGGATTTGATTTTTATTTGTTGATATTTGTCATTAATAATGCTCTTGTGAGTGGGACATTCAAACGCACTACGTCCCCTGTTTCACCACTGACAGCCATCTCATAGAAATGGAAATGTAGGCCATCTGCAGAAGTGAAATCAAAGGAGCAGAGTCAGGTGAAGCTCAAAGAAGACGCAGGCACTGTGGAAATTCTGTGCAAATGATCCAGGAAGAAAGGTATTTAATATATATTACACCCCACCCCATTATCTTATCTGCAACCTTATGTAAATACCAAAGTGGGGACTATAATTCCCATTAGCCAATGAGCTGCTCCAGACAATTTCATCAGCGCTCAGTTTCAATAAAAGCATTGATGACTGTGGTGATGGATGTTTGACACTCTGACAGTGGCAGCACATTATTCAGTTTTTATGCTCCACTTGGGTAACTTTGTTCCATTTTCTAATAGTTAACTTGGTTTTTGTATAGAACATATTGGTATGTAATGGACCCTGCTATACACTACACACATCTTTTCACTTCCAACTGTTCAATAGTTTAGCAGTAACACAGAATAGTCCATTGTAGTCTGGAGTGAATGGACAATGTTGACAGAAGGCTGTTGAAAAGAACAGCTATATCCGCAAGTTTAATATGTTTGAAATTAAAAAAAAAAGTTAATGAAAGCATTTTATCATGGGGACCTGGGTACTTGCCTATCCTTTAATGTTTAAGTGCGCCCCTGCCCAGCAACCCCAACTCTTTGATTTATTATGTCCTGAACTGCACGCCACGTGGAATATCCTGCCCCCCAAAGTCAGGCACAGGTGTAACATTGCTGTCCCACGTAAGAGTGTAATATTTATACCTTCACCTAGAGTCTGAAAAATGCTGGCACCTGCACTGACTTACACGTACTGTAGTTCACGATATTATTTCTTTTCTATAAATTGCTGTTTGTGACTTAATTCATTCTTCATGGTAGTGTACCCTATCTGTTCTGTTAATAATCAACAAACTTTATTCACTTTTCCAGTGTTTTCCTCCTCAGATCACGACTAGATATACGACATACTGTATGTTGAAATTTTGTCTTATGCACTATAAACTAACATTTACTGACTTGACTGAAACAGACTGTAACAGCTGAAAACCGAGAATGATGTGAATGCCTGTGCTTAATGCTGTAAAATTTCTGCTGAGCAGCATCTAGATGTGAGCATTACTTTGACTCGCACTATGGTGTGATGTTGTACTGAAAATTTCTTAACACATATCATTCTAATAACAATTCAAATTGAAGCTTGATCATACAACTAATGAAGAACACGAATGTAATGCTTGAGTCAACAATGTCAACATATGAAAAATGTTAACATATAATAATAATAATCTTCTTTCGGCTGCTCCCATTAGGGGTTGCCACAGCGGATCATCTTCTTCCATATCTTTCTGTCTGCGGTGGGTTGGCACCCTGCCCCGGATTGGTTCCTGCCTTGTGCCCTGTGTTGGCTGGGATTGGCTCCAGCACACCCCCGTGACCCTGTGTTCGGATTCAGCGGGTTGGACAATGGATGGATGGATGGATATCTTTCTGTCCTCTGCATCTTGTTCTATTACACCCATCACCTGCATGTCCTCTCTCACCACATCCATAAACCTTCTCTTAGGCCTTCCTCTTTTCCTCTTCCCTGGCAGCTCTATCCTTAGCATCCTTCTCCCAATATACCCAGCATCTCTCCTCTGCACATGTCAAACCAACGCAATCTCGCCTCTCTGACTTTATCTATGAACCATCCAACTTGAACTGACCCTCTAATGTACTCATTTCTAATCCTGTTCATACTTGTCACACCCAGTGCAAATCTTAGCATCTTTAACTCTGCTACCTCCAGCTCTGTCTCCTGCTTTCTGGTCAGTGCCACTGTCTCCAACCCATACAACATAGCTGGTCTCACTACCGTCCTGTAGATCTTCCCTTTCACTCTTGCTGATACCCGTCTGTCACAAATTACTCCTGACACTCTTCTCCACCCATTCCTCCCTGCCTGCACTCTCATTTTCACCTCTCTTCCACAATCCCCGTTACTCTGTACTGTTGATCCCAAGTATTTAAACTCATCCACCTTCGCCAACTCTGCTCCTTGCATCCTCACCATTCCAAGTCAAGTCAGGAGTATTTATTGTACAGTGACATGAAACAACATTCCTCCAGAAACATGGTGCAACATACAACACAGGACAACGAAGAATCCACGACACATAACATAAAGACACATAATATATAACAAGGTGCATGTGATTCAAATGTGCAAACATGTGCAACACTGCAGAACAGAACACATATATCAGATATCAGTCCCTCTCATTTACACACATGTATTTTCTCTTGTTCCTACTGACCTTCGTTCCTCTCCTCTCTAGAGTATATCTCCACCTCTCCAGAGTCTCCTCAACCTGCACCTTACTATCGCTACAGATCACAATGTCAGAAAAGAATGCCATTAATTTATGTAATCGAAAGCCCATAAATATAAAGTAAACTGTCTACCCTTTGTTTTACACGGTTTCTATGATTCTGTTAAAATAAGTTTTAAAACTTTCTTTTTGCATTTTGTGCTTTCATGCTAAGCCTTTAGGCAGCCCTTTTCACTGGAAGTGAAAAGAACAAAACAATGAAGAGTTTTTGAATCAGCATTCATTTCTACTGGTGAGGTTTTATTGAGACAAAAAAAATAATGTACAGGGAATTATTGAGACCTGGCTGTGCCCTAAACAAAACTGGAAATCTTTTAAAGTTTAGTTCGAGTTTCCAAAAATCACAAATCAATTGATGTGTTAGTTTCTCAAGTCGAGAAGTTTAAATGCGCTCGTGATAAGCGGAGTACTTTTCAGCACCACGGCATGCGGATAGCTCCATCATCGGGCTTAGCACACAGTAAAATTACTTGAAGGCTGCGCACAGCTTCACCCAACATAATCCGTTTTCCTCGCATAAACCGAACGTACAGTTTATCTCAAAAAGACATACAGCAAAACAAAAGAGACTTTTTCATAAAAGTCTTGAAATTTAGAACTCACAATTCTTCTTTGCAAATTGACCCTGGACTGAATAATCGAGAGAGAAAATGAATAGATGGGTGGATGAATGGGAGGGATGAACTGTACTTCAACCTTTAAATACATAATTGAATTAGGAACCAAAAAAATGGTGGCACTCCCGAAGAAAGCAGTATTTGCAATAAATACAACATTACTTTAAAAAGGGTTAATACAACGCAAACAAATTAGGCATGGCTTTCTGCTTTAATTCCTAAAAACATGGTTTTGTTAAATACAGTACATCCGGAAAGTATTCACAGCGCATCACTTTTTCCACATTTTGTTATGTTACAGCCTTATTCCAAAATGGATTAAATTCATTTTTTTCCTCAGAATTCTACATACAACACCCCATAATGACAACGTGAAAAAAGTTTACTTGAGATTTTTGCAAATTTATTAAAAATAAAAAAATTGACAAAGCACATGTACATAAGTATTCATAGCCTTTGCCGTGAAGCTCAAAATTGAGCTCAGGTGCGTCCTGTTTCCCCTGATCATCCTTGAGATGTTTCTGCAGCTTAATTGGAGTCCACTTGTGGTAAATTCAGTTGATTGGACATGATTTGGAAAGGCACACACCTGTCTATATAAGGTCCCACAGTTGACAGTTCATGTCGGAGCACAAACCAAGCATGAAGTCAAAGGAATTGTCTGTAGACCACCGAGACAGGATTGTCTCGAGGCACAAATTTGGGGAAGGTTACAGAAAAATTTCTGCTGCTTTGAAGGTCCCAATGAGCACAGTGGCCTCCATCATCCGTAAGTGGAAGAAGTTTGAAACCACCAGGACTCTTCCTAGAGCTGGCCGGCCATCTAAACTGAGCGATCGGGGGAGAAGGGCCTTAGTCAGGGAGGTGACCAAGAACCCGATGGTCACTCTGTCAGAGCTCCAGAGGTCCTCTGTGAAGAGAGGAGAACCTTCCAGAAGGACAACCATCTCTGCAGCAATCCACCAATCAGGCCTGTATGGTAGAGTGGCTAGACGGAAGCCACTCTTTAGTAAAAGGCACGTGGCAGCCCACCTGGAGTTTGCCAAAAGGCACCTGAAGGACTCTTAGACCATGAGAAAGAAAATTCTCTGGTCTGATGAGACAAAGATTGAACTCTTTGGTGTGAATGCCAGGTGTCACGTTTGGAGGAAACCTGTCACCATCCCTACAGTGAAGCATGGTGGTGGCAGCATCATGCTGTGGGGATGTTTTTCAGCGGCAGGAACTGAGAGACTAGTCAGGATAAAGGGAAAGATGACTGCAGCAATGTACAGAGACATCCTGGATGAAAACCTGCTCCAGACGCTCTTGACCTCAGACTGGGGCGACGGTTCATCTTTCAGCAGGACAACGACCCTAAGCACACAGCCAAGATATCAAAGGAGTGGCTTCAGGACAACTCTGTGAATGTCCTTGAGTGGCCCAGCAAGAGCCCAGACTTGAATCCGATTGAACATCTCTGGAGAGATCTTAAAATGGCTGTGCACCGACACTTCCTATCCAACCTGATGGAGCTTGAGAGGTGCTGCAAAGAGGAATGGGCGAAACTGGCCAAGGATAGGTGTGCCAAGCTTGTGGCATCATATTCAAAAAGACTTGAGGCTGTAATTGCTGCCAAAGGTGCATCGACAAAGTATTGAGCAAAGGCTGTGAATACTTATGTACGTGTGATTTCTCAGTTTTTTTATTTTTAATAAATGTGCAAAAACCTCAAGTAAACTTTTTTCACATTGTCATTATGGGGTGTTGTGTGCAGAATTCTGAGGAAAAAAATGAATTTAATCCATTTTGGAATAAGACTGTAACATAACAAAATGTGGAAAACCTGATGAGTTGTGAAAACTTTCTGGATGCACTGTATCTTGTCATTTCAAAAATGATAAGGATAAGGCAGAATTACACTTAGTCAATAAAATTAAAATGTAAATATATCACACACGCTAAAGTCGCTTTTGGTACTCACCCCACCTTCCCATACACTACTCATTTGAAAGTTTTAAATTTTACAACACAAAGACAATTAGCAGACATTGAACCCAACACCCCATAAAATAGCACTCAACGATTCTTCACCAGGATGTCCCTTTCAGAATTTTATGCCATGATTCACAATTTACTTTCACCATGTATTGTATTTCCAAAAATAGTATAAATAACAACATCCATTCATTGTACAAACCCACTTTACCTTGAAAAGAACACTCTACTAATATTTTAGGAGAACGTTACATGTACAAAATATGTTTGCATCAAAAATTTAATGTGTTCATCACAATGTAGTTTTTGGGTAAAATTAAAGGTATGGATGTGTCTCTCACTTCAGGACTGGCATAAAAACCTGCATAAATATCACGGATATATCAGATGAACCCTCTGTTATTTCAGCTTGGCGATTCAGTGTTTATTTGATAATGTGGCGTTCGGGGCATAACGATAGACCAACTATGCGGGGCTTGAAAAACCTTTATGGTGACTGTATTGTCCCCCTACAATGGGCACGTCAATTTTTGAGTTTTGGCATATCAACACCCCATGTAACTAACCATAGTTATATATAGAGCATCACCGTAAACACCTTGTAGTGTGTGATACTCTTATTGTTATTACTCGCCCATATTTGAGCCTTCTTTTTTCATTTTAAGACGTCGGGAATCCGAACCGAACCTCACCATTGGAGAGCAAAGAAAGAACGGACACATTTCAGGACATTAGCCCATCAGAGCACATTCCGAAAAGAATAGGCCGCATGAAGGTTATGGACAGAACCCTTATTTATTTAGATCCGTAATAGGTTTCATAAATAAGCATGAATAGATGATAACAGACTTATGAAGAGGGTTCCCGATTTTAAAAGGACTCTCTCTGCAGACAATCACAGGCTACGTTTAGGGTTTTTTTTTTTTTTGTATCATGCTTGCTCACTTATAACGATTTACAGTTGCCTATTATCGTAACAAGAGATGTGTGGGAGAAAACTGAGCTGTTAGGAGGGGATCGATCTCGGAGCTCAGGGACGGTAACTGTACCCATAATTCCAGGGCGCTTCTATTCATCTCAAGCATTATTACTATTAATGCTGTGATTATAAGATGACATTTAGCTATCTAGGTGCGTATCTATTTACAGTGCAGTATTTATGTTCATTCATTTTTTTAAGTAGGAACAAAATTTTTAAAGTAAAGTGCATCAGACATTTACGAATCCGGCTAACTCGTATATTCTGCATGATTTGGTAAAGAAGAATGTCAATAAAGAACAAAGTACGTGCAGTAGAGCGCATCGTGGAAAGCGGTTGTTATAATTGCGTTTTAACAATCAAATCTTCAATACACGGAAAAAAATATTAATAAAAATAGCGACATCAATAGCCGTGTACATCACATAAGGCTTATGAAAAGTAATAATGGTATCATGCCGGCATTCAAGTATCTTTATAATATCAAATCTTGATACAGGATCTACGCCCGGTTGTACTTTTTGCAGTGTTTATATTATAAAATATATGCGGTCGTCTTTAACTGCTTGATTTATTGGTGTTCAGGGTTGGCGTTTTGGTCTGTGGATGGCTGCTGACGAGCAGGAGCGTCTTATACACTAATTATTGTGAAAGTTTGTCTTTGTGAGACTATGATGTAGTCCTCTCTTGGGCCACACGCCTCCACATTTTTGGGTCGCACAGGACACAAAATTAAGAAAATCGGTTGAAAGGTAAATGGATGTGCGCAAGTGGGACTTAAAAAGAGTTGATTTTCTCCAAGTAGACGAAGTCTTATTACTGCTGCCCCCCCCAAACCACTAAGGAAGCCGTGAGCAGCATCGAGCACAAGGTTACCATACAGATTTTTGAAATCATTTGTCAAACCTCAGTGTTTCAACAAAAAGAAGAAACGCATAGTTTATGGGATTGCAGATGAGCAGCCAGTCCAAGACAAAAAGACACCGCTATGTGCCATTACCATATCAAGGCAACTTAGTAATTAAAAGAATAATAACAACTATAAAACAATCCTGATTCGTTGTCAATATACATTTTGATGCTAGCATATGCGTAATCAGCGCTTAGATACGTTATACAGTATAATACTGTATAATCTTTTTTTTTCTTTTTGAAAACTACTACGACATTTACTGAGCGATTACAGGAAAAGGGAGTATTGTGAACAGTGACCAAAGACGCAGCAGAAGCAAGTGTGCCAGTGTCGCCAGAGACAAATTCGCATTTATTATCAAAACCATAAAAACATCATCCGCCAAACTCGGTTAAACGTGAGTTACTGAAAAAAATATGAAATTCAGAAGACATATTTAAGTACCCAAGTAATTAAACTCTTTGACCGAGACAACGATAACTTGCAAGAGAATGTGTTTGCACCGATCAGCAATTTAATTTTATTGCATCGCAATTTAAAATCTTTTTTTAATCTCATATCAGTCAGTCATTGTCCAACCCGCTACATCCTAACACAGGATCACGGGAGCCAATCCCAACCAACACAGGGCGCATGGCAGGAACAAATCCCGGGCAGGGTGCCAGCCCACCGCAGGACACACACACACACACACACACACCCCAAGCACAATTTAGGATCGTCAATGCACCTAACCTGAAAGTCTTTGGACTGTGGGAGGAAACCCACGCAAACACGGGGACCACATGCTCCACGTGGGGAGGACCCCGGAAGCGAACTCCGGTCACCTAACTGCGAGGCAGCAGTGCTACCACTGCGCCACCATCAGTCACTTGAAAATAAGTAACAAAGCATTAACAAACGAAGCCCAGAATATTAACCATTTTCTGCAGTTATTATGATATTTTGGGTAGTTTTTAACTAAAATGCCAGTTTTCAAGTTGGAGAGAGTTTTGGATAAACTGAGTTAAAAGCAGGGACTGATTGTGACCTTTAGTGGCCCAAAGCACCTAATAGGTTTTGGTGCTCCCATATATATATATGTGAAAAACTATTTGCCCCCTTCCTGATTTCTTATTCTTTTGCATGTTTGTCACACAAAATGTTTCTGATCATCAAACACATTTAACCATTAGTCAAATATAACACAAGTAAACACAAAATGCAGTTTGTAAATGGTGGTTTTTATTATTTAGGGAGAAAAAAAAATCCAAACCTACATGGCCCTGTGTGAAAAAGTAATTGCCCCCTGAACCTAATAACTGGTTGGGCCACCCTTAGCAGCAATAACTGCAATCAAGCGTTTGCGATAACTTGCAATGAGTCTTTTACAGCGCTCTGGAGGAATTTTGGCCCACTCATCTTTGCAAAATTGTTGTAATTCAGCTTTATTTGAGGGTTTTCTAGCATGAACCGCCTTTTTAAGGTCATGCCATAGCATCTCAATTGGATTCAGGTCAGGACTTTGACTAGGCCACTCCAAAGTCTTCATTTTGTTTTTCTTCAGCCATTCAGAGGTGGATTTGCTGGTGTGTTTTGGGTCATTGTCCTGTTGCAGCACCCAAGATCGCTTCAGCTTGAGTTGACGAACAGATGGCCGGACATTCTCCTTCAGGATTTTTTGGTAGACAGTAGAATTCATGGTTCCATCTATCACAGCAAGCCTTCCAGGTCCTGAAGCAGCAAAACAACCCCAGACCATCACACTACCACCACCATATTTTACTGTTGGTATGATGTTCTTTTTCTGAAATGCTGTGTTCCTTTTACGCCAGATGTAACGGGACATTTGCCTTCCAAAAAGTTCAACTTTTGACTCATCAGTCCACAAGGTATTTTCCCAAAAGTCTTGGCAATCATTGAGATGTTTCTTAGCAAAATTGAGACGAGCCCTAATGTTCTTTTTGCTTAACAGTGGTTTGCGTCTTGGACATCTGCCATGCAGGCCGTTTTTGCCCAGTCTCTTTCTTATGGTGGAGTCGTGAACACTGACCTTAATTGAGGCAAGTGAGGCCTGCAGTTCTTTAGACGTTGTCCTGGGGTCTTTTGAGACCTCTCGGATGAGTCGTCTCTGTGCTCTTGGGGTAATTTTGGTCGGCCGGCCACTCCTGGGAAGGTTCACCACTGTTCCATGTTTTTGCCATTTGTGGATAATGGCTCTCACTGTGGTTCGCTGGAGTCCCAAAGCTTTAGAAATGGCTTTATAACCTTTACCAGACTGATAGATCTCAATTACTTCTGTTCTCATTTGTTCCTGAATTTCTTTGGATCTTAGCATGATGTCTAGCTTTTGAGGTGCTTTTGGTCTACTTCTCTGTGTCAGGCAGCTCCTATTTAAGTGATTTCTTGATTGAAACAGATGTGGCAGTAATCAGGCCTGGGGGTGGCTACGGAAATTGAACTCAGGTGTGATACACCACAGTTAGGTTATTTTTTAACAAGGGGCAATTACTTTTTCACACAGGGCCATGTAGGTTTGGATTTTTTTTCTCCCTAAATAATAAAAACCATCATTTAAAAACTGCATTTTGTGTTTACTTGTGTTATATTTGACTAATGGTTAAATGTGTTTGATGATCAGAAACATTTTGTGTGACAAACATGCAAAAGAATAAGAAATCAGGAAGGGGGCAAATAGTTTTTCACACCACTGTATGAGCCGCACTCACTCACAGTGGACGACTGATTGTTCCTGCCTTTGATATGACGGCTGCCCCAATCACATGGACAGCGTGGCAGTTGCCAGATTCTAAATTTGTTGAAAATATATAGCCGTCCCCCGAGGCTTCGCCCGCACATAAGTGAAACAGGGCAGCGAAGAGGGCCCTGCCCGGCTCCCTACTTCTTACGTCATGCTTCCCCTCAGATTAGCGCGAATGTATCGCTCCCGCAAGCGAACTATGATTCTTAGCGCGATGAGAGAAGTCGCAAAATCAACCACAATGTTCAAGCAAATTCTAAAGCCCGATCTAAATCCGTTAAGTAGTTCTCTCGTTCGCTAGCTAAGTGCATGTAAAATACCCCCCAGGCTGGCGCGTGACTGAGGAGGGCCACGCCCCCTCCCTCGGCCCGCTGCGTCTCTCTCAGAAAAAAAACGATCTAAATCCGTTAAGTTGTTCTCTAGTGAAAAGCGGACAGACATACAGAGGTTGGATATTATATATAGAGCGATATATGTGTGTGTGTGTATGTAATTTTACAATGCCATTCATTTATTTGGACGACGCCTTTAGCCAAAGCGTCTTACAACATTCGAGTTGCAATTGCTTACATTTTGTTTTCCTTTTTCCGATTGGAGCATAGGCGGTAAGGTGACTTGTTCAGGGTCACACCGTCTTAGTGGCAGGATTTGAACCCACAATCTCGGGGTTTTAAATTGGAAACCACTGCACAACACTGTTTACCTTTTTCATTTAATGTGGGACTCGGGAGCTCTTTTTTTTGTGGAACCTGGTTCAACATTTGCAGTTTTGCACCTTTTGTGGTGCCCCCTTTCCCTTGATGCCCTAAGCACGTGCTTATTTTGCTTAACGGTTAATCCAGCTCTGGTTAAATGTTTGTTTTCCTAACAAGATGAGCTTTGGGTGATGCAGCTGTCTCGCGCTAAGGAGTGCAGGGTTCGCGTCCCGGGTCTTCCTTGGTGGAGTTTGTATGTGTTCTCCATGTGCGCATGGGTTTCCTCCGGGTGCTCCAGTTTCTTCCAAATGTCCAAAGATATACGGTTTGGGTGAATTGGCTACGCTACATTGGCCCTGTTGTGTGGTTGGTGTGTGTGTTCGCCCTGCGATTGACTGGGTCCCTGTCCGGGGTTTGTCCCTGCCTCTCATCCTACATTAGTTTAGTCTCCAGCCCAGCAACCCTAGTTCTGCATTATGCGGGCTAGAAAATTAACTGAGCGTTTAAAGGTCGGTTATTTTCTAAGATACTTGCTACATTTCATACACGCAGGGCCGGCGCCACCATTTCGGCGCCGATCATCATGGGTGGGGTTCGAGATCGGTTGGCTCCAAATCGGTAACTGGCGTACTAATAAGCTTGACCTACAGCGCAAAATAACCCAACACCGGCACTGCATGGTGAAACCATGCGCAATGAAAACAATTTGCTAACTGCCCTGTTTTCTTCACATTTTTGAAGTAAAATGTAACAGAGACGACAAAAATAAACTGCCAACATGTCGGAATATTCGTTTTCAAAAAATGTGTCAATTAAAGGTTGGGTAATGCATTCTTTCTAAATCCACTCTTTTATTGTCGGTCATGTTAATATAACAGCTCTGTTTATTGTAGTCAGTGGCTGTACTTATTAACTTAATAATATGCAGTACGTGGAAATATTTAGTAACTGTTTACACTTTTATAGAAGCTCATATTTCTTATTTCTGATGCCTTGTTTAAAGGAGAATTTCAGTTTTCAACACTCATAATCCTTTAGATGAATAGTCAACCAAATATAAATCAGTCGTGAAAGTCATACACATAGATTTTTCTCTTTCTTTCTTTCTTTCTTTCTTTCTTTCTTTCTTTCTTTCTTTCTTTCTTTCTTTCTTTCTTTCTTTCTTTCTTTCAGAACTCCAAAGCACTCTCCCTCTCAGCTCCTGTGACCCTCCACATGTCTAGTTTTGGTAAACCGAGCGCGAGTAACTGAATGTTTACACTCACTGGTGTCCCGTCCTAGTTTGGTTTCTGGACGACATGCCACGGCTGAACTTCTCAGATTCTCGTGAAAGGGAAAAGTGCACTCTAAAAATAAAGGTACCAGAAGCTATTCAGAGCAATGCCATGCGGGAGCCATGTTGGCCCCAAAGAGAGCCCTCCACATGGAGGTCCTAAAGAACCTTTAAGTATTTAAATCGGTAACAAGCTCCATAATTAACTATATACGAATAAACCATGATTTATTTTTAAATGACGTCTGCTGCATACAGTAGTCCAGGCTGAGTTCGAATTATCTTGATGTGTTAGCACCCAGCCTAATTATCCACTAAAGATTTTTGTTTTGTATTAGGAAATTATATCATATTAGGAACCAACTCACAAAAACCCATTTATGCAAAGAATGCAATGGAACCACACAACACGATAAAGTACCATTACAGAAACAATTTTTAAGAGATTGGGTTAAGAAAATTAATGAACGGATAATCTGGGGTACCTAATTTCTTTATTATAAATATACAATTCTCTTATTTTCTACAAAATAAAGTTAATTCACCTAATAACTACTCGGAATTAAATGAAAAACACAACACACTCGTGTGTTATGAAAAAAAGTCAAGGTCTACATGTCCTTTAGCGACAATTAAACTGACATAATATAAAAACGCAATAAATTACCCAATCTTGGCAGGCCAAATTTCACAAGAGCCAAACGTCATAACTGATATGGACGGAAACTGACATGTATGGCATCCACTGGCAACATTTTCTGAATATGTGCATTTTTTATTCAAAAACGGAATTTCGTCATTGGCTTGTTTGATCGCCGTGTCCAAGGATTTTAGTAGTCTTCACCACCCACAGCCCCTTTATTATTTTTTAATGTAGATTATGTACTAAATAGCTTGCTTACGCCCCCGTGACGCGATTCTGCGACTTTTTTCCATTTGCTTAAGGATGAGATTATTACTCGGCGCTCGAAGTTTCTACTCCCCCTCCATAAATACCACACGACGGCAAATGAGAGCAGAGATTAGCCAGAGAGGAGCAACAGGTACGACGAAAATTCTCTACAAGAGCGAGAAAGGATACTTACTGTAAGAAACCTGAGGGCTGAGATATTATATAACAGACGTATAACAAACGTCTCAAATCTCAGCGAGTCCTGCGAAGACTCAGCCGTTCTGCTGAAACTGGGACACTGCTCTGAAACTGTGATAAAAAAAGTTGAACGGGTCCCAGTAACCTCCTATAAAGGAAACATCCACAGTAATCATCTCTTGGAAGAAAAAGTATAGGCAAAGTTTTAGGTATCTCCTCACCTTCCCCTGGTAAACGATCAAAGAATCACCACGCCGGTACTTCAGAAGACTTGAACCCGTTATGTACTCAAACAGAATTGAGGGGCCAAAGAGAGGAAGATCTTTTGATTCCATGAATACGACTTTTGAGGAGAAGCAGCTCAACAATGAGGTACGTGACTCCGCCGCCGCTGACGGCACAGAAAACGAAATGTGCGCTCCAGTCTTACGGGTTTTAGTGCGCTATAATATTATCTGACAAACTAGGACACTGCGGCGCTTTTTTGTTCTTAAATGTAAGAATGCATAAGTTTATACAGTGCAAAACACCTTATTTGTTAATTATGTACATTAATGTGAGTCGATTCAAATGGCTACACATCTGTCTCTAGCAGCTCGTATTAAAAGAACACTTAAAGGGGGATCTTGACAAGGCTCTTAATTTCTTTTTTGGTTTTCTTTTCGATTGTCCCTTTTCCATGCTATGACAACTGTTCATGTCTTTCATATTAAACTTCTGCACTTAAATCCCAGTCTTTTCTTACGCATTTTCTACCTGTATAGTATTTTTTCTCTGTGCAGCCCAAAACCGCAAACCATCTGATATTATAGATGGAAATTTATATGCACGTGATTTACGGTCCAGCCAGATTAAGCTGGTGACGCTGTGCGCTGGAGATTTGTTGGTCTCAATCCCTCGCTAAACGGCTCCGCTATACCTTCAGAAAGTCATCGAAAAGCGACCGGCTTCAAACGGCCATCTCATTTTGGGGTGCAGCTGTAGAGAGGCACAGTGGCATCCTTGCCATGCTGGCAGCGACACGTAGTGCGCTTCTTTACAGACGTATGTTTAAACATTATTAGAAAGGAGCAGACTTACGATTTACAGCTTCATACCGATTGACGAAAGGGAAAACGATCTTGAGTCCCTCGGTAAGGCTTCCTCCAATTCGATCACATATTATGATAACTTTCAAGGCTCAAAGAACCAATTTAGACCATCCCAGAATGTATTGAAAAGTCAAGCAAAATGACACCTTTTATTGGCTAACTAAAAAGATTACAATATGCAAGCTTTCGAGGCAACTCGGGCCCCTTCTTCAGGCAAGATGTACATTTTGCTTGACTTTTCACTACATTCATAATGGCTAACGCGGTACAACACTGGGACTAGCATTCCAGAATGAAATTGATCTTTTTTAAGTTATGGTGCAACCACGTAATCCGGTGAAGTGCCATTGAAGAACCAGTATTTTTAAGAGTGTGGGAACCGGCGACCTTAAACCGGACGAGACTGTAAGGAATTGGATGCGTGGAAATAAACATAACGATTAAATACTGCAGGTTGACTGACAACTCAGAATGTCCAAGGGAAAGCTACTGCGAGCATGGCTGGTTACTGCAAAGATAAACTCGCGTGCCATATCCAAAGTAGGTCCAGAAATGGTTCAATCTGGTTGGGACGGGGTAGGGGGAGGAAGTACTATCAGATGTTCAACATGAAATCTCAAAACAGCCTGTTAAATTTACACATTTTAGAGATTATAACCATGCCAAGCAGAGCCACCTCTTCTTCAGTATTTTGGCTACTCGAATCTAGGGGGCGACTAAAATGAAAAAAAAAGGAATTAAACAATTTACTTGCATATTCTATTTGCAACGCCGAGCCACGCTGTAAAAACATTAAAAAAAAAAGTCTTCAGGGACGTGAGGGAAGACTCTCCACGATCAGAAGTAACGTCGTAAACATTTTCTTCTAGAAATAAATCCTGTATACTAATAATAATATCACACATTATTTACGAAATTCAAAATTCGTGTTTGACCATGTTAATCTGCATTGATATAATAGTATTACCGATTTCAGCAAGATGTCCATCAGCTATTTCCTTGAATTTACTAAACTGAGCGCAATGTTTCGATTGATTGATTGATTGATTGATTACGGCACGAGAAAAAGTCAATAATCTGCGGATAAATGTAGATAACATAATTACAAGAATGCGAAAAGAGTTTGGTTTGTTTCTAGACCGCTATTACCTCGCCGACTTGAAATAAACACGCGAGGCACGCGAACCTGGACACCCTTCATACTGCCGAACACGTTGTAATGAAAGGTCATCCTTGTTACGAGTTTAACATGTTTTTCATTCCAAAAGTCGTTTAAGTCTGTAAACTGATTTTCTCAATTTAGTTTTTAATATACCTGTAATGTACCAGAGTCAGCCGATCTTCCAACTGCCTTTAAAGGTGGTAGTAGTTTTAGAAATAAATGCGCTGCGGCGTATAGTGTAGTGCTGTAGAAAATTAGGCTATTGAGGAACTGATATGACAATGTAAGATTAAAACTTGGGTCTTAGCTTCAAGTTTTGAGATGAAAATATAAAGGGGAGAACAGAATGGAATGTGTTGTATTTGTAATTTCTATCAGTCTGTTCTTACATTCGTCGAGCATTGCCTTATTTTTTTCTAAACGTCTGATTTATGACACTGCTTAGGGGAAATAAAAGTGCATTGTGTGTTAAAAAAAACCCAGCGGTATTACTGTTATTGTTCATTAAATCGCTAACAATTAAATTTCCATACCTTCCGTTTGCTTTACTGTATCAATGGTCAGTATATGGGACTGGCAACCATTGGTAATAGCTACAGAAATGTGGCAAGAGAGAATCGCGTATCCCGCATTTTTGACTGGGTACATTCTTAAAACAGACGATTAGCTAAACACATTATAGCCATGAAACAGTTCTTATACGTCTGACTTTGTTAAACTTGCCACCTTTACTGTGGAAAATATGTCGTTCTGGGTACAAAGGCGAGTGGCCTGGAGAGCAACCTGGAGTCGCTCATCTGTTCAGGTAAGCCAGAGTACAGTGATGTTGGCACAGACCTGTTGGGATCCATTCCCTGCCAAAGTATGAAGAAATTATGACAAAGAAAACCCGCAAGCATAACAGCCCGCTATGGACTGCTGTGACTCATGGTGGATTAGAAGACCTCCAGATCTGCTGCTTCAAAACATCACTGTTCACATTTTATTTTGGCTATTTTTGCACATCATCCTCCCATTTAAGAAGTCCTCTTAAGTAAGATGTCATTTGTTAATTCTTATAAAAAGTTAAAGGATTTTTGTAAATGATGTAGATGTGACAAACCTTTGTAAAATATTAACTTCTCATGTTGCTCTTGTCAAAGTGGACATAACTGAAAAGGTAACACTCATGTTTAATGTCAATGTGACTAAAGATGTTAATTTAAACCTTAATCAGATATCCTGTTTTAATGTTTCAGAAGCCAAGCTACACATTCACAATTACTCTGTAGAGCAATTCTAAACATCATGGCAGGAGGACAGACAATCTATAATTTATTTATTTAACTTTCTATGATAAACTTTTTACAGAAAGGCAGTTTTCCACCAATACACTTAATTGCAGTGAATGAAATACTCGGCTGCAGAGGATCCATTATTCATTCATTTCAGTTATGTGGGAAGCTCATGCCTATTTGGGCAGTAGTAGGTGCAAGCAAGAAACCTACTAGTCCATTACGGGGTACACACACACGCAAACACACAACACGCCAGCTTGTTGTTTCATACTAACCTAACATTGACGTCTTTGGAACTGGGATGAAAACAGAGTTTCAGGAAAATGCCCATGCAGGAAGTCTAAGAATCTGCAGACTGGGATTTAAACTTGGGTCTCTGGAGGTAAAGCACAGTAGTGTGCCATCCGATCATAACTCGCACCTCATAATCAAAAGCTACTTAGATAGTAAAGAGATATCAACTTGTTCAATCAGAGAGAGAGAAAATTATAGATTTGCAAAGTGTGTCGTGAACTCAACTCAGATTTACTATAACAATAAACTAAATGAATGATCATTTCACTAAGTAGATCAGGATGTAATAAAAATCAGTTTAAACAGTTCAACAAAAGGCAGAATTGGATCTTCCACTTAAAAAGTGGGTATAATCAAAACCTGCAGACCTTGGGGCCATCTAATAGGACTGATTGTCCTCACACGTTTTGGAGAGTCAGGAGTTACTATAATAACTTGTGCCAACAATAGCAACAAATAAATGAGATACTAAAAATGTTTCTAATCTACATGGTCATAATAAACTCCACTGGAAGGGCCTAGTCCTATTCCATTTGGCTTAGACACACACTTCTTAAAGTTATTTAGACAATTTATCAGTCTCATGGAGGGAATAGTCCTGCCTGTAGATCTAGAGTTCTTATAACACACCTCTTCTTAAAAGGAAAAAAAGAGTTTTACAGTATTTGTTTTATGCTTATTAACTGTCATTTGTACTTGCTGCTCATTCAACTCATATTGCTCTATAACTTCTTTTAAAATATACATATTTTATTTTATACGGCTAGTCTATTTTTAACTTTTTTTTTTTTTTTTAATTATTTTATTATGCTTTATTGGATCTAGGCTAAGTGACTTGTTTTTCTCGTCATACACATTTCATTGTAATGTTGACCCTGTGTTAACCTATATATGACAAATAAACCTAAACCTAAAAGAACGCAAATCAAAGTCTCTTCTAGAAAATATTTCAAATTCAGCACAGCACGTTTTCAACACCTTTGTAATGATATACAAACTAACATCCTTTGTATTTTAAAAATTACTAGCACAACAACTAAGAAGACGTAATGTTAGTGTCTCCAAGGTATTGCTAAATTCAAAGTGTTGTCCAACACACTGAAAGCTTTGGATTAAGAAATATTTAAAAAAAAAAATAGAGTAATGTTTATTTAAATTTAATTTCTTATTGAAGAGTGAGTAATTTCAAATGCCATTTTTTTTATAAAATATTATTTATTATTCTGAGCATTCATTCCAAGAGCAACAATACTGTACATTACAAAAATTTGAACAGATTCTTTTTAGTGGTCACGTGGATGGATTAGCAAAAGATGCAAGGCAGGACAAATTCTGGACAAGGGTGTCTGTCCATCGTAGGATTCTTTATAGTCCATTTCTTATTATTCTGATTTTTTACTCAGGCAGAAGGACTAATTTAAGATAACAATGAAAATCATATTATTATGCTGCTTCCAATTTTTTAGAGATTCACATTTTAAATATTGCAGATCCGCCATTTAATATGAGTTAATTAGCACTTTGAATAGATGACAAAATGATTCTCAATTCCGAACAGCACTAAAGTAAACTCCATTTAGAGATCCTAGACAAACACCACAGCTTGAGCTACGCCTATGGACTGGGTGCTTTAATGAAAGCCACTGCCTTACAGAGCTAATTATGAAAGGCTGCAGAGCAACTAGCAAATCAAACAAACTGAACAAACACTGCAGTAAACTAGCTGATTGCAGACATCCCATGCAAAGCAAACGGATTAAACAGATTTGCTACAAATTATCCCCTAACACCTGCTGTTGCCACAGACCATATGTAATTAAAATATAATAGCAGTGCTTATAAACAAGATACAGTTCATTTCAAATTATGATTAAGACAATATAAAAATTCAATTCAGCACAGCCGAGAGATAGGAAGAGCTGGAATAAATAGCCTCTAATAATGACACTAGATAATAATTCAATACGGCAAATGCAGAGAGTAAACAACTTGTGGACTCAGATACATGTTTGCCTTGCTTTGATTCCCTTAATAATAATGAGCGACTGTTCATTCCTAAAAATGTGGCCCGTCTTTGTCAGAATGTGCTGCATGGAAACATTGTATGCAATATCCAATCCAACTTATTGTCAAGAATAGTTTCTAGCTTTGTAATGCCGATGATACATCTGCATGGCATTCTATCAAAGTGTCACCATTCACATTTTTTAAGTAGCACAACTTATTGTGACCATAATTACTTGTTTTTATTGTACAATTTAGACTATTCTAAATGACATAATCAATAGTGTTATTTTATTTGAGGAAATAAAAGTTTTATCTTTGCAGTTCCACACACTGACCTGCTCATCAGCCTCATAGTTCATAGAGTCTTGTTAGGCCTTCCATCTCAGGGTTGCTGCACATGTTGCACTCAGGGCTCCAGGGGTGGGCATTGGCTTCTCGTTGTCCTGAACCGGATAAGCAGGTTGGAAAATTGACAGATGGATGGTATCTCTTATCTTGCCTAAGAAATGATTCAATCCTTAATGTTAATAGAAATGGGCGGCACGGTGGCGCAGTGGGTAGCGCTGCTGCCTCGCAGTTGGGAGACCTGGGGACCTGGGTTCGCTTCCCGGGTCCTCCCTGCGTGGAGTTTGCATGTTCTCCCCGTGTCTGCGTGGGTTTCCTCCGGGCGCTCCGGTTTCCTCCCACATTCCAAAGACATGCAGGTTAGGTGGATTGGCGATTCTAAATTGGCCGTAGTGTGTGCTTGGTGTGTGGGTGTGTTTGTGTGTGTCCTGCGGTGGGTTGGCACCCTGCCCAGGATTGTTTCCTGCCTTGTGCCCTGTGTTGGCTGGGATTGGCTCCAGCGGACCCCCGTGACCCTGTGTTCGGATTCAGCGGGTTGGAGAATGGATGGATGGATGTTAATAGAAAGTACAACATTCCACAGAAATGCATGCATGCCTAAATGTATTCCGCCAATAGTTTTTTTGCTTAACTTTCTCATTTTCAGAAACACACAGTTTGTGTTTATAACATGGTTGCTTTGTGTACTTTATCTCTCCATCTCAATCCAGAAAAAATCCCTGGCTCAGTAATTAAATTCTGTCAAAGCGGAGTAACTGAGGTTTTGCATTATTGGCTTTTAAACGTATGAAAACATTAGTGCCTGCAAAATTCTAAACTATAGTAAAGATTTCTTTTTCAACATTAATTCCTGGTAGTGCACACTTCTCCCTTCATAATAAAGAAATCAATTGAGAAAAAAAATCTAAGTTTTGGTTAGGGTTACTTTATGAGCAACATAGTATTATCACATATATTAAATTGGATGGCAATGTGGTACAGTAGGCAGCATTTCCCCCTCCTTATTTTATATAGTGTACCTCACAGACAGCCTACAGGTTGGTTTAGATGGTTTATTGCTAACAATTACATGTCTGATTAGAATGCATATACTCAGTAAGAGGCTGACAGCTTTCATAGAGGCATGAAGACAACAGTGTAAGATTCATTGTTGTTAAAGTAAGACACTTCAGAAAACATTACACATTTATGGACTAACCTAGCCCTAACTGAAGTGCCACAATTAACAAAAGTGTGCTTATGTGATGTAAAGCCATTCATCTCACCAGTTAAAGCACAAGCTCGCTGGTGTGAGCAGTGGTGCTGATTCACTATGTGAACCTGAACAAATAATCTAAACTTCTAGTGCTTAAACTGACAAGTGAATAACATAGTTGTACTGCGGAGAGGCACTATGGATTCTCTGATTTCATTAAAGCACAGAATAGTGATTTGTGTACTGGGTTGGTTCCTGTCTTCTGCTCACTCAGTGCTTTCAGGAGTGGGTCCAGCACCCTGTGAAACTGACCTAGGTTATGCTTGTTTGGAAATATTATGCTGTAAATTACTGCACTCCATCTTTTCATTATTGTGCTTAATGTGATATGCAATGAAGTTCATACTTTTATGGACCATCCCTATGTCAAGCCTAATGTTAAGTAGTTCGAAAAATGCAGTAGTTTAAAAAATAACATTTTATGATTTAACAGAATGTTGCCTATTTGATTCTCCTAATTTTTGTAAATGTGATATTCACTAATCCGCTGAATGAACATTGCGTCTGCTTGTACATACCACAGCACTCTGAATTCTTGATGTTAATGCATAAGAGTGCTGTATTACTTACTAAATCATAGATATGAACCTCCTAAGCTCTGTAAGGACCTCTTAGACCATTCCTTGGGTCTAATGCCCACTGATAGTATCCGTTCAAAAGTTAATAGTACACAGACCTTGGAAGAGAGCTTCACAGGGCCTTGGATAATTGGAGACTTTAAATTGTCCAGACATAGTGTATGCCCGGAGATAGACTTGCATTTAGATCTGAGCTGGTTTGCCTTGCACCTAACACTCCTCTGATATTGTGTGATATTCCTAGCAATGCTGCACAGAAAATGGATAGCTGAACATTTACTGCAGTTCTTAAATGTGCATATCTAAAGGACTTCCATGTGCACTACATACGTAATTCATCCCCAGTTCAAATATGGAGGTCAGTTGTTACAACAATGCCAAACCTCTTTATAAATGTGCGCCGTTCTATGGACCTAAATGAATGCCTACTTATTCTATTGGATAGTTTGTTAGGTATATCAGATCACAGAGAAAATCCAATAAAAAATAAATATTATGTTACTAAACAAGTCTTATGACAAAATATTTTCTGACAGTTCAAAGCTGGAAATGTAGAGCAGTTTGTGTTTCTTTTTTCCACATCTGTAGGAGGAGAATTATGAAATGATTTAAGCAGACACAGAAAATGGATGGATGGATATAATTAATCAAGTCCCCGTCCTGTTTCACAAGTACCTTTACAGTCTGCAACTCAGCCCAGTAAGGCATTGGCAATTTAAAAGAACTCATTCTTCAAGGCACTATACTTGTGAATTTGGAACTATTCATTTTCCAATTAAACTACTGTATGTTACAGTAACTTTTGTCAATAAAGGTGCTGAAAGGTGGAAACATGTTGCATGTTGGTCAAACATGCAAGTAAGAATTGTGCTGTGCCTTTTACAAATTACAATACATGTAAACCTGAATTTAAAAAGCAATATTCTAAAGTTAATTCTTGAGAAGTACATAGCAAGGCTTTTAAGTTAGAAGTCGGTGATGCTAAACCAACATGATACAAGTTTTGTACTTTTTTGTTCATCCATTAATTATTGAACCCGATTAATTTGGTTTTGATTTGTGGGAGCTGCAGCCTGTCCCAAAAGTACATAATAGATGAAACTGGAAACAAAGAAAAATACGTGTAACTTCTTCAAAATCTGAATCTGATTTGGCTCTTATAAATAATAATACTACTAAGAATAATAATAATACACAAGGTGGTAGCTTTGTTTTGATGCAGTGAATCTAGCATTAATATAATAGTTAAAAAACTAGTAGGCATACCTTACTCTTCTGTACTTTAATAGAGAGGTTATTCATTAAAGCAAGTTTATTAGTAGCTTCATATAAAGCTACGAAAAGGCAAGGATTTAAAGGAAAAATATGGAAAGGCTTGGGCATTATTGTGTTCCTCAACTTCTGCATGTTTCATTTGTTAAGATAAAGTATGAATATGAGTGATGCTCAGTCTGCAAACATACAGTATATCCCACACAAATGCTATCCAGTTCATAATCACCGTTAATGGTGGTTATTGTCTTTCTCAGGTGCTGACTCATTCTCTCCTCCTTATAAAATTGTTTGATCTTAGTTAGTATTACTATGTAAGACACACAGAAAGCACAGCAGACATCTAAGGGCTGGCAGCTGTTGGGTTGGAGGGGCATAAGTGTACACATAAATGGGATACTTTTATTTGTAAAATACAATTGGTGCAAAAGTTACACTGCTATGAATTTCAACAGCAATGTGATTATTGGCTTTTTTTACATTTATATTAAGGTGCCCTCTGATGGCAAACCTGAAAATGACATGGGAACAAATTCTTTCAGATTTTTTCAGAAGCAGTTTTTACGTTTCACATTTGCTGTTTCATTAATAATAGTCTAGCCTGGTGTTTTTCAGTAAAATACAGCATTGACTACTTGAGATACATAAGTGTGTAACTGAAGATATAAAGATAACAAAATTAATAATACAAGTAATGCTCTAATTAATACTATTTTTCCTGTGCAGTATCTAGTTTTAGCCCACGCTGATATATCAAAAGGACCACTGGTCTTTACTTTAGCCACAAGAACTATCATGGTAAGGGCCCTCTTGGCCACTGACCAGTGGCACTGACCATCCCCATTTTATTTTGCTTCCTGGCACAGATGAACAAGTCCAGCTTCAGTAAGATTGAAGAGAATATGAACATCTCTTCTGACCGAGGCAGGGCGGCCATGGTCTTCTCGCTGAAGAATGAGGTGGGCGGACTGGTCAAGGCCCTAAAACTGTTTCAGGTAATTAAGCAAATAGGCAGAGTGTAGCTGTACCAATACCAAAGCAGAGATATGGTATTATCAGATGGTCTCTTCAGTGGAACAGGTGATACACTGATTTTAGCTGAGCACAGGAAAAGCTGGCGTGACTTTCAAGGGCTGATGAAAAACTGCCTACAGCATCTCAGACATTTCATAGACACTAACTTAATTGAATAAAATCAGTCACTCTAGTTTGCTGTTCCATTCAGTTCCTACTATTACACTAATAATCCAGATATTGTAAACAGATAAGACTTTAATATGAAGTAATGCCATCTAGAATGATAATGTAACTCATTAGGAATCCCACAAAGTCCACATCCTAAACTGTTCTTACTTTCTGTTTTCTCATTTTTTTCTTCTTTTCACAACTATTGTGCTTTTTGATCTTCAAGTTTCTGATACATATGCAACATTATCTGTACAGCTATTGATTTAATGAACTAAATGTATCTTAAAAGTGAACTCACTGCTTACAAATGTTTTCTGCTGGCAGGAGAAGCATGTAAATCTTGTGCACATTGAGTCCCGCAAGTCAAAGAGGCGTAACTCAGAGTTTGAGATCTTTGTGGACTGTGACAGCAACCGAGAACAATTGAACGAGATCATTCAGATGCTACGCTCCCACGTGAACGTGGTATCCATGAACCCACCAGACAACTCGTGCTTAGTAGATGACGGTAAGAGATTTGGAACACAATATTTAACAGTCAACTAATTACTAATTGTCCAAGGAGGCAAAATGCATTTCAATAAGGATTTTTTGGCTATTTAATCTATAAATGGCATTTATTGGTAGGCTTTGTTGCAATAAACACAGACACATACAGTGTAGATCTCTCCAGTCTCTCCTTTTCTCACAGTAAATGATGTACTGTTCTTGTTACTAGCACGGCTTGCTTAGATGAGCCCTAAAATACCCTTACTGAAATGTAACTGGCTCTCTGAAAATATTTAACATTTTCAGGCTACATTCCAGCTACTGTGCCCATTTCAGTTAGCCCCGATTGTGAATGCACTATTAACACTTGATAAGTGAAAACCCAGTTAGGTTCACAGTTCACAGGTTTCGACAGTCTGCCTAGTGTTATATGCTCTTCTTGAGAGCAGGGTTGATTTTGAAAAATCCAGAAGACCAAAGATGGCACAGTGGACTAGGGCTGCTGCCTGACTTTTACATAGGCCTGGCTTTAATTGCCAGATTGAAATGAACTGTGTGTGATTTGAATCTTGTCCCCATTTTTAATATGTAGAGATGTGCTTTTTGGTACCGGACATCTCTAAGCAGAGTTGATGAGATTGTCCTGCAGCAGACTAGCATTCCATCCAGGAATGGTTCATGTTGTTTACTGAATGCTGCTGGGACAGACTAAAGTTTCCTAGCAACTTTAAATTGACTAATCACAATCATAAAATGGATAGACAGATAAAAAGGTTTAATATCTTGAATGTCAGAAAAAAATGTCATATTAGTTTATCAAATATGTTGCCATGCTGGAAAAATGTATTCCAAGAGTCAAACATTTAAAATTAGTAAAAGCATTTGGTGTGGTTATTTAAGGAGACCATGTTGATAATAACCATGACTGATGAAAACTGAACATTCACAAAGGACTGTTTTACTTGAGCAGATATGGACAGTGTACCATGGTTCCCAAAGAAGATTTCAGACCTGGATAAATGTGCCAACCGAGTATTGATGTATGGCTCAGACCTGGATGCCGATCATCCCGTAAGTAGATCTGAAATTTCAAGTTCCTACACGTCGGGACATCAACTATTCTCTCTGTCTGGATGAAACAGCACAGGAAAATGTGCTGGGTGGTGTTCTGCTACCTGCTATTTTCTATTGCGTGTTACCAGACTTGGGTGAACAATTTCCCTGACTTCTCTGTGTCACCAGTGATATTAGGGAATTGGCTGGATGATTTCAGACACTTATAATTTAAAACAGTGAGACAAATTTGCTCTCCATAACAGAACTAATGGACTTCTTTGTTGTTTAGGGATTTAAAGATAATGTCTACCGCAAAAGAAGAAAGTATTTTGCAGACCTGGCAATGAGCTACAAATAGTAAGCTTTTCCTCTACATATTGAATTCACATTGTCAGTAATAGTGCAAAAAGATGTAGGACATGAATTCAAGTGTCCATTATACTGAACTGCTATTATGATGGTTTTGTCAAACCAATTTATAGGGATTTTGATGCAAGAGGTTGTCTGCTAATCTTATTAACCGTCTCTTTTTCTAGTGGGGATCCCATTCCACGGATTGAATTCACAGAAGAGGAGGTGAAGACCTGGGGCACAGTTTTCAGGGAGCTCAACAAGCTTTACCCAAGCCATGCCTGTCGAGAGTATCTGAAAAACCTGCCACTTCTAACTAAACACTGTGGCTACCGCGAAGATAACATTCCCCAGCTGGAAGATGTATCCTGTTTCCTCAAAGGTAGATCCCATGGCTGTGTTTAGTGAGGACTGTTGCTTTATCCGAGTGATTGGTGAATACAAGCTTTCTACTTAGTTCTAGGAATGTGATATCTAAATTCAGACTGAGAAGACATTTTACTATGGTCATGTAAATTTAAAACACTTGCCTTTTTTGAGTGTTGTGTTTTTGTCTTGCTTTTTTCAGTTTGAATTAGGAGTTGTGGGGAGATAAGAAATAACAATGTGCATTCAATTTTGTGGGCTGTCTATTACAGAACGCACAGGCTTCACTATTCGGCCCGTGGCTGGGTACCTTTCTCCACGTGATTTCCTGGCAGGCTTGGCATTCCGAGTTTTCCATTGCACCCAGTATGTACGCCACAGCTCTGACCCTCTTTATACTCCTGAGCCGTAAGTATTCATCTTTCCAAATTGATCTATAATATAGGGAATCTTCTGCTATAGGTTGTATCAGGCAGCTCTTAGGTATGATGAACAAAACAATGCTGAAATTCAAGTAGCAACAGAATACCAAACCACTGTAGTTCAGAGGAAAGCATGACTGTTTTGACTTTGAGTCAGAAAACAAAAGTATTTTTTTTTTTAATGAACCAATTCCCATCTGGACCTCAGAATAAACAATTTACCAGAATTCAAAATATATTAAAAATGTAGAGGTCTGTCACATATATTCTGTATTTTACTGATGTCAGAATAAATATACATGAAATCATAGCCAATTTACAATAAATCAAAATTAACTTATTTAGATAGACGGAGTATGCCTGAAACTGTCCAGTAGTCTTTTGTATAAGAATCTGTGTAAAACATTCTATTCAACGGAAACTGACAAAAATTGGTTAAATGTGGTTAACACTTGCAGCATGATGGCAAAATAGCTAGTTGTGCTGCCTCACAACTCCTTGAGACTGGGTTTGAACCTTAGCCTAATTCCTGTCAATGTGGAGTTTGCATATTCTCTTCTTGAGTCTCTCAAGTAGTCTTAAACATTCCAAAGATGTGTATGTTAGATTAACTGGTAACTGTACTGTGGTTGGATATGCAAGTGTCCCCTTTGCCTATATGAGTGAAATTTACTGCACAGATGGCTAATGCCTTGTGCTTGATGTTCACAGATAAAAAGCCCTCAGGATGAAGGGATTTAATACTTTGTTTTGGGGACAGATGCTGATCTGCAAGCAGTTCAGTGGTGCAGTGGTTAGTTTTCAGGCTTCCAGTAACTAGATTTGTGGAGTTACTTAAGTGTGGCATGTTTTTGCTAATCTTCATGTATTCCAGTTTCCTTCCATTGTCCAATTTCAAAACTCTGCACTTGACATGTGTTGGTTTTTAATACCTATTGCTGCCTATATGAGCTCCAGCTTCCCATAGTCCTGTACTAAAAAAGCAGAAAATATCTGACCACATACTTCGGGTGGATAAATGGATGTTGATATGTCCTTCTATATTTCTTAGAGACACTTGCCATGAGCTACTGGGACATGTTCCTTTACTTGCTGAGCCAAGTTTTGCCCAGTTCTCACAGGAAATTGGTCTAGCCTCTCTTGGAGCATCAGATGAAGCTGTCCAGAAACTAGCCACGGTGAGTAGAAGTATCTGACTTGGTTTTTCTCCTCAAGGTTAGGCAGTTTCATACGTGAAAACCTCACTTCTTCCAGAAAATAACACTCCAGATAGTCTTTTCCTATACAATGGCCCCATTCCAGAGTAACACAGAACAGAAGAATTGTTCAAGGTTACAGAATTGTTGAAGACTGCATTAAAATGATGACATTTTAATGCTTACTCCTATATCTGCTGAATAAACAGTAAAGTGGAAGCGGGCTATAATTACGTACAATGTAATGGAAATTCTTGCTAAAAATCTTTTTTTTTGTTTACTGTTTAGTGTTACTTCTTCACAGTGGAGTTTGGACTATGTAAACAGGATGGTCAATTACGAGCCTATGGAGCTGGCTTGCTCTCATCCATCAGTGAGCTCAAGGTGAGCAATTAGGAAATAAAAAGAAGCTTAAGAACATTTGGAGAAGTTGACCATATCAAAAAGTGAACATATTACATGTGTAATTGTAGTGGAGAAGATGACCATCTCAAAAAAAATAACATATTGCATGTGGGTAATATTAATAGATTTGTTCATACTAAAGTAGGGCAGCCACATTGTGAAAGGAAAGATAAAGTGAAAAATGTAATGCAAGGAAGGCAAACATCTGAATGGTATTTCTGAAAGACTGAGTTAAAGATAATATAAATTAGATAGCTGACATAGGTTTCAAATGGAAAGCTTATCAGTTTTAACAAGGGCTTGCATGATTTTGAAATGACTAGTGCTGCTATATTTTATTGTGAATTATAAAAGATGTAGCTGTTAGCCTTTAACAAGACATTCAGTAAGCTTTTGATTGAGCATCAGCTAACATTGTACCATCAACTCTGTGGGGCTGATCATGTTCATATGCATTGTATGACCTCTAGGGGGCAGCACCAAGTGCCAAAACCCCAGACACAAGTAGACCAGTGCAGTCCTGAGTTAAAATGACTGTTTTTATTTGACAAAAAAAGCTTCAACCTTGCTTCCTTCACAGTACATCTCTTTTCTGGTTTCTTCCAACATTAATCTAGGGGTAAAACTGGGTTGCCTCATTCAGAAGCCAGATCATGCTTTTATGTGATCTTTGTATCATGGGGCACATACCCCCTCAGATATTCGATTGATTGGCAATAAATTGAGCCACTCTAACCTTCAAGAGGGACCAAATGAACATGCCCCGGTCCACAAAAAGTTTCTCATTTAAAAAATAGCTTATGGCTTGCTCCCCCCCCCCCCCCCACCCCCTTTCAGTTTTTGGCTTTACCACTGCACTAATCCCCAGCAGAAAAGGGATTATTGAAGTGAGATGGCTTCTTTTAAGATGGACTTGGGGGTAATTCTGGTGCCACAGCATTGCAAAATGAAAGCAATTCCGGGTCAGGCAGAACCCCTCCAAAGCAGAGATTGTCCTCTCCTGCAGCTCCTCCAGGTGGCATCCAAGTACCCCTACAGGGTTGCGCATCAGGACTACAGCTCTCAATATGCCCTTTGGGTGTACAAATGCGAGTTCCAATGAGGGATGCTACCGCCCAGTGTAGTCTCCCTTTGTCCTTCTGTTATTATGGCCACTCAAAGAAAAAGAACCATCAACCAACCTGGGCAGGATGCTCATCCATCCACATCTATACCTAAAGACTTCCCGGCCAGGTAAGGAACCATCCATTGTGGTCGGGATGCCAGCCAACCTGTGTCATCTGTGACAACTGCAGACAGACTTCTGTGTGCTACTGCCTCTATCATAATTGGTTTGTGCTATCACCCATGCTCTCATTTTTGTAAATTCTGTTTGTGCATTGTGCAGTTATAGATGCAGGTGTGTTCCACTGCCATCTTTCAACCTCCAGACCATTTGAACTCACACGTGTTCTCAGGCTATTAATGGATTTCAAGTAGCAGTGGTTTTTATATGTTTCATTTGACTTTCTCTTTCAGGGTTAGTAACTGCATTTCACCTGATACTGCTGGGATAGGCACCAGCTCACTATGATCTTGTTCCGAATATGTGGTTAAGAGAGTAGATGAATGTAATATTTTAACTGCATAACTCATGAAATATGTTATGACAATTTTTCAGTCAACCTCATATTTCAGCTAATCATTTCATAGTGTTTCTCTTATGTTATCTCAGAAAAAACACTTTTTAAATTGAGTTTTATTTAGGACTGAGGTTTCTTTCTCTTTTCTTTAAATGATAATTGCATGTGGCACTAAACAGATCTTTGCACTTTCTTACTGTCTAATAGCATGCACTCTCTGGAAGCTCCAAGATGAAGCCTTTTGACCCCAAAGTCACCTGCAAGCAAGAGTGTATCATCACAACATTCCAGGAAGTCTACTTCATCTCAGAAAGCTTTGAGGAAGCCAAAGAAAAGATGAGGTAAACAAGTAGCCAGGCAAGGCAAACATGACATTTAGTAAAAGATGAACATTAAAGCAAAAGCTACTTCAATCCATGAAATGGCAGAATAAAACAGAACACAACTTTCTTTTTGTAAGCTACTATATATCATAACCAAGAGCTACTGCCAATTATTCAGTAACACAGAACTGTTTTGTGTTTTTTTTTTTGTCTTCAGGGAGTTTGCAAAGACCATAAAGCGCCCCTTTTCAGTTCGCTACAATCCCTACACACAGAGCGTGGACATTTTGAAGGACACCAAGAGCATTTGTGGGGTGGTCAAGGAGCTGCAGCATGAGCTGGACATTGTCAGTGATGCTCTTAATCGAATGAACAATCAGATAGGAGTGTGAACCATTTTACTTTCTAAATTTTATATGTACTAGTATGTTTCCAGTATGGTACCTTTCAAATGCTGGCATATATTTCTGCATGCCAAAGTGTCAGTTGATCGGGGTCTATGGGGGGGTTAAAAAACTTAATTCTCTTCATATGGGATGTTATTTTGGTATTGGTTGTCTTTGCCTTTTTTCTCATGACACCTCTACTGGCATTACACAATTGCACAATGCCCCTTATGTCACTGATACTATATTTTACCATGACTTTAGCTTTTCTGCCCTAATTCAAGCTCTTTATGTAACCAAATAGTACTGTCTTGGTCTGAATCTATTCCGTCTCTCTTTAAATGACACCCTGGCTTTTCTGTTGCCCTTGCACAGCTGATAACCTGCGATCTCCTCTCATTTTATCCTGCTTACCTCTCTCCTTCTGTGGCAGGGAGGCAACCCAGTGTACCTGAACATAACTTTTAAGCTTTATGTTTTGTGGGTTTATTCACCAGCCTTTTTTTGAACAAGTTATCAAAAACAGCAGCGATACATTAGGAATCTTCAGCCATGACTGATCCTCAAACCATGCAAACGTTCTTCCTAAAATGCAAAAGAGCAACAATTTCACCCATACCATCCTTGAAATCACAGTCTTTAATGCTGCCATCTATGATATTTATTCGTTTGGACCTTTTCTTTGCCTGACATTTGGCCTCTGATGCCTTTAAAATTAGTTCTGTAGGTCTATAAAACACAGGTGTAGTGAGCCAGCAGCTGTACTCACCATATATATACACATATGATTGGCCATACCTTTGAAAATGATCCTTCCTTCCATTTATGAAAAGCAAAGTTACTGTGGGTTTTCGTCTCCTGTTGGACAAAACATACAGTTGTTCAAACTTACTTTATATTGTAGTTTTCATTTGTAAAGGAATGTACTTATTGAAAATATATATTATTCTTGTGCAAAGAAGTCACAATATATTGCAATAAAAGTATTATGTATAATTTTTCATTGTATAGTTATGAGTAATTATTACTGTGATTAAAATGTCTGCATAGTTCCCTCTTTTGTACTTTACAATGGGTAGCCAATTCATGGAGAAATTGTTATTTACCAAAAAGCAATATTTAAAAAACACTGATTATATTCTTACAAGACTAGATTTTCTTTTCTTTTTACTGTTCGTCTTGCTGTAAAAACTAGTTCTGGGAATCTGCATGGTATGCACCTTTCATTGTAAGCATTTTTGTTTTACAAAACAGAATCATTAATGCCGCTGTCTGAAACCCTTAAATATGAATCCTTGTGCCCTCTTTCTGCATGTGACAGGGCGCCATAAATAAAGTGTGTGTGTTTAGAAGACAAAAAAATCAGGTGAATCTGTGCCACATTTAGGAATATAACTTAATTCTTACTACAGCTCTTTAATGTCCTTGAGAAGAGCTTTCTTTATTCCTAGTCATTTAAAAAAATCAGACCTTTTTAACCACACACAGGTACAAAAAGTAATGTTTTGTGCAAAGAGACAATTAATACACCTCAGCATCCATCCATCCTGAGAAGGAGCTGGGGCCAATCCCAGCAAGCACTGGGTGGAAGGCAAGAAGAATCCCTGGAAAGGGCGCCAGTCCACCAAAGGGTAAACACACAAATACACCCAGTCGAGTCAGTTTAGCATCGCCATTCCACCTAACCTGCCTGAGCATTTTTACTGAAAGTACAGTATCTTGCTCTTTAAAGTAATTGAGAAAAATAACAGTAAAATACACCTTTGAAAGAGTTCACTCTAGTGGACTAAACGTCAGAGAATTAGAGCCAAATATCTTCATTTTCTGTTCTATGTTGTATTTTGTATATATATTTACACACACATTCGCCATTGCCACAATGAACACACAGTATACTCACCTGTATTATGAAAGTTGGACACTACATGGTGTAAATGAAACGGTAACCACTGCTTTGTGTAATCTTAACTCCCCCCTTGACCAACAACTTTGATTTTAATCCCAGTAACACACACAGGGCCAACTGAGAAGCTTTTTTCTTAACACCTTTATATTTTGCTGATGTGTGTTTCCTAAAGGCAGATCATTTTTTCCCTTAAGATTCTCAATTATTAGCAAAAGAATTAATAATGCAGAAATGCATTTCTTTACCCTTTTATAATCACAGTCTTATTATTGATTCTTTTTTTTACCCGATAGTGTTTAAATCTTATTTGCTGTATAAAGAGTCTTGAAAATGTTCATACCATGAAGGGTAGACAGGTTGATCAGAAAAATGAAAAAATTCACCATCTCATCTTCTGAAGAATGCAGCCTTTTGTTATTTGACAATGCTATTTACTTTAACAATAAATTCCATCCAAGATTTTTTTTTAAATTATCAATATAATTGAAATAAATTCCATCCAAGATAATTTTTAATGTTATCAATATAAATTTAGATTTTAGTGACTGCAAAGAGGAAGACAGCCACTTCAGCATGAAGATGTTGTAGCAAAGCAGTTGTGTTGAATATAAGTCCTGAAAATGTTCAGTGGAAAAAGTAAACGTCATTTTAGAATGAAGCAAAAACTTAGAACAGTCCACATATGAACATGATGTTTATAACATGTAGGCAGATTTATCATTATTAACGTTATTTATAACCAAGTGTCACGTTCAACCTGTTCTAATGTCTGTTTCAAGCTAAAGTTTGTATCAACGGTGCCATTACATAATCCAGACATGTATGGTACCAGTAGCTTACACAACAGTTTTACTTATGATTGTAAAAGGACCTGTTACTGTGTCCAGAGATATGTTAATATATGGTTTTGTTTTCTTTTTTCTGATCTTTAATGGAATGAAGAAAATAAAGTGCAAACAATAACAACATTGGGGCGAATTTTCTTTTTTTACTACTCTCACTTGCCTGTAAACATAATTGTCTATATTACCCAGTTGATTACCCAAATGGCAGTTGATGTCTTGCATATGCTAAATACAACCCCTTGGGTTTAAAGTTCTGGACACAGAAACACTTTTGCAGACTTTGGGAAGTGTTCCAGTAAACTAACATTTTGTCTTACAGACATGTGGTCACTTGTTTGTAGTTGAAGTTCAGAAGATTCTAATGGCTTGGAGAATCCCCTTACTTTATATGGGACATTAGAGGTTGCAGCTGCAATGCCAGTTGTAGGTTATGACTATTGCACTTTTGTTAAGTTCAGACCCATCAGAAAATTAAAAGATATACAGGTGAAATGCTTAAACATTACAAAGACTTCCTTGGTGATTTTTAAAACTTCTCAACTATATTAGCAGAACTGATATAGACAGCACATCTACCAAACCAACATATTCAATACACATTCAATACACAGTCAGGAGGGAAGTACAGAAAATTTTAAATAAAAAGCAATCAGAATATGTGATCTAAGACAGCATTGTATTTATTACATTTAAATGATACATCCTTCTATCCATCCATTCATTTCACTGCAAAATTAGGAACAACACATGAATTAACCCTGGAAGGGGGACTGATTCATCACAAAGCAGATTTATGTAATGAACATACCTAATGCAGAAAAGGTGAAAGATGATCCAAAGAGATTCACATTTTTATTAGTAAAAGAATGGCCAAGAAAGAGGTAAAGAATATTAGGAACAATTTGGTGAACCAGAATATACAGATAGTGAAATAGCAAATGCTTTGAACTTACACTTTATATAACGGTTTAAGACAATAACCTTAAAAGTAAAAGGGACTACTAAGGAGGTACTTACTAGTTAGGGTAGTGTTTCCCAAACTCGGTCCTGTGGCCCCCCTGTGGCTGCAGGTTTTTGTTCCAACCACATTCCTAATCAGTGACAACACCTGATAGCACTGATCTCATTTAATTAGCTGGCATTATTTTTTCTTTTATTCGACATTCAGAAAAGCACAGCAGCATGATTTTTACATTTATAAGACATTTAGAAATATTTCTGCTTTTTCTATAGATTTAAATGCTTAACTCTCTTTTGTTGGTTTCATTATATTTTGCCCTTTCTCTGTGCAGTTTCCCCCCTTCTTTGTATATTATTAAAGACAAGTGAATTTCCCATTGGGATTAATAAAGTATCTATCTATCTATCTATCTATCTATCTATCTATCTATCTATCTATCTATCTATCTATCTATCTATCTAAAAATGAGCAGAGCAGACACGCTGGCAAACAACACTGAATAATCAAAGGCTGCAAGTACTTTAGTGTCAGACCCACTTAATAGTAAATAATGGATTAATTAAAAAATTAGAAGACCTAGAAAAGTAGAATGAAAATCAAGATGAAAATATTGTTAAAAAGAAAAAAAAATACATTATTCCTATATAACTGCTTGGTACATTTTAATATTTTTTTCAACTTAGTTTTTTAATTTCTATATTGTTCCCTAAACACAGAACTTCGGAAATATCAGTTCACTTAATTAGCCCAGGAGTTCAATTAAAAACAGAAGCTGGTTGGAACAAAAACCTGCAGCCACAGGGGGTCCCCAGGACAGAGTTTGGGAAACACTGGAGTAGAGTATTAAGGAGTGATAAGCAATGCAAGCATCACTCATAAAAATAATTTAGGTAAATTATGGCTTACTAAACAGGTATTGTTTATATTATTATTGTAACGTATTAATGCTTTATTCATTGAATTTTTGTGCAACTGAGACACACTGAGAGCATGAATACGCCATTCACAGGATGTTCACACCTGAAAATCCAGCCTTTAGTTATGAAAGACCTTGAACAGCAAAAAATAGAAATGTAATGAGATGCACTAAATACTATTACCTTCTTAATCTTCAAAAAAAAAAAAAAATGATGACATTAACATGACATTTTTGGTCAAATAACAGAATTTTATGTATGTTTGAGATGTGAAATCAAAAACGGAATTAACAGTTTTAGTTCCATGAGAACACAGATTGCTCATACTTTTCATTTTTTTTAACTCATTAATTCTGATTATTGTTTTTCTGGCTGTATGTTGTTATGTACAGTATAAGCTGCATTTTAAATTTTACATTAAATGAATCTTCACCGGGCAGCACGGTGGTACAGTGGTAGCGCTGCTGCCTCACAGTAAGGAGACCTGGGTGTTCTCCCCATGTCTGCGTGGGTTTCCTCCCACAGTCCAAAGACATGCAGGTTAGGTGCATTGGCGATCCTGAATTGTCCCTAGTGTGTGCTTGGTGTGTGGGTGTGTATGCCCTGCGGTGGGCTGGCCCCCTGCCCGGGATTTGCTCCTGCCTTGTGCCCTGTGCTAGCTGGGATTGACACCAGCAGACCCCCGTGACCCTGTGTTGGGATATAGCGGATTGGACAATGACTGACTGACTGACTGACTGAATCCTCACCCAAACGAAGCATGATGTTGAACAGCAAAGATCTTTAACTAATAAAATTATTAGTTTAATACAGGGTAAGTTTTTATTTGTAGTACATTATACACAAAAGCATTTTATTTTTAAAGTGTGGATCTTGCTAGGAAGCTGTAAAAGGAGATTTTGTCACCAAAATCAATAAATCTAATCACAAAAAATAAATATTTCTCAGCATTTAAACTGAAATATTTTTGTTTTAATTAAAATTCTAGGGAAGGAATTATTTACAAGATAAATTCAACACAATATATCTTAAATGCAATTAGCAGGTAACTATTTACTACTCCACATTCCTAATGTTATGCCAGTCTTTCATAAAAATTAGGTGCTGCTGATCTTTGCATGTTTTGCAAATGCAGAGGTTGAAGGCACTGAGTCCTTTGATTGTAATGATCAGTGATTTACATACAATGCCACAACTGCGTGTAATGTATTGTTCAGCATGGAGAACTACGAAAAATTTGTTGTGGTGTCTCAGCATAAAGTACAGTACATCTTTTTTGTGAGTTGGAAGAATGTGATTATGCCACTCATGGCACAAGCCAGGGCTTCATCCCAAGTCATACAGTGGCATCCACAATAGCTGAGTGGAGGGATTTCAAAACTGAAATAGTTTTCACCTAGAAAATTCTGTCACTTGCCTTTTTAATTTTATTGTGTCAACAAGTGTAATCAATTAGTTCAATGTTAACATTACATAAATGTCAGTTTTCACATAAAAGGCATTTCTAGACAAATTACTATTAGGTTAAGGCTTGAGCGCCACCTTTGGGCCCACCTATTACTGTAAATGCTGTTTGTCCCAACTCAATTAATTTGGCTGATGTGCTGAAGTTTATTAATTATCCAGCAGTTACATTATGGGAAGGGCACAAACAGAAAAAAGAAACTCTACCAAGTAGAGTATGAGTCTTAGGTTTTTAGTGTTAGTATGAAATGCCTTTACAAATTCATTCTTGCAGTTTGAACTACTTGCCTTTTTATATGGTTTTGCTTGCTTTTCTGACCAGCAGCCTACTATTTTTTGTTCATGATTTTTTGACTTTAATAAATATAACTTTATCTTTTATACTGTACATACCTGCCTTTTATTATGTCTGTTATTCTCTCCTGTCATCTTGCCTTATGATTGCATGGTGTAGTACAGTTCTGGGGCCTCAGATATAAACAGTGCGAACGCACAAAAATGTTGAATACACCCGTTTCCACCCTCACATCACGATGTATAAAACTTAAACTTGGCGTAAGCCACGCACATTTTCACGTTTGCTCAAACCCTGGCATACGCAAGTTCTCCGCTCGGTTTTGCAAACTGGTGGCACCCAGCGTCAAAGCTGTGCTTTTGTTTCAGTGTGGTTTCCCTTTCCTTTTTAGATCCACATCCCTGATGTGACTTTATTATATACACTGAAATTATCCGCATATTGTTTATTAGTTTAAGGCATCTGAGTGTAATTAACCTGTAACAATATAATGGTCCACGGAATGGCCAAACTATTCCAAATACCATAGCTGCTTTAGCGTTGTTATTCTCAGCTGATTGGAAAGAGAATTATTGGTATAGAGCATCTAGCACACACTGCCTCAGCCATGCACTATTTGAACTGCTCCCATATGGCAAACGCTTCAGAGCCTTTCCTGTATGAACCTCGCGGTTCAGAAACAGTTTCACTCCAAGAACTAAAAATGCAATCAATCAGTCCATCAAGTGCTCCTTGTAGAACTGTTTGTACTTATACAGTAAGTACAATTACCTCACTGTAAACTTGAAATACAGTTATAATATTGCACAAACTGAGCCACTTTATAAAATTTACGTATTTTCATATGATGACAATATCATTTTAAGATGAATTGCAGCAAATAGGTTTATTACATTATACAGATAATATGTTAACATCATTTAAATAATCTATATTTTTAATAATTAAACATGTCAGGACATGGTGTCGCAGCGCTAACAAGGAGCTGGCTCCCCGTTCAGGGATTGTTCCTGCCTTGCGCTGTATTCTTGCTGGGACTGGCGTGACACTGGAAGGATAGATGGATAGAATAATTAAACATTGTAGCAGTAGAAGCTTTGCTCCGCCTCTTGAACCCTCAGGTACCACTCTGAACACCAGGTAAAAGTACAAGACTTCTTTATTATCTTCTTGTACAGTGCACAAAGCACCCTCCACTCCACACTATTCATATAAACCACAAATTCTCACAAATACAATACTCTTCCTCCTCGCCCAGACTCTTAGCCCTCCTACCTCCCAGCTCAGCTCAGTGTCTGGGCTTTCCCACAGTCCTTTTATACACCCTGACCCGGAGGTGTTCCTGTCCAACAGTCCACAGTTCCTTATTCCTTCCGGGTCAGGGTAAACAGTCCTTTTCTTCAACCCGGGAGCACGTCGTTCCTTCCTGTCACGTGACCGTGATGTACTCCCGGGTTATAGGGCACATAAGAGCCCACGAGCCCCCCTACAGCAACTCCCGGTGGCCCCCAAGGTATCCAGCAGGGCTGTGTATAAACACTACATAGTCCATGAGGCCCTGCTGGAACTCGGGGCACGATCATGCTGTTGGGAGAGCTCCTCCTGGCGGCCTGGGGGTGAGGGCCAGAATATGTAGCCGGCCATCCATCACAACATGTACTACTAAGATATTTCAATGTTCCTTAAAAGTTTTGAAGAATCGGCATTCTAAGCTTACTGATGGCTTAACATCTATTACAGAGCTGATTGTGTGGCGATTTGGTATTTGGAGAAAGAAAAGGAAGGACAGGAATTGGAGGTTAGTACGTTTGAAAGAGACAGTCTGCTGCAATAAATTATTTCATCGAAGGTCGCGCATGGCGCAGCAAGCATCTTGCATGAGGCAGGAACAATCTCTGGAAAGGGCACCAGCTCATCACAATCACTGCGCCACCATGTTCCCATGTTTAATAACATGCTTTAACTCCTATCATCATGAAAATGATATCAAGTATACATCTCAGTATTTAAATTATTCAGAGAACCGTAATATCATGAATGTAATGGATTCTGTGTCCTGTCGTAGGAAGAGAAAGCCCATTAAAGAAGCATGTAGTGATTCACACACATAGGGCACATAGAACACACACAATACAAAGCATTTAACGTTCTACTTTAGTTACAATGGTATTTGAGAAACTAGTAACTTAAAACAATTTTAAGATGAAGTTTATGATGTCCTACTTTAATGACAAAATAAACTACATGATTAAAGTGGAAATTTCAAGATTAAAGTTGACATTTCAAGCTTTTTTCCCCATTGTGTGCCTATTTTTTTTTCTTTTCTCTGTACCCTAATAAGCTTTTATATGACACTCAGACGGTGGGCTAAGACTCTCCTTTTCATGGCAGCTTTGATATTTGACAACTTCTTTTTTATTTCTGGCACTGTGCGACGTTGTGAACTTGAGCTTTCGAGTTTCTCCACCACTCTCTGTCACTCGATCAACTTCCTTTTGTTGTTTATACCACTGTTTAAAAAACAAATAGTAAGTCTTTCCTTGCCCCCACTTGGTATTTGCTGAAATTCTTCTATTTTCCCCCATGCTTTTGCCATTGTCTTTTCACAGAACTCTGAGCTTAAGGGCTATTTATATTGATTTGCATATTCACAGAGGCATAATTCTGGGAGGAGTTGGGGAGTGGTGGCAGGCGCGTGCACGTGCGTTACTTTTCACGCTGACTGGGATTTTAGAGCAGAAGAATGGGGAAGTTTGCGTACACACAGATTTATGCATCTGGATTTTTTTGTGCATACACACATTTCCGTTTTTGTCCGTACACCATGTTTTAGTGTGAATTCTACGCACGGCATTATGCATGAGGCCCCTGGTCTTCATTCCTAGACTTCTATACTGCAGTAGTCTGTCAATACAGGTATGAGAAAAGCAAATTGAATATAAATATCTGGGGGATTACAGGCCTCTGGAAAAAGCAATGTGAGAGTTAGGTTGACATAGGTCACTTGGACACCTGTCTCTTATTCATCCAATGACAGCATACAGAACATACTGGAGTCCATAACAGTAGCATTTTAATATGCTGCTCTGGTATGGCAATGTGTCTGCCATTACTGACACCTAAAGTTTTCAGTCACTCTGGTATTCCATTCTAGTCATGCACAAGAGAGGAGATATCCTGCACCTTGATTGAGCCCAATGCCTATCTTAGTTGGATTTGACTTATTACCTGGGATGCAGATCTAACTCTTTTCTGCAAATACAAATACTAAATGGTGCTTTATGTAGGTAGCAAGACAAACATCTGTAGTTGTAAACTTACAGTATATCCTTTCTATTATTATTTACTTTCCAAGTAAAATAAATCTTTATACAATCAAAAAAATACTATTTTACAATAAATTCCTAAAATGCTCTAAAATTGTTTGAAATAAGGAATCCACTTTCATTTTATTTGCATCTCATGTCTCAGTATTACTTATTAGTATTATGTCTATTCATTTAAAAATTCAAAACAAATGAAATTCAATCATAAACCTTTAAATAAAGAGCAACGTGTGTCTAAAAAATGGTGTAGTAATTAAATGGCCAGAAATAGAATGCAGTGGAAAAGAGAAATACACTTCAACTGCGACAACAATGGATAAGGCAAAAGCAGTAGGCAGAGAAGAAAAAAAAATGTCTGAATTAGCATAAACAACCCTAATTTGGGGTGTTCATAAGAAATTAAATGATTTACTTCACGAGGAAGAAGTATATAATAAACCAGAATAGTTGTGTCAGATATTTGAAATATTAAAATGTCTGCTTCGGTTTAAGTATTTAAGATCTAAATATTCTTAATTGTAATAGAAATTTCTAACTTTTTACTTTCTGATAGAGGTCCATTGAGATCAAGGTCAGCAGTGAATGTTAAAAATGAATATCCATCAATTTTCCAACCCGCTGAATCCGAACACAGGGTCACGGGGGTCTGCTGGAGCCAATCCCAGCCAACACAGGGCACAAGGCAGGAACCAATCCTGGGCAGGGTGCCAACCCACCGCAGGACAGACACAAACATACCCACACACCAAGCACACACTAGGGCCAATTTAGAATCGCCAATCCACCTAACCTGCATGTCTTTGGACTGTGGGAGGAAACCAGAGCGCCCGGTGGAAACCCACGCAGACACGGGGAGAACATGCAAACTCCTCGCAGGGAGGACCCGGGAAGCGAACCCAGGTCCCCTGATCTTCCAACTGCGAGGCAGCAGCGCTACCCACAGCGCCACCGTGCCACCCTAAAAATGAACAGTAACATCAAATTCGTAATCAATCACCTTGTAATACCTTATGCATGAAATTTTTTATTTGATAATTTTGGGAGTGGCTCTTAGAGGGCTAGGGCCACCAGTAAAGAATCAAATATCCAAAATATTTTCATGTTCGCGATCAGCAGTCTTGAAATAATATTAAACGACACTCCACATCCCTATGCTACCGATCCCAAATTTTTTGAAGTTTTGTTAAAAATGAGCAACTTTGAACCCTCGTATTTCATTAAAGTATGAGCCCCTGGGGTTGGTTGGTGTGGAATGCACCACTTCAAGTCCTTTTGAACATTTTTGCGAAAGGCACCTGTAAGTTTACTCTTTGTCATATGGGTATAATTTCCTGCACAAGATATGGTCCAACAATGGCCTAAAATTACGGTTTTTAGGGTTTGGGGAGCCAAAAATTTCGGACACACACACAAACATTTCCCTTGCATTCATCTAATTAATAAAATAGAAAACCTACTGTTACAATTTTATATTACAGACATTGAGATTATCAAAACGTATATAACGAAATAGTACAAACGTCGGTTCTTACATTACACTGTAAATCTTTTAAATGATATAAAAATAGAGTTTGTGGCAAACTTGAGTGGTAAGAACATGCGGCAGTTAAATTAACTTTGCTAACAGACGCACAACAACGTCCACCAATCAGTCTCTAGTATAACTCCTAAAGTTATGCTTCCGTCTACAGGTGAAAGTAGGAAAAGGAAATGGCTGCTTGGAAATTCCTGCGTTTGATTGGTTAATAGAAATTGATAGGCAGCCACTCTGTCCACTGATCAATTTATTCGAGACTCTATCTTGACGTAACAGGAGGCGAAGTCGGTGATTGGCTAAGCATATGCCAATTTTGACGGGTCAAAGGTGCACTGTATTTAGTACGAATGAAAAATAAAAGCTACAGGTTTTGGTCAGCACTTAAAGATACAAATACCTGCTTCCTGTGAAAAAGTACAAATATGTTAAGATTAGGATGTAACACGCTGCATTGGAATACAGTGAACCCAATAAGCATTGCAGTACCACGCACCTAACCTGCAGAAGTCCTTTGCACGTGTGTTTGTTTATCTTCATGACAGCTAAGAAGGAGCTGCGTGGCGGTTTGCTGTTTGCATGGGTGAGTGCATTCATAGTGGAGCTGACACGGGTGCAGACTGCTCATTTAGTTTTTTAGTTCGTCGCAACGTACAAGTTGTGGACTGTGATACAGCATGCTGTCAGTTTCACGGTAACATTGTATTACGTCATTGTGAATTTTTCAGCAGAGTTACTGCAGATGAAAGATGTATTTATACATCATATTCCATCTTCATTGGAAGACTGTTCTTTTAGAGGTGCGAGTCAGTTACATTTAGTAGGGAATTTTCCTTAGTATGAATCATAACGTCTACTGTTGCATGTATCATGAGATTAAATACAGAGTATGCTCACCACTTTACAGCTTGGCATTTCAAGTTGATAGAAATGCTAATTAAAGTGTCACACTTAAACCTAGTCAAGCCAATTTATTGCCGTGGAAAAATGACATTAATGGTTACATAAATAATCATCGCATCACGTACTACCGTTCACCTTAAATGTTGTATTGGGCTTATGTGCAGTTTATGCGAGCCCGCTAGTAATTATATGAGAACAGGCTGATACATTGTTCTAAAAGCATACATTAACTTATGTCGTTAGAATTTACCATATATTTGAAAACGGCGTAGTTCCCGTTGTGATCCCATTTCAGTTTTTTCAGTTTAGTTTGTTTGTATTTTCAGTTTTATAGTGGTTTGCCGATGGATACATTTTGAACTGATAGTATATGTTATGTTTTCATTGGTGGGAAAAGAGTGAAGAGAAAACAAGTTTTTATTTTTTTTTTTTTAAATCTGTATACCGTGAAATTTGCAATGTCTCTCACAGACTAGTGACAGTTGTATATTAAAGTACAAACATCAGACAATAAGGTCATTGTGAGTCAGTATATACTGTATTAAGAAATTCAGATATGCTCATGAAAATAAAATTGACCTTGAATATAGTGCCAATGCTCCTGTAACTGTCTGGTTGGCTTTGGTGGTGGATGTAGTCTCTCCTGAAGTAGAAAATAAATATTGTTGCTGTTTTTGACATGGGCAACTTTGGTTGAATTTCTTTTCTATTTTTGTTGTACATGTAGGGCTAAATTAAAGAGTAAGATGGAAGAACTGAACTGAAATCAGACTTAGTAGGTTTGCAGTTCCATTGTTTACTATGGAATTATGCTATGCCATTTGATTCCTCAAACATAACCTATAATTAGATTTATACATTTTGAGTACAGTATTTAAAAGAAGTGAAGTTAAAAAAGTGTGTCACAAGTTGAGCTCCATTTTTCCTTTGAAATCCAAGGGGTTACATAGTTTATAGTCTTTAAGGACAATGATTTAAGTAGAATGCTGAATATACTGTTACTTGCTGTAAAGTATATAAACTCAACAACAAAAGAACTGGAAGAATCTACATGGACATGAACAGGAGCAGTTTATTCTGGTTACTCAATTACGTACTAACGTTTAGTTTTCTGAGCTCTAAACATGTTTTTGCCAAAAAATAGAATAATTAAAATGTAAGTTCTTAAAGTATAGTTCTTTGTGCTAACATAATTTTATTGTTGCTTTGCTGGAATCAACAGGGTGCCAACAGTTATGGGCAACTGGGATTAGGTCACAAGGAAGATGTGCTGCTGCCAGTGAGGGTAACACAAGGTCTGGCGTCCATTGGCAATATTAAATGCCTTGTTGGTGGTGGGGGGCATTCTGCTATTATCACAGGTAAGTCTATGGATCCAGATACTCCTTTGTTGAAGATGAGGATTAGGGAGAAGAGAAAAATTCCAGCCTCTTTATTTTTGCTTTTTTTGTAATGAATATCTAGATTCAATGTTTTTATTGTAAATGCCTCTTTTGAAATGTTCATCCACTCATACTGAAATAATATATTTTATATATATTTTTTATCTTGTATATTTTTATTGATCTGTTTACTAAGAGCTTCTTGTGAAAATGTCAGTGTGAGATAATGCTATGGTGACTGTTGAAGTTTGATCTGAGGGTTGTACTTGTAAAAAATCTTCTTAAATTGTGAAAGTTTAATTTTGAGTACAGGAACAATATGTTCTTGCCACAGATTTTTAATGGGGTTAAAGTCAAAACCTAAGTACAGTTTGAAAGAAGGTACAATGCATCAGGAACTAGAAACACATGAGGGTGGGTTAGGTTTATTCCCTTTGTTTTTAGTTGTTAGAAGTGCTGTTTCAGTTTGCATTTGTTTTAAGCACTGCTGCTTATTTAAGGTCAATAGCAGGTCAGTTTTGGAGACACATCAAAAGATTTTTGACCTAGCTGTTGCAGCCAGGGGAATTTAGTATTGAGTCTTAGCAATATATTTAAAGAACTGTGCAGAAATGCTGTTTCTAATCTACAATAAAAAAAAATTAAGTAAAGGCCAAATCCAAAAAATAGCAAAACCGAAACCCTACTCTCTTCAACAAAAAGCAAACACTGACATGAAAGAGAAGGCTTCACCACACCACGCTGCCAAAAAGACATGGCACTACTTGAAAGTGTATAGAGGAGAGCAACCAAGTGCATCTCAGGACTTTAAATAAGGAATTTAAAGAATCTGGAACAAACTACCAAGTCATATAGCTGAAGCAGAAATCTTGGCAACTTTCAAGAAATATCTGGATGAGATACTGGCACATTGTAGATACTGTAACTAAACAAATGAGCTTAACAAACTCTTCTCAATGGTCAAATTTCTTATGTTCTGATATCCTCTGTTGTTTTCGTTTTACTTCTTGTGCTTTGGACCACTGTCCTGTGGAAACACAGCCTATTTTAAAGTTCATTATCTTTTTCTCCAGTTGGTGCCTTGACATTGCTTTCATCCATATCCGGGGTGGATGTGTCTTGTTATCTATCCATATTCCAGGGATTGCATGACTTCTTATTTCTTCATATTCCAGGATGGTGTGACGTGTTATTTGTCCACATCGAAGAGGCAGTGTAGGTTGTTACCTGCGCATACCTAGGGAAAGTGCTGTTTGTTGTTTTTCCATCACAGGAAGGTGTTATCGACTCCATCTTACTTAAGTCCATCAGGTAAACCGGGGATCCTCAAGTTACTGCCTGTGGCCTACAGTCCTTTCTTAAGTGCTTTTTAACTTCCTGCTTCTTAGGTCATTTCAGGTTTTATACAGTATAAAGCAAAAAGGCCAGACCACAATACTTCCTTCTACTTTAATACTGGCACCGATAAAGGGTAGTGACTTTATAGAAAGATTTATAACCACATGCATAGATGCCATTTGCAAAGTGATTATTTTTTTTTTTTAATTTTATTTATTAATTTTATTGTAATCATTCCATACAAACAGATTAATTTATAACAAAAAAAAAAAATTTGAAGACAAATCAAACCCCACCCCTGAGAAGGAGAGCTTATCCAAAGGAGAATTGCTTAGGGCTTTTTAATAAGGCAACAATAAACAAAAGAAAGGAAGAAATACACTGCCTGGCCAAAAAAAAAGTCGCCACCTGGATTTAACTAAGCAAATAGGTACGAGCCTCCTATTGGATAATTACTGCATGGGCGATTATCTTTCAGCTGGCAACAAGTTATTTAATCCCAACTGTTGCAATGAGTTGCTTCTCATTTCTTAAACAACCATGTCAAAAGACACATCTCATGGTCGTGGAAAAGATGTTAGTCTGTTGGAGAAGGGTCAAATCATTGGCATGCATCAAGCAGAGAAAACATCTAAGGAGATTACAGAAACTACTAAAATTGGGTTAAGAATTGTCCAACGCATTATTAAAAACTGGAAGGATAGTGGGGGCCCATCATCTTCGAGGGAGAAATGTGGCCGGAAAAAAATCCTGAATGATCGTGATCGGCGATCACTTAAACGTTTGGTGAAATCAAATCGAAGAAAAACAACAGTAGAACCCAGGTCTATGTTTAATAGTGAAAGTAAGAGCATTTCCACATGCACAATGCGAAGGGAACTCAAGGGATTGGGACTGAACAGCTCTGTAGCTGTAAGAAAACCACTAATCAGTGAGGCAAGCCAGAAAAAAAGGCTTCAATTTGCTAGGGAGCATAAAGATTGGACTCTGGAGCAATGGAAGAAGGTCATGGATTGGCCACCACAGAGTCCAGACCTTAACCCCATTGAGAATCTTTGGGATGTGCTGGAGAAGGCTTTGCGCAGTGGTCAGACTCTACCATCATCAATGCATGATCTTGGTGAATAATTAATGCAACACTGGATGGAACTAAATCTTGTGACATTGCAGAAGCTTATCGAAACAATGCCACATTGAATGCGTGCCGTAATCAAAGCTAAAGGTGGTCCAACGAAATATTAGAGTGTTTGACCTTTTTTTTTGGTGGCGACCTTTTTTTTGGCCCGGCAGTGTATATATAGGTAAATAAAAAAAGGAGAAGGGAATTAAATGCGGTAATAGTTATTTCTCTTATTCTAAAATAATATTGATTAGATCCTGCCAGGTTTTAAAAAAATTCTGTACAGATCCTCTAACTGAGAATTTGATTTTTTCCAATTTCAAATAATATAAAACATCGGTTTCCCACTGACTTATCAGAGGAGAGTTAGGATTCTTCCAATTTAACAAAATAAGTCTGCGTGCCAAGATTGTAGTGAATGCAATCACTGTTTGCTTGTCCTCCACTTCAAGTCCATCTGGAAGAACACCAAACTGTCTGAAAGGCACTTAAAAAATTTTGGTCCAAAATGATGTTAGTTTGGTGCAGGCCAGGCAAAGTGATTATTTGATGTTTGATCAAACTGTTTGGTTAATTTTAAGCTTTTTCACTTTTTCAGAGTTGGGGGAACTTTTGTTATGTGGGCATAATCATAAAGGACAGCTTGGAATGGGACACAAGCAGGAAGTCTTATATTTCTGCTGCTGCCCTTCTCTACAAGGACGAATTGTGGTTCAGGTGGCCTGTGGCTGGGATTTCACATTAATCTTAACAGGTATTTAATTCCACTTGTCACAAAAAAAGAAAGAAAAAACACGTGTCTTGGCTGAAATCTCTTAAAAATATGTTTTATTAACACAAGTTGTAAGTATTTCTTAGATGCTTTTTTTAAGCATGTCAGGTAACTGTGACTGTGAGATGAGACACATAAAGGATCATATATGTAAAGCGGTTTTTTGGGTATTCTCATTGGAAACTGTCTTTCTCAGAACCAGTAGTAAAAATGAAAAATATCAGATAGATATCATTACTTGAATAGCAAGCTTAGTGAGGTTTGTCTTCATTAGTAGGGTATGCAAAAAGCAGCTTAAAAATAAGAAAGAAATCAATCAAATTTAGGAAATGTGTTTTGTAGATGCTTAATTCAATTAAACATGCATTGGAAACCATACATGTCGTGGAGCTAAACATATCTTGGTCAAATATGAAAATAATTTCAGACTATGATTTGAATTGATTTTTAGAAAATGAGTATTATTTAAGATTTGTGAAAATGAGTTTTTCTCCTAACAACATAGTTATTAAGTTTCAAAATTCAGAGATTAAATATGTCATTAGGATTCCATGACAAACACTACATATAATACATTGGAGTTTTTAATAGCAATACATGGAATTTTGCAGATATCTAAAAAAAGTTTCATAGAAGTTGAAATGAATGAATGGAAACTAATGATCACTGTATAAATCCTGGCTCAAGAACAGACATAGTCGTATTACCCCAGGGAATAAATACTTCATCAAGATAACTTCAAAATCTACAGTGTAATAACAATGTAATGGGTGGAAATAATAACTGTTTAAGAGACTGTTACTAATTCCTGGGGATGTAAAGACAGATAACTATAAACATGTATCAAGCTTGCCAGTTCTGTAGATCAGGCTAAATACATTATGCCTTGCAGTGACCTAGGTTTACAAGGTAATGTCAGTGTTCAAGACCATCTCTCAGGCATTCCTGGAGCCTTGAGCTCTTTATCTGTTTTGAAGCCCTCACCATCCTTTGACCAGTAACATCACCTTCTGCTAGCAAAGTAAAGATATCATTTTGTTGATAATACTGTAATGATGCTGTCAATTCAGTAGTCTTTTTAAGTTTTTTTAAAAAAATTTTTTATTATTGTAATCATCAGAAAATTAGATTAGAAATGATTTTTAAAATGGGTGCTGCCTCTGTGGAATTTTCATGTTTTCCCTGTGTTTGTGTGGATTTCCTCTGGGTGCTCTAATTTCTTCCTACAGTCCAAAGACATGCAGGTTATTTGGAGTAGCTATGCTAAATTGGACCTTTTGTGTGTGTTGTATATGTGTGCTCACCCTGAGATGGGCTAGCATCCTTGTAGCCCCGTGACTCTGCTCTGGATAATGATAATAATAATAATTAATTTATATAGCGCTTTTCTCAGTACTCAAAGCGCTAAAGTAAGCAGATTTGGAAGATGGATAAATGGATAGATAATTTTGAATGCATCAAAGCCATGAAGGGAGTTGTTAATAGTTACATTTAATGTATTTTTCCTTAGTCAAAGATACTTCTTTATATTTAACATGCTAAATAAAAAGTAGTAATATATTAATCCCTTACACACTAAGGGCTGTTTAGCATTATTGCTCCTAAATTATATACTCAAAAATAAGCCGCTATTATTACTCTGCTTATGTAATAAAGGAGTTGCAAATGGCTCAAGAGTAGCAAGTGCAACACTTTATATTTTTAAACGAAAGTATTTATGTGATTAAAAACGTTTGTTTATGCTAATATCAACTAAATAAAACACAAAAAAAATTGCTGCTTTAGGGAATTCTCTCCAAAAAACTAGGTATTATAGTACATGACCAAGACATTTTGTGATGCACAACCCTGGAATTAATTTTCTCTCGTGTCTCAAATTGACAGCTATCATTGTGCCATGTTAAGATGTCCTGTCCCATAGCATTGCAAAGCTATGCTGTTTGTCACAAGGTGTCTCCTTATTTGGAAACATAGTAACCCTTTCTGGAACCATTGAGTCTCTTGCACCTAAATGATCTCTCAAAACAAGTATTTCAGTATTTTTGAAAAAAATATATACAATATACACTCAAACACTATGTGTCACTCTGAGGCAACAAGTAAACAAATTGTAACTATGTATTTATGTACTCATCCAAACATCTACTTTCAAAATTTTTTTATCACACTAATCCTAGAAACAATTTCTGTTTACCGAAAGACATGCAGAAAACATACATTTTGTACACTAGATTGGGGGTTTTGTGCTGTACTTCACACATAGTCTCTTGCCTTCAGTGCATTTTTTTTTATTTGTTGCTGTTCTAGCTTTTTTATTGTATTCATCATCTGTAATAAATGAAGTACATGCGTTTTCATACCAGCTTCATCCTTTGTTGCGTTATTAGGGTTTGGACAGTGTCTTTCCTGGCAGCCCTGGGTACAGTGTAGGAAATGGGAGGTCCTGAGTGCAGAGCTAGGTATACAGGCACATACCCCTAAACCAGTGTTTCTCAGACACTTTTGAGTGGCAGGCAGCAGTAACTGGGTCATGAGTACATGGGACTTGGTCACAGTAAATTCTGGCCAATCCCAGCCTCTGCCAGCGAAGAGATCAACAGAGCTGTGCGGGATTTTTTTTTTTAATCTTCTTCCTAATTGTGCTAATTTCTGACTTCCTGGGGAGGTTAGAGGAGCAGTTAAAAATGCCATTAAAAATATTGGGAATCAGCACCTCCAAATCCGAGACCATGGTCCTCAGCCGGAAAAGGGTGGAGTGCCCTCTCAGGGTTGGGAGCAAGATCCTGCCTCAAGTGGAGGAGTTCAAGTATCTCGGGGTCTTGTTCACGAGTGAGGGAAGAATGGAGCGTGAGATTGACAGGCGGATCAGTGTGGCGTCCGCAGTGATGCGGGCTCTGCATCGGTCTGTTGTGGTGAAAAAGGAGCTGAGCCGTAAGGCAAAGCTCTCAATTTACCAGTCAATCTATGTTCCTACCCTCACCTATGGTCATGAGCTATGAATAGTGACCGAAAGAACGAGATTGTGAATACAAGCGGCTGAAATGAGTTTCCTCTGCAGGGTGTCTGGGCTCTCTCTTAAAGACAGGGTGAGAAGCTCAGTCATCCGGGAGGGGCTAAGAGTAGAGCCGCTGCTTCTCCGCATCGAGAGGAGTCTGATGAGGTGGCTCGGGCATCTGATCAGGATGCCTCCTGGATGCCTCCCTGGTGAGGTGTTCCGGGCACGTCCAACCGGGAGGAGGCCCCGGGGAAGACCCAGGACACGCTGGAGGGACTATGTCTCCCGGCTGGCCTGGGAACGCCTCGGGATTCTCCCGGAAGAGCTAGAAGAAGTGGCCGGGGAGAGGGAAGTCTGGGTATCTCTGCTCAAGCTGCTGCCCCCGCGACCCGACTTCAGATAAGTGGAAGAGGATGGCTGGATGGATGGATGGATTAAAAATATTCAGTTACTTTGTTGGGGTTGGGTAAAATTATACCATGGACATGCCACTAGCTGAAACGCCTTTTTTTTTTTTTTTTTTTTTTTTTTTTTTTTTTAAATGTCATGTGCTCATGACACAGTGACATGAACAGCATGATGAAGTGACATTGGATCAAAGCAGGGTCCTCACATGAAATTTCCAGAGGCATAAATACAGCGTAACACCACTCACAGGTATGCTAGCTTAATATTGAAAGAACACTGCTCAGTGAACTAACATATGGAAAATGTACAGCAGACAGTGTCTGGGTATAGTAATTGTAAAAACTGATGCTTCATAGTTATACTAAAGGCATTACATAAAATTATCAAGCGTGGCATTAAGTCCTTTATGAAACAGCTTATTCTTCACAGAGTGAAAACTGTGATCAGAATCTGACTCAGGCTTTATGCGTAATGATGCATGAAGCTGAGCTGTCGCAGAAGAAATTTATGTTGCATTTCCAGTCATTTATGCATAGCGGTGGCATGTAATACGAATGGCCAGTCATAGACAACTATACATCATTAGAACTGGCTGAAACTCCTCTATCCAATGGTATCTAATGAGCCTTTCACTGTATGTGGCTTAAAGTAGGTGAGATCTTTAATAAAACCAGAGTCACTCAGTTATGATGTGCTGCTTGCCTTGGGATATACATGTGCAAATTACTTATTTTAATAATGAAAGAGAGCAGATAACATGGAAACTTATGATTTATTTGAAAGAAAATATACCATTATTGCGTTTGATTGACTTGTGGGTTTACTGCAACGTATACAAACAACTTTGAAATATGGCAGGTAGAACACTTTGTGCATAAGCTTTTAAAGGAGCATTGTTTACTCTGAAAAAAATTACCCACAGTGCTCTTATCTGAATGATTAAAACAACTTAATCTTAATCTGTTTGTTTACTGTTTGTGTTGTTCTTGTTAAATCTTAATTTCCATCCCTTGCACACAGTTTATGGGAAATTGATAGTTTTAATGTCAGAGGTTAATTTCAGAAGATTGTAGGTCTAATCACATTTCAGCCACCATAATGATCAATTGAAGAGTATCTGATTTTCTTTGTAAAATAAACGTGATTATTTTATAAAACAATTCTTCTTAGAGGAACATTTTTGCTAGAGGCTATATTATTCTCACTACTGTTGAGACACTATCCCTTGGTGTGGATTGGTGGATTGGCATCTTAATATCACAATTTGTATCCTCTAGTATAGGCACTAATACAGTGCATCCGGAAAGTATTCACAGCGCATCACTTTTTCCACATTTTGTTATGTTACAGCCTTATTCCAAAATTGATTAAATTCATTTTTTTTTCTCAGAATTCCACACACAACACCCCATAATGACAACATGAAAAAAGTTTACTTGAGGTTTTTGCAAATTTATTAAAAACAAAAACCCTGTGTTCGGATTCAGCGGGTTGGAAAATGGATGGATGGATGAAAATTGAGAAAGCACATGTACATAAGTATTCACAGCCTTTGCAGTGAAGCTCAAAATTGAGCTCGGGTGCATCCTGTTTCCCCTGATCATCCTTGAGATGTTTCTGCAGCTTAATTGGAGTCCACTTGTGGTAAATTCAGTTGATTGGACATGATTTGGAAAGGCACACACCTGTCTATATAAGGTCCCACAGTTGACAGTTCATGTCAGAGCACAAACCAAGCATGAAGTGAAAGGAATTGTCTGTAGACCTCCGAGACAGGATTGTCTCGAGGCACAAATCTGGGGAAGGTTACAGAAAAAATTCTGCTGCTTTTAAGGTCCCAATGAGCACAGTGGCCTCCATCATCCGTAAGTGGAAGAAGTTTGAAACCACCAGGACTCTTCCTAGAGCTGGCCAGCCATGTAAACTGAGCAATCGGGGGAGAAGGGCCTTAGTTAGGGAGGTGACCAAGAACCCGATGATCACTCTGTCAGAGCTCCAGAGGTCCTCTGTGGAGAGAGGAGAACCTTCCAGAAGGTCAACCATCTCTGCAGCAATCCACCAATCAGGCCTGTATGGTAGAGTGGCGAGATGGAGGCCACTCCTTAGTAAAAGGCACATGGCAGCTCGCCTGGAGTTTGCCAAAAGGCACCTGAAGGACTCTCAGACCATGAGAAAGAAAATTCTCTGTGTCTGAAGTGACAAAGATTGAACTCTTTGGTGCGAATGCCAGGCGTCACGTTTGGAGGAAACCAGGCACTGCTCATCACCAGGCCAATACCATCCCTACAGTGAAGCATGGTGGTGGCAGCATCATGCTATGGGGATGTTTTTCAGCGGTAGGGACTGGGAGACTAGTCAGGATAAAGGGAAAGATGACTGCAGCAATGTACAGAGGAATCCTGGATGAAAACCTGCTCCAGAGCGCTCTTGACCTCAGACTGGGGCAACGGTTCATCTTTCAGCAGGACAATGACCCTAAGCACACAGCCAAGATATCAAAGGAGTGGCTTCAGGACAACTCTGTGAATGTCCTTGAGTGACCCAGCCAGAGTCCAGACTTGAATCTGATTGAACATCTCTGGAGAGATCTTAAAATGGCTGTGCACAGACGCTTCCCTTCCAACCTGATGGAGCTTGAGAGGTACTGCAAAGAGGAATGGGCGAAACTGGCCAAGGATAGGTGTGCCAAGCTTGTGGCATCATATTCAAATAGACTTGAGGCTGTAATTGCTGCCAAAGGTGCATCGACAAAGTATTGAGCAAAGGCTGTGAATACTTATGTACATGTGATTTCTCAGTTTTTTTATTTTTAATAAATTTGCAAAAACCTCAAGTAAACTTTCTTCATGTTGTCATTATGGTGTGTTATGTGTAGAATTCTGAGGAAAAAAATGAATTTAATCCATTTTGGAATAAGGCTGTAACATAACAAAATGTGGAAAAAGTGATGCGCTGTGAATACTTTCCGGATGCACTGTACATTCTGAATAAACATTTTTTAATTTTCTATGAGAGAATGAGGCTTTTTAAAATCAACTATAAATATAACTGAAGTGGTTTAAACCTAATGTTGTATAGTAATACTTTTTATTTCTAGTTGTGATCCTTGCCGCTGTCTTTTGAATTAACTGTTTAGTAGTAAGTAAACAATTTGAACAGTCTGATCCAGGATTAAACAAATGCACACATTTCCCTTGCACTTGCTCCTTTGGTTTTTGTTTTTTTAATGTAAATACAGTTTGGATTTGTGAACTCCTATGCAAGAAAAGTGTAAACACAAACATTAAAATGTGGCCTGGGATAACTCAAAAGACTGCTGTTTTGTTATGTTGTGCTTAAGTCACCAGTTAACCAACATCTAGATTTATCTACTTGAAGCCTAGCATATAATGACATGCAAATTATAGTTCTACAATGGCGAGCATTAAAAGGTACACATGAGCATCCTTCAAAAAGAAAAAGAAAAACCCAAAAATAAAGCAGCAGGTGTGGTGAGGAGGCAGCCAAAGCGCCCATTAGTAAGAAAATGAACCACTTCCAAGTTCACGTTGGGAAAAATCCCTTGCTCTGCAAATGATGTTGTGCAGAAGGGAGTCAGCATTCAGGGAATTCAATATGTGTAGCTGGTTACTTGCTACTTAAACGATACAGTGTAATGAACCACAACTGTACTCATCGTCATCATTCCATTTCCAGAAGTGTTTTTGACTAAACCAACTCAGGCACTCTGCAGTAACTTGATTTTCAAAATCAGTAGCTCAAACATTTCAAAGAGAAATGTAAGAGATTTAATGTACATTGATCTTCCTAAACACACCGGCTTTTGTCAAAAGTGACATACAGTTTTTTTTCTACCTTTTATGCACTTATACACAATGTGGTATCATACACTTTCACTCACACTGTTTTTGTTCAATAGATCAGAATTAACGTGCCCGGAGAGTTGTAGAGGCTAAAGTGTTTGTTTCTAATAATATAACCTATAAGAGATAAGATTATGACTTTGTCATAACATTAAAATTGGTAAACAAAGAAAATTGATTTTAATTAAATAATCACAATATAGTTCGACTAAATGATTACTGTATTTGGGGTTGTGTTTGTCACAAAACATTCTACATTTAGTAGAGATCCGGTTAATTGTCCTTTCTTTATTGCATAATTTGAGTGAGGCTTCTAAGTGCAAAATTATATCAAAAGTTTTAACCAACACCTTTACAAAAGAAGATCTAATATGAATCTCTCCTGAGGGCTCTAGAATCAAGGTGCTCAATTCAAAAATTAGTTGCAAGATTTGACCCAGACAAACAAACGGACAGAGAAGTCAAGTTAAATAAAATAGTTTAATAATAATAATAATAAAAAATAAGTCAAAATTCACTAAATGGATATTTTGTGTAAATGAGAGTAATTAACCTTTATAAACTTTTTCCAGTTAAAAGAGCAAATTTTTCACAATGTGATCTCAAAATTCAAGCCATGTTTTAGAGAATAAAAAAAAGAGTTATTTATTTTGTACTCTTAGATTTTTTTGCATGCTTTTATTTCTTTAAAGGCAGGAGTGTGCTCCTTAGCAAACGGATTACTTTGGAACACTGTGACTATGAAACATTACAGTAGCTGATTCTGTTTAAAACAGGTGCATGAACTAGCTTTTTAAAGTCCTGCACCTTAAGAAATTTCCTTAAGTTTGCAAAGTGCAGAATTGTAATAACTGAAGGTCAAATCTGTCTGAGATAGCAGGTAATTATGAATGAATTTAACTTGACTAAAACTCAAACTTGAGTTAAACATATTTGATATTTCCTTAGCATTCTCTGATTTAGATAGATAGATAGATAGATAGATAGATTTACCACCCATAATTCACCGTTTTACATTCATAAATCAGTTAACTAATGATTTAAATAAAGAAGTATTTTTTTAAATGATATATAGAGCAATGTGTCATTAAAATACAAATGAAAGTTAATATTGTGTCTTCAAATTGCATCTCACAAAGACACCAGTGTTGCCAGTTTATTAGGTACACCCCCAACTTTCATAAAAATTCCATGTACATTCTGACATTTGATGTGTTAGAATGTACATGTGAGAGCAGTGTATAGTATAAATTGGGTAGACCAGCATTTCTGCCAGCAGTTAGTGACTTTGAACACTGCATGATAGTCAGTGTTAAGTATGTTGGTTGTAGCATCTCCCAAATAGTTCTCTTCATGGGCTTTTCATATACAACCAATTCCAGGGTTTACTGAGAATGATGTGAAAAACAAAACCTACTAAAGCAACAAGTGATCATATGGACAGAACCACAAGCAACAACTATCATTTCTCTTAGTAAAATAGTGATATGGGGTGATATGGCTGTTTATGCTGCTGCTGAAGAATGTGAATTTCCCATTGGGATTAATAAAGTATCTATCCATCTATCCATCTATCCATCTATCCATCTATCCATCTATCTATCTATCTATCTAAAGTAAAAGCTGCCAGAGGGAAGAAGAGCAGTAACACTGGGCAGTAATCTGATTACTAACACATTTCACTGACCTATTGGTTGAACATTTCCTATATACAGTAATTGTTAATGACCTGTGACTGGAGGTTCTTTACCTCGTGTGACATCATTGGATTAAAGGATTAGCCTAAATGGCTTTGCATTCTGAAATGTCTGGATTGGTTTGTCGTGTATAATTATTTTGCCAAGTGGATTTGTAATGTATTCTGTGTTTCATTTACGTAGTGATTTTGTTGAATATAATTGCTTGCAAAGTAATTTACTTGAAAATTATAGATTATTGCTGTTTACAAAGGTTAGTTGTTTTTGAGGGCAGCTGACATTGTTATTTTTTTAATTAATTAAAGAACATTTTCTAAAGATAATTGTCAATTCTAAGTTGGTCCTATATGAGTATGAGTGTGGATGTGAGAATAGACCCAATGATGGGCTGGCACCATGTGCTGTATTATTTTCCTGCTTTGCACACAGTACTGCAACCCTGAATTGGGTTATATTGGTATGAGGATTTTAAGTAAAAATTTATGAGGATCAGTTTTACATAATTAAATGCCTGTTGTTGTAGTATAATGTTGTTAACTTATTTTTCAAACTGGAAAGAACTTTTTTAAGAATATGTACTTGCCTTGGTTAGGTAAACAAGGATTGTATATTTCATGTAAATCCTTTACAAAAGACCATATCGTATGAGCTGCTTTTGACATTACTCATGCCTCTCCTTAAGTGACTTAGTATGCTTATTGTCTGGTATTTGAAGTTTACATTGTCTATTTATTTCAAGAAGAATGTTGTTTTATTGGACATCTTAAGTGATTAATTTGACATTCTTTAAGTAATTTTCCCGTTGCTTACATTTTTGTCTCCAGATGCATGTTTTCCTATTTTTATGCTATTCTGAACACATGAATTAGGTATTGTTAAATTTTCTGTACTTATGAATGAATATATGTTTCTGTCATTTTGAGACATGTAATGAGAGTGTGTCTGGTTGTGAATTCTTATTTCAGGTTTTTGTTTAGCTTTGTATTTTTTTTAATCAAGATATTTTAACATTTCATAGCTGTTTTTAACTACTATGAGAAAGAGAAATATGCTATGAAATAAGCCCCAAAATTCTTTAGAACTATCTTTTGGTAACTTCGCCTTTTATTGTGCATTTTATGTATTACTTTCATGTTATTTATAAAAGTAGAAATGAAATGTTCAACTTTTAAGCAAAATTGTGCATAATGCATAATTATAATAGTGTATCATTCATTATGCAATATGCTTTCTTCATTTTTATTCTGAACACATTACTAACTTCCTCTCTTCTTTTGTAAAAAAAAAAAAAAAAAAAAAAAAAAAACTTCTCATTTTCTGATATAGATATTAATAGAATTGTTTTTTTAAATTAAAAAAAAGAGAAAACAATAACTTTAAACCTAAGATGTCCAACTTATTTAATATTAATCATTTTTGGCCCATATGACCAAAATATTCACTGTGATTGCTGTAAATACTGTACATTTATCCTTCTTTAAATGTCTGACTTACAGAATTTAAAGTTATGGTAAGGACATGCAACAATTTATTTGTTTGTTTATTTTTATTTTATGAATAAGATGATGGTACCATTTGGACATGTGGTTCCAATGCCTTTGGCCAGCTGGGACTTCCACAGCATTTAGGAGAAAGCACACTCCCTTTGCCAATTGAGGTTTGTGTAGTTATTCATTTTATAAAAATCTATAGTTGTACTTTTTGTCATTTTGTTTACTGACTGTCTGACTTTTGTGACATTACTAGACACTGAATGGGAATGCTGTGGAAATTGCTGCTGGGCTCAGACATGCATTGGCAGTTACAGGTGCGTCATGACTTCATTTTATCTTGTTTATGTTCACATGTGGCACACCTTGTCAGTGTGTGAAGTGAGAAATGCTATCAATTATTTGAAAAGATGCCAAAAATGTATTTCTTGCTTATTATATTATAAGTGTATGATGTGTTATCTTCCTTTCTTCAAGCAGAAAAGGGGCTTGTTTTTCAGTGGGGTGTGGGCATGAAGTCTTTGGCAAATCGAGGGCTGCAGACACTTCCTGTTCCGGCATTCATGTCTGCAAGGGAACCATATGAAGTTCCTGGTAAGTCACATTGTCCATCCATCCATGATCATACCCACTATATCCTAACTACAGGGTCACGGGGGTCTGCTGCAGCCAATCCCAGCCAACACAGGGCACAAGGCAGGAAACAAACCCCGGGCAGGGCACCAGCCCACCGCAGAAGTCACATTTGTCTTAATGTTATTGTGTAATAATCACTCCATAACTTACATCTCAGAAAACAAAAAGACTCATGTATAGAGCAGAATGTTTAGATAAATGAGAGTAGTAAACATATTTAGAATAGTCCATTTCAGATAATACAAACCAGGTCTTCTCAAGTTGCCTTTTTTTGTCTTGGCACATTCTTTACTGATGTAAAGATACTGTTCTCTTCTGTGATTACTACTAGGGCTACATCCTCCTTAGGGAACCCTCCATAGCAAAAGACAGTGAATAGTATAGGAATTCAAATATGTGTCTGTAGCTATTTGCCACAAAATTGTAATATCGCTGAAAGAGTCCATAAATTTATATGGAGTGACAAAAAATGTTGATTGCCTACACTTCCCATTAACACATTCAGTAAAAGTGACACTTAAAAACCTATAGCTAGTAGTGAGTGTCAGTGCCTAAATATACTTTGTTTTGGTGCAGCAGTATTTCATATTACGAAATGAGTACCTCATGTGAAAAAGAGATCACTCTAAATGAGTTGTAGTGAGTAATCACTACAATATGTTAGTTATTTTAGCCTCAGAATAAAAAGATAAGATGATAATACAGTTACACCGCCATTATTTTAATAAAAAAACACACATATACTTTTTCCTTGATTTTTCTGCTTTTTATAAATGCTGATCTCTAAAAGCAGCAACTGCAAAGTGCCTATTATCATTTTAATTTAAGAGAAAGAAATATTGAAAAAAATAAGTGGTCAATGACAACTTTTTGGGTATAGTGCTCATTTTTTTGCAAATACACTTCTTTAAAGTTAGTGAATTTTTAAAAATGTCTAGAGACACAAGTGAAAAAAAACTTTAGTACTTCAAAAACATTTCAGTTCAGAGAGACCACTACTTTTCTGATTTCTTTTGCATTACTATGTTGTTCTACCATAGTCTTAAACATAAGTATAGTATTTTATGGTGTAAGTAGTGCAGAGATAGATAGATAGATACTTTATTAATCCCCAAGGGAGACAACCCTTGCTTAATACACTGCAACTAAATTTGACTTCATTCTGATTTTTAACTGTTAACTGTCTGTTTTCAGACTGTCCAAATTAACTGCGAGTTACCCAAATTTCATATGAGTATGTGCAGATATTTATCCTGATTGTCTACTACATGTACAAAATCAATAAAAACAAATTTGTCAGTACTGTAATCCGGTATTGTTTCTAGTTTTTTCGAACTTTATTCTGCTTTCCTTCTGATCCATTTTGTTTTTTACAGACATTTCCATTTTTAGAGAGGTTGCTACAGTGCGACTATGGAAAATTGCCTGAGCTTATAAATAAAAACAAAACTCATTTTTTGCTGTTTAGTCTTTTCTGGTTAAAATAACTTTTGCTTTTTTTCTTTGATGGCAATTTTGGATTTTTGGTTTTGACAAATGAATTTTTCATTTTAAGAATTAGGCTTATCTTTCAAGTATGTTTCATCTTCTGATGGTGATATTAAGTCTATGCTTGTCTCATTGAATGCATAACAGTCAGGGACACACGTAACCTACAGCAACAGAACAGCTTGACCATCATTTTCACTACAGGATGTCTATGAATTTGTCATCTTGTGATGGCAAGAATAAGAAACAGAAAATGAAAAAAATGTTAGAAGTTACAGCTAATCATATGTAGAAACCTTTCTCTGTATGTATTCTGATATGAAAGAAGCACATGTGTATGATGAGAGCAAAAATTGGACTTGACTTGAACAAGGCACCAATATATTCTGTGGCATTTTTGTCAGAAACACCTGCCACTCCAAAATTATTTGGAATAGCTTAATGCATGCATTTGTTTTCTATCTTCTTTATACAGTATGGGGTTGAAAGAGGTGAAGGTATATCCTGTCACCTTGAGATTCAGAATAAACATCAGCCCTAGAACATTGCACCAGTCATTTGCACGGTGTATCCAGCCGGGGCCGTTTGCTCCCTTGTTGGAATGAGTTCTTTTGTAATTGCGGCATGTCAGATAACCTGAATCTATATAGATGTGATATTAAAAGGCGATACCACTCCCTTAGTGATATGGCGGTAAGAAATCACATAGGAGAAATAACTTAGCTTTCTTTAATGATGGCTTACGCTGAATAACAGATGAAGGAAGCCAATGGGGAAAAAACCCAGTTAGGGAGTGGGGCCCGATGTGTAGAGTCTGCCATTTTTGTCGCTGCGTTGGAAGGATTTTCCAGATCAGATGACATTATCTCCCATCCATCCGTCTGCTTCAAAGGTGTGCCGGGCAATGTTCCAAGGCTTTATACTCTTTCTTCATGTGCAGGCCCCCACTTCGGTGAATCATGCCATTCCAAACAAGGCAAAGAGGATTCAGTTTCATGCTGACTTTGACACACAAAAATAGTATACAATGGCCCTCAGTGTGACTGCCTATTTCGCAGTTGTCCCTAATTTGTCTTAAATTGCTTGCCTAGGAGTTCTTATATGGTGAACTACTGTGTGGTAAATCTGGCTCTGTGTCAACGTGAGTAGAAAAAGGTAGATTTATAAAATATATTTGCACAGTGACATATTAAACTTATTCATTTATTACACAGGGCACACACCCACATTTGTATTTAATGGGCCACTTTAGATTTGCCTGACTACTTCTTTTTACTTCAGTAAAATAGATATTTTCAGAGTATGTTGTCATTTATTCTAGTGGTGACCTGTCACTCAAATATTTTCAAGTTTAAATAAATATGATCTAGTTTGACATTCACATAATTTTTATATGGACAAGTTGCCTTTTCAGTTGGGGGCAGAATTCAGCCGGGAAGGGTTATGCTTATCAGTATGTGCTGTCATTTGTTGGCTGTTACCAATATGATATTTCTGTATGGTCCCTCCATTGTTCCCATACAATACAAATTATGATCAAAACTGCCTTGTATTCTGCCTTTAAGGGTAATTATTTTGTGCTGGACAGAGACAAGTAAGAGCACACGTGAATGTGTGTCTAATCTACTTTGGCTCAGTGCTGAGCTTACCTGAACGTGAGAAGGGATTGAGAATGTGTCCTACAATGCACTTTCAGAAATTGCACCTGTACTGCTAAGCCTAATTCTTAAAGTAATTCTATTAAGTAAGTTTTCACTACCCAATAATACTTTAAGATGTAGATATTCATGACTAAAAAAAAAGCTGACTCCAAACCAAAACCAGATTATTTATGTTTTACCATACTCTTTAAACAACAACAAAAAAAATGTACTACCTAATATAATTTTTTACCTCAATCTGAAAAAAGTACCTGTTGTAGTGGAAACGTGTTTAGGAGAATTTTTGTGTCAAAGCCATAACATGCTGATTTAGGGCTAAATTGTATAATATGTGCTGCTTATTGAGATTATAGTTTCATAATTTTTAAACATTTTCTTTTTATTTCATTGCAACATATTGGGCAAACAATGAGAATCTGGGAATTGTATGCATAAATCATTCAGCTTTGTTTTTATTTCTATTTAAAGGATTAGGGCATGTGAAAGTGAAGCATGTCTCCGCTGGTGCCTACCACTCTGCCTGCATTACCGGTAAGCAACTAACCCTTATTGGTCTACTTTCAACCCATAAAATGTTTCTCTATTACAGTACCTAAATTAAACTTTTATAACAAATCAATATGCATCAAAAACTACATTATTTTAACATCATGCAATTGTTTTGTCCAGTGTTAGGTGTCCATGCTTTTTGCCAGCAAGCTGTATATTCATTTTATTTATTTAGTACCTCAGAAATGTCATTTTTGTGTTAACTGGATAAATAAAGAGAGGCAAGGAATATAAAATGTAGGAAGATAAGACAGACAAAAAGGGTCTAATGTTGCTTAAAAAAAAAAACTTGAGCAGATGGTGAGAGCTGGCACTAAGAAGTCACACTGGAGACATAAAATATGCCATAGGTATGACTGCACCACACTAGTGCAATATTAAGAGCATTATTGGGGTTAGGAATAACACTTCTTTTAAACTATAGTTTGTGTTATTCTCACCAACTGTGGAAATATCTAGTATGTTGCATCTTCTTGGTCAGTGGAGTTGCTAGGTTTTTGTCCTGCAGTGTGTAAAATACTGTGTAGATTCTAGCTTATTCCATCGTGCTGTGACCGGAATGAAGACAAATTTGGGCATCACCACTATCTTATAACATTAGAAAAGACCTAGTAACTCCAAAAACTAAAAAAAACTCAGTTTTGAAAAAAATGGCAGTTACTAGGTTTTCCATTGCATGTGAGTATTAGTGTAACAACCAACCTCATCAGCTGGCATGATTTTTTTTTTTAAACTAAAACTCTTTCAAAATTTAAATTATTTAGATCTTAAATGTAAGCTATGGGGGCGATTATAAAATTATTTGCAATTATGGCCAGATATGATGCTGTGAAAATAAATGTGTTTTATCAATTATACTACAGAATAGTTCCAGAATACACCTTTTAGTGCTACTTTGACATGTCTTTACTGATGAACCTGAGCTCATTTGGTATTTTGGGTCTTTTTGATTATCTTTAATGATTAGTTATCCCAGTGACTAAGCTGTGTGGTATCAGACCCAGATTTGTGACCAAGTGGTGCACTATTCCACAGATTCCCCCACACCCCCAAAATCCACAGGCACCACAATGTTGTTTCCATACGCTCCAGGGTGTTCTTGTTGGCTGTTCTGCAATGCAGTCCTTTTACTACAGTTAGTTTGAGAGTTTGGTGTAATGATTGGCCCACAAAACTCAGGCACCCAACTTCAAATAGGTGGGTGGAGTTCCACATGCTCCCATCTTTTCCTTTCACTTTGTTTATACATACCGGCCATCTTGCTACAGCGTTCTTTCTCTACCTCTGCTCACATCCTAAACCAGTTGATACTTCTCAACTGCCGCAGCTGTGTCTCTGTTCTGTCGACAGTCCAGTCTTTACAAAGACTCCTGCTAAAATAATGTCAGAGGTTTCATGGTACATTGTAACCTCCAGAGGAACTGATCGATGGCCTTCTCAACTGCCTCCATTGTTGTTATTGGCACTTTGTAGACAAGAAGGGGCCAGAGGGGTAAGACTCCATGTTGGTACATCCAGACCAATCCAGAATTTTCCTGGAAGTCCCAGTTAGTCAATCGCAGTCAGCCAGGTTGTCAGTTTGCACTTGGTTTATTGCATTGTATCTGAGTCCTTCAGGGAACAGTCTACCTAGGCTTTTGACCATTTTTCTGTCACTATTTGAATCTGGTTCCCTCCCAAGGTAAAGTGGAACTGGTTGTCCACTCTTCCCTTTTATCAGAACCTGGTTTAAATCTCATTCTTGTCAATGACATGGGTTGTTCAAGCTGTTTCAGGAGTCATCTGCACGCAAATATAAAGTAGATAATGCTGTCACTGTTAGATCATCCCACGAATGTTCTGCTGAGTACCAGTTCTAGACATGGGGCTTCTGCGTTCCATATCTGTTGACTTGACAATTTTCATGGCCAGTGAAAACAGTGATGCCAAGATTATGCTGCCAGTAATTAAGACTTTCTTCAGCTCATGCCAGGGAAATGTTAGTGACCATGTGCAGACCATTAAACAGAATATGCTATAATAGTCAAGAGTGAGATTTTGTGTCATCTCTGGAGAATGTTGTCATGTCAGTGTTGTTTCAACAAGCTTGTGTGGGATGAATCCATAGGCACTGGTTAGATCTAGCCAGAGGGTGTCCTCTGTTTTCCCTTGCCTCCCAGATCAGCTGGGTCACTACTCTGGTGTTCTAGGCATCAAGGTGCTCCTGAGATTTCCCCGTTCTATACTGAGTTGTCAATATATGCATTCTTTAAGAGGAGCTTATTTATATGTTGTGCCACAATCTTGAAGAAAATCTTCCCTTTGATCCTGAGTAGCGAAATGGTACAAAGCAGCTTGAAGTTGCTAGAATTCTCTTCTATCTGTATCTAGGCACCCTTCATTATACCACCATTGAGCTACAACCTTTCTTTTCTGCCAGATCACCTTTAAGATCTTCCAGAGTCGCAATTGGGCACTGTTTATATTCCTCAGCATCTTACTTTAGATTTATATTGTTAGAATAGCTTTAAAATCCTTATGCATTTCACCTATTACATACCAAAGGTTTAATACTCAGATTGCAATTAAAACAAATTGGTATCTATGTCAAACATGGGAAAGTACACATAAAACATTTTGGGTCAGAGTTTTTTGGACTTGAACTTTTTTGGTCTTTACATGTTTAAATTGATGGGCATAATATTGATTGGCATTTTACTAAGTCTTAACAGGAGATCTCTAAAGATTGGGTGGTGGTATTTGATCCGTATTGGAGGTTGTAGTTAGTACATTATTATTTTTTGGAAAAGCTTTAGTTGGCTTTGGTGCAGAGAATCTGTGGCCTATTATGAAATTTATGTATTGCTCAAACCTTTGATGCAGACATTCATGAAAATCAGTGTTATGAAAGACGTTTTTTAACTTCTAGAAACTGATACCGCAAACACAGACTTTGTAATTTGTTGCTATCATACAAATGTTCATTTTGGTGAATTTGGAGCTGTGCAATTCAAAATGTATTGGAAGAGTGTTTTGTTTACACAGTGAACAAAATACTTGCAAGCTCCTAATAAGCAGTGAATTAATATTAAAATGATCCCAAACATATTTATTCCTGCAGGGACAATTGTTAGTGCAAGCATTAATAATATTTTGAATATTTCACTTTATACCAACAAAGTGCATAAAGAAAAAATATACAAATTTGTCCTATGACAGCCAAGTGACTTCATTTAACATTGTTGTGATGTCTTCTGCCAAATCTAAAGGCACTGGATCTCATTCGTGAAACATGAGCAGAACAAATTTGTTTATAAAGCATTCGTAGAAGGGAAATCTGATATTTATCAATGTTTTAGTAAGGACTGATTGTTCGTAACAACAAGCAGATCCTACGCATACTCAGTACCAAGTGTAGTTCGTGTGTAAATAATAAAAAGCATGATAAATGAATGCCATTTGCACAAAAGAAATTTTAAATGAATGCAATATAATACTGTATAAAAATGCAAATTATAAATTACAAGATATCTCATCCTTCAACAGAATCTCTGTAAAATTAGCTGCTTGTTTGATGATTATTCAACAACACAAGTGTCTAATTTTGTTTCTCATTAAACACATCACACAGGTGTGTACCTAATTGAGTCTATTTTCCTATAGAGCACATCAGTTTGAACCTGATTTGATTGAACGTAACAATGATCTCGCACTAATGAATGATTTGGCCCAGGGCACACTGACGAGAGAACACAAATTCTGGGATCGCACTGAGATGTTTGCAGAGAGTGATGAATAGCTGAATAGTTCTTTTAGACTACCCAGACCCATTCTGGTGTATTTATGCAATATTATGAAAAGATCAACAACAGGAAGTGATTGTAGACAGGTCTGGGATTTCTCAGCCATCTCTGATCCCCGTGCTCCCTGGAGTACTTAATGGCATATTAACACTAATGTGGAATTATATCCAGTTCTCATATGATGGGGAAAGGCAAGTGGAAGTTAGTTGAGGGTTTTACAAGCTGACCAACCTACCCAGGGTCATTGGTGCGGTAGACTGCACGCATGTATGCTTCATCCAATGGTGCGTTTGCATATATGAATAGAAAACACTTCCATTATATGAATGTGCAACTTATATGTGATGCAAAGTATGTGCTGCTTAACATCTGTGCCCAATGGCCCGACAGCGTGCACGACACTTTCATTCTGCAGCACAGCTCCCTGCTGCATCTAGAACAAGAAACTGTGCAAGATGGCTGGCTTCTCAGTAAGAGTAACAATTTTTCATATAGATTAAATGTATTTATTTGAGAGGTATAAATAGGCCGATTGTTTATATTCATAGGGGGCAGGGGTTACCCATTGAAGACATGTATTTATTTACCTATGCAGTGCATCAAGAAAAAAAATGAGGTTTTACTTATGGTTTGTGAATGTGGTGTAAGATTTTAGTAAAATCACCTTTTAAGTGCAAATGTGTTCGGTAATTTACGAACCCACTGAGACCCACTGATTCTAAAGACCCGTTGGGTGTACTATTGCATAGCTTAATAGCTCATCATGTCTCATTATCTGATGTTTAGAAAATCTACTGTGGCTGTTTCATTAAAAAAGCTGCTGCAAGTATTGGTGTTACTCTGAGCTTCTATGTGTCACAGTCAGTCTGTTGTGGAAATAAGCAATGTCTAGATTGCTAAGGAACTTTTAATAACAGATGCATATTGCTTGTCTCATGCTTTATGTGGTTGGCTTTGCTGGCCTTAAATAATGCAGTGATTAATTTTTTTGGATAATATAATGCTATATCTACTTTTTAGTAATTGTGTAGAAATGGATTTTGCTTTCATAATGAGGTTATCCTCTGTGTTGGAAATTCAGATCTTAGTGAGTTGAACATTATTATACAAAATAGATGACATGAGTAAGAAATAATTCAAAATCCAGAGTAAAGATATTACATATTGGTTCAGAATGGGGCCATGTGCACACACTTTAGTACTGGGTTAAAAACCTTTTATTGGTTTTAATAATAATAATACATTTTATTTATATAGCACCTTTCTCATGTACGCAATATGGCATTGGGTTATGCAGGTGTTAGAATTTCTTATTTATGCTGTATGGGAAAAAGAAGTGGGAGGTTCTGTACGCTGGTCAGAAAATGTTGTTGAAATGACAAAGGCATCCCTGAGAGAACACCATTGGGAAAATGGCATTAGACATTTCCAGTCATGAGAGGTCATATAGTAGATAACAGGATCTCCTACTCATATCCTTCCGTTGCCTGTTGTAGATCAGAGTCAACAACTATAGCCAATTATGCCTCATTACAACACATGACATTCACAGAGTGGGAATTTGATGAATGTTGCTCAGATTGCATCACTGTTTAAGTTGTCTGTATGTGCAAGTCATCTAGTGGTTATTAGTGTTTGCAGGGTAAAGGTAATATATATTTCTGAAACTGACCTGATAGCACCCTGAACTTCTCAAGTGTGACACCACTTTGGAAATGGTTGGCAGTGATGAGCAGTCAATAACAGGCTTAGTAATAAATATCATGGATAAAGTACACCTTCTCAGAATCGCCAGGTGAAGGTCTGAACTACCACATAGCGCAAATACAGAACACCGCATTTCTATAGATGGCAGAAAACTTCAATATGGAATCTGTAATGGGTGTTTAGCAGTCTGTCAGACCTGCATTGATTTTATTTCTTTGCCTTTAGTATCCTCCCTGAAAGCAGCAATGCCAAAGAAATTGTAAAGAAAGCTTTTGGATTTTATATCAGTCTTCATCCAAAAGTCACACAGACAGGGTGAAGATGTGTGGCAGGTAATGCATTACACTCACCACCTATGAACAGATATTTTGGACCTATGTAAATTTACTGCGTTCTGTGAAGGACAGCCGGGTCCCATGCCTGGCAGGGACGTCCCTGCTGCATCTCTTCCGGGGGATCCACCATGGGCAGCTCAATACCTCCCCCGGGACGCTTGGTGGCAGTCTTCCTGGCGGACAGTGATCCCCCAGCCTAGCGCATGGCTCCATGGGAGATGGAGTCCTCCACAGACTGGTTGGGGGCTCGGATGGCCGCTAGGGGGAGCTGCATGGAGTCTGCAGCCCGGCTGGTCAAATCTTCAGCCCCACCTGGAAGTGCAATTGGAACCAGGAGGTCAAGCACCTGGATTGCTTCCGGGTGGGTTATAGAAAGGGCCAGCCACCACCACTCAGGAAGGCAGGGTTGGGATAAGGAGGACTACGCTTGTGGAGGAATGGTGGGAGAAGAGAAAGAATTGTTGGTGTGTGGAGAAGAGTGTTTGTGGGACTGTGTATTGCCTGTGGGTCATGGGGAAGATGTGCGCCCACAGGTGAAGAAGGAAATAAAAGTCCCTGGTTTATTACGTGCCTCTGTTTCCTTCTGTGCCGGGTCGGGCGCCTGTATAGCGCCTTTTCTACAGTTCTTTGTACTTGATGCTGTACAAATGTTGAACTGTCATCATTTGGCCTTGTCCAGTTGCATTGGAAATCTAGTGTTGGTCATGAGCATTGTAGGCAAGCAGACCTAATCATATGCAACACCTGACCATGCAGATCTTCCATGCTAGCAGTTATACTGCTTTATCATCAACCTTTTTTTTCGTAAATTGGAAATCAATAAAATCACATTTCATACTGTAAAAGCCCTACAACTTAGCACTATCTAACTATATGAGGGGATAATATACTAAATTAAAAGTATACAGAAAAAACAACAACCTTCTATCTACCTCTCTTGAATCTTACTCATTCGTCTAGCTGATGCACCTATGGCAACGTTCACCTGGGAGGACAGACATTTATGATGACCAGAGGTGCATTCCAGTTGGCCGTTGAGCCACCCCCTGCGCAGCCGCTGCTGCCGCAAACTACAAACAGGCGCCAACAGCAGGCACAACAGGCAGCAACAGGCCTTTTGTGTTGATTTATGTGTGAAACCATCCATTGCTTTGTGCGCTTTTCAGAAAACTGAATATTTTGGAAAAAATATTAGCTCTCAAAGAGTTGCTACTGAACATAGACTGTTTATGCAGCTCCCAGATAAAAGAAAATGTTCCTGCTGGTATCAGATAAAAAAGAAAACAGATTTAGAAATGTTAACTTGTTGTTGCTTGGAAGGTACCTGTTATAATGTTGTGATCGTGGCTCTGGACTCTGAGGGTAACTTGTTTTTCTATAACAAGCTAGATAAAACATTAATGCCCTGGCAGTGGCAAATAGCTTTGCTTTTATATTTGATTTCGTTAATGTTTAAGTTGAGATTTACAAGAAATATTTTAATTGCTACTATGTAAAGGGAATACTGCTGTTAAAAAGCACCTTATTTGTTTAAAGTGTTTGAAAACCAAATACAATACACTACTCTTGAGTTCATTATTGAATTTTGCACATAACAATGTGATTGTTGTGATTGTCTACGATTAATCATGATTAATCGCAGACCAATCATGCAATAAATCGCGAGTAAAATTTTTAATTGCTACCCAGCACTAATATATGTATGTATATATATGTATAAGAATTCAACCCAGTAGTTATTGAAGGTTTCCATGTAATTGGCTGGCCTCATCATTTTGTGACTTTTTACATTCCTTTGAAAATGCACCCAGCTTCCTCAGCCTAATTTAGACACTCTCTGTTTTCTAGATTTTCTTCAGCTTTGAATTAACTGAAAATAACATTTTGTTATGTATATTAGTTACTTAGGGATTAGTTGCTTTGCCAGATTATTCTTTGTATCTTCACTAATTGTTTTCAGAAGAATACAATAGCAAGTCCCATCTTAAAAGCAAACAAGCTGCGATAAGGAAACTTGTGTAAAGAAATTTTTAGACTAAGAATAACAATTGGTTAAATGTTGACAGGTGTTGTTAAAAGACAAAAAAAAATAAAATAAAATAAGATCACTAAAAAAACAGAAGTATCCTTATCACATGATGTATGTTCTGACCAGCTTGCTGTTTTAATGCCATAGACACCTTTGTAAATACAGAAAAAAGTTATTTCCAGTATCTCATAATTTTACCATTTCTAAGATGAGATTCAATAAACATTGAGATAGGGAAATGTTCAAGCTTGCTAAAAACAGGTAGCTTATTTTATGCATATAACACTGCCATCTGCTGATGTGCAAGGATATTAGCTTGATTCTTTTACTCTGGAGCAATTGAAAAGAGTGGTATGTTATCTTTTGCCAGAAGAATCACTCTGGAATTCAAACCTTTCCATTGTTGAATTTAATATTTAGGTGTTTTCTTTTCCTTTTTTCTTAACAGATGAGGGTTGTCTATTTGTCTGGGGCAGTAACAAATATGGACAGTTGCCAAGCTCAGATGATTTCCTTCCCTTACCCTTTTTTATACAACCTCACCATTTTGAAGGAGAGAAAGTAACTTTAGTGTGCAGTGGGTGGACACACATGGTTGCCAGAACAGGTAATGTGAATTTGTTTGTTTAAATATGTTTACAGAAAAATGCTTTTCTCACCATTTACTTGTAAGGGTGTATGGTTTAAGGCAGAACACCTTATGTAAGCCTACATATCAACCAATTCTGTTCTTGAGATAAACCCCATCTAAAATTCCATCTCTTCTTCAAAGCATGACTAACTAAGTTGTGGTTTGGGTCTAACTGATGTGAAAATAATCAGGTAGATTTTTGTTTTATATCAGAGTAATTACATCTTGCCTGAAGAATGGGCCCGAGTTGCCTCTAAAGCTTGTATATTGTAATCTTTTTAGTTAGCCAATAAAAGGTGTCATTTTGCTTGACTTGGCACAGCAATTCCTTTGAAACTCATTAGACTGAGTATGATACAAAAATTTTAAGTGAAAGCTGCCCTTTTGAAAGAGCTTTCAGTGTTGGTGTTGGAAGATGCACTTTTAGCCTGTCAATGTAAAACTGTTGCTTTGAGGTTTTGTCTTTAGTCTGGCAGATATCTGCTCAGTGGTTTGTAGTTATTTTATTTTCATGGACTCCCACCATTGACCCATCTTTCACAGCTATTACAGCAAATAGTCTGATTGGATAAGTAATAATTATGCATGGCATTCTTTAAATTAAGTGGATTTGAAAATGATGTTACCCTAAGAATTATCTCAATATACAATTTTTGTAAAGTCATTAGATTTTTCCAACTTGCATTGGATTGTCAAATATGTAGTACTAGCCAACCCGCGGCGTACCATACGCCGCATAATCAGGCCGCTTTTTTAATGATTTTTAAGCACAGGGAAAAAATTAACATTTGAAAAATCTGTAATTTAATAAACCACCAAGAAAAGTAACATTGTAACAATGCACGGTACGAACCAACATACAATTGTCCGTGACTGAAAACTGGAGGACCGCTGTTGCGCCTTCTCTTCCCAGAGCGAGGGATGGGGGTGGACTGTGCTCGGGCACGGAGGGTGGAATGGGAGGAGAGGGGAAGGACGCCTATTCTGCCCCCTCCGTCATACTAGTCTGCTGATTTCTCGTTCAGTATGCACTGCCTGCTCATGTGCCCACCCCCAACTCGTCACCTGAGTCGTTTTCGTCTTTGCACAGTCCACATGCACCTGTAAATCACGTAGACCTTTCATTGTTCTTTGCGGTTCTGGCTGCTTTTCTATATATAATCCACCAAGTCACCCGACCATGGTAGTAGCGAGGGTGGGGGGGGTGAGTGTGTACAAAGGGCAGGGATGTAATCAGTGCGAGCGTATGACCCGCACTTACTGGGAATTCCTCGTTCGTGGGGAACAATTGCAAGCCCCGGTTTCCAGCACGAATGGGGTTCAATGGCTTACCCACGCCACTTTGCGCCGGGTAGACACACGTTGATCCATTCAGTGTAGCGCGCGTGCAGTAAAAGAAGATCTCATGGCAAGCCTGAAAGCATAAAATTGGAGCTGTGTGACTTGCGTTCTTTTCGCGGTTCGCTGTTCCTCAACATGGGTCAATTGTATGTGCCAGCCTGGATCTCCATAAGGGAATAGCAGTGGATAAACCATGGGGTCACAGTTCATATTGAGAACAGAGATACGCTTGCAAGCATCTCCCCTTGGATATATGCAAATGTCGCGTTGTGCAGGAGGTTCCCCATCTTTACTTACAAAGATAGCAGCAACATCAGTTTGACAGGACGAGGCGTTATACCTTCTCATAACCAGACTTGGATTTTCCATGAACACCATTCGTACAGCAGTAACAGGGTTACCGTGAGTGATAATGTCATGCATTTGCATGTAAGACTTTGCGAAGGGATTAACCTGTCGTATCATGTTGTCTAGTTGAAGCAACAAAATGTCACTGCAAGTGCTATTACATTCCTTTTGCAAACGTTGACTGGTAGCCTCAGCAGAATCGAAGATATATAGCTGACCGTATTGTGGTGACGTGTCAGGATCGGTATATAAAGGAGAGACCTGGTGATAAATTTGACCGTGGATTCTGAAAGCATACGGTCCTTGTCCAGATGGTTGAGCGATGTGTGCGCCCATTGACGCGAAAGCTAAAGCAGAGTTGTATTCCCTGATATGATCACAGTAATTTCGGGACAGCGGCTTCTTGCCAGTCAAGAGGTCTTCTAAAAAAGAGGGGGTTTGGATAGCGGTGGCAAAGACACATTGCCGGCATGACAACACTTAGTGTAATGTCCGGATTTGTTGACCTCTGCTGGCCAATGAAGAGCATTGCAAGAAGCACATAGTGCGGTAAGTAGGCCAATGTTATGATCTTGGGCGTGAATGGCGGTATCTTCTTGAAAAGCTGCAGAAAACTGAATGCCAGTTTTATGCATGAACGATTTAGTGCTGTGTTGACACTGAAGGGAATTGGAATGAGTTGTTTCGAAGCATTGCTGGCAATGTTCACATTGCATAATTCGTTCAGTGGAGTGTGTTTTTAAATGCATGTTAAGATATCTCTGCACTCGGAACATTTTTGAACAAATCGTGCATTGAAAGATCTGTTTGGAATGCGTTTCTTCAGTGGAGTGTGCTTTGAGAGATTTCTGGAGCGTGAAGGTTTTGGAGCAGTGTTGACACTGAAAAGAATTCATCAAGGAATGTGGTTTGAGATGGTTAGTTGGGTATCTGCGTATGTGAAAGTGTTTGTCGCAAAGTTTGCATACAAATGTTTGTGTTGAATGGATCTGCATATGGTTGTGGAGATCCATCTCACCTGTGAAGTCCTCGTTACAAAATGTGCAATTGAAGGTGAGAGTGGAATGAGTTTGTAAGTGTTTCTTGAGAGTGCGAGTTGTTTTGAAGCATTGCTGGCAATGTTCACATTGCATCATTCGGTTAGTGTTGTGTTTTTTTAAATGTGCGTTCAGATATCTCTGCACTCGGAAGCTTTTGGAACAAAAGGTGCATTGAAAGTCCTGTGTGGAATGCGTGTGTTCGGGGGAGTGTGTCTTTAAATGTTTTTCAGGAAGAGGAGAGTGGGCAGGTGACGTCACATTAGTGTGGCGAGCACGTGGGTGTGCACCCTGTGTGCACATACCGACAGCGTCAAAAGATGTCACCAGAAGGTTATCACGTGTGTATTTGAGAGGCATGAGAACCTCGTAATGCCCATGATCCAAAGGACCGCTAAAGAGCCGGGATATGGAGAGACGTTGGGCCGGATTGTAAACTCGAGGAGAGGCATGAGGACGTTCTTGGAGGTAAATGGTGATAGTAGCTGGAAGGATTTGGGACATTGCCACAATTTCTGCCTTGCCACCATAGACTCCGGACGTATTCATGTAGTCAGCGTATTGTTGAGCAGACTGTATAACAATGCCTCTGTGACTAACAACGATGGACACCACGTCACTGAAGTTATCCCAATGTTGGCAAACAAAGCCAACAGCCATGTTGCGAAGTTTGAGAGCAACAGTTTTGTCAATGACATTTTTCCAGAAAACCCCGACTGATAGAAACAAACAGTTACCTGATGCAGGAATTTCTATAACATTGAAAGAAGTGTTGTTTCCATGAAATACATTTGAAGCGGTAGCCATGGAGGGCAAATGAACAGTCAACGTGGCTCACAGCTGGATTTGGACCGCAGCACAGACCAAAGCGAGTGAGTATGTGTTTGATGAGCTGTTCGAGTTGGCAGACAGTGCTCTGAGGTGCGTTCCCTATCACGTGGGAGGAGGGGTAGAGTTTCTGGGTGGGGCTTTGTTGTTCCTTTCCCATGGTTTTCGATGGTGGACACGGTCGGGTGTCGTAACCGAAAAGAATAATGAAAAGTCAACGTGGCTCAGCGGTGCATGTGGACGAGCACAGACGAAAGCGACTTACGGGGTGGTCGGTGAGTTGTTGTTTCTGGGCAAATGAGCAGGCAGTGTGAATGCCTAGAGAGTGAGGGTGGACGTGGGCCGGGGAATAAGGAGTGTTGGTGGGCGGGGAAACGTTTTCCGTGTTCCTGCAGGACCATCTAAGAAGATGCATATTTGTCGCGGATGCGAATTGCTGCATGTAGGGTGTAAAACAGTTTGCGATGGTGCACGCGGTTGCGCGTCGTAACCGAAAAGTCAACTTGGCTCAGAGGTGCATGTGGACTGTAGCACAGACGAACAGAAATGACGGTGTGTTTTCCGAGGCGTCGCGTCCGAGTTGGTGGGCGTGGCTCTGCGAATTGTTGTCGTATCCAATGGTCTTAGAGTTGGTGGGCGTGGCTGTCTTGCGTGCTTTCCATGGGTGTCTACTTGTCGGCGGCTTAGTGAATTATATATAAAGGTTTATAGATAAATGAAAAGACTTGATGCTAGGTTTAATAAAATACCTGATTTTAAATAGTAATTATTCATAGACGAATGAGAATTTGCAAGTGACACTGCTCAATTCACTAGTTGATAAATAAATTACTGAAAATTAGAATGTATTTCAATCACACAAATTGTGTATTATCATTTATAATTTTCATATTATAGCTTCTATAGTTTTCGTAATTACCATAGTAAAATTAAATGTCTTAATAAGTAGAGTGATATATTTGTATTTTAAAATTAAGAGCTATATACAGTAATTTAATTTATTCATCTTCAAGGGATAATATTGTTGAAATACCTCACAATTAATTACAATGAGTAATGCATAGATAATATCTCAAATTACAATTTTTATCATTTTGCACTCTTTAAAAATATTAGCTTTTACGTAACACCTGAAGTTGATATAAAACCTGATTATTGATACTGTAAATTGTTTGCTGAAAAGATTTTTGAGTTTGACTTAGCAATTCACCCAAATCCTTAAGTAGCAGTTTACAAAAAAGAAAACATGGACAAGACAGGTATTACCCAAGCTTCAATATAAGCAGCAATCCTCAGTTTAAAAAAAAAAAAAAAAAGAAAAAGTGTTTTTAAATTGAGTATGTGACGCTGACCTTTATACCCATGCAATGCTGACAGAAGGAACAGACAAAGTCATGTTCACTAACAGGTAAAAGAGTCAGAAAACTGTGAAAAAATCAAAATAATGATGGTCAAAAGCCTAATACTAGTAAGAGATCTTAGGCTAACGTCTTCTTGGAAGAGTCTTTGTTTCCTTTAACACTAAGGTGTGTCAGATAGAGTAACAAAAACAAATGGATCAAATTCAAAGATGTCAGAAGTTGCCATATTTTATAGGTGGCCATGAATACACAAAGTATTACATTACTTGTGTATCATGCAACCAGCAAAAGGCATAGTGACTGTAAACAATATGGTCATACAAAGAGTGGTCTATAATAGTTGGGCAAATTCCAAAAAAAGAACAAAACTGCATTGTCAGAATTCCATTATAATAAATGTAAAAACAAATTACACTGACAGCACAAACTGTACAAAAATGAATAATAAGTTCAACACAGAAATTATGCTGGCAAAGATTTAAACATAAGGCTCAAGCTAGGAGGTAAAAGTATTTACCCTTGCATCAACCTTCAAGAAAGTCAATACACATAATGTGCACTTGAGTACAGGAAAATACAAAGTTTACAAATTATAATAACTGGAAAACCAATTTATTATCACGGTTGTTGTAAAGCTGTAGCAGGGTTACATTTGATAAGGCGTCTAAATCTAGAAGGATAGAAGTGGGTAAAAAATGAGCAGTCTACAGATGCTTTGTGAAAAAGGAATGTACTTAAGAAGTGCTTGTCACTTTCCTTGTGGCTAAAAACTAACAAAAACTGAAATGAAAACCTGTCTGAAAACTAAAGGCAAAAGGGAAAATAAAAACAAAAATAGTTGTTTTGTCATTTTAATTCTGCTTTTCACCACTCTAGTCCATGTAAGTGCACAGTTGCTGGCATATTTATTGTATATTATTTAAAATAATGTTATAAATGTAGCTAGCATTGATTTGTGTACATGAGCAAATATACCTCACTGCAGGTGTCAGAAACTGCGGATTTCATTGGTCTTTTCATCCATCAGTTAGCTTTCCCTTCTAGAACTGAGAGTGAGTACCAAAGCTTCATCACTTGTGAACGACTTACTCTGTGGATTTCATTGGCCAATATTGACCATCAGTCACAGATGTGCCGCTGACAGCGAATGGCATGCAGCTTTCACCAAAACTTCAATTAAAAGGTGCCTAAATTAAAATATGCCACATGTTACTTTGGCGACTACAGATAAATAGTTAGAAATGTAGAGACTTAGAGGATTTGTCAAGTTTGAATAACCATCTTCATGCATTAATTTCAGTTTGTATTCAGACAGGGAAAAAAATGTGGTGTTACAGAGCACATTCTTGTCACACTATCATGATAAACTTCTCAATGTGAAATGCTTCATTGATGCCAAATGGATGGACTGCATTCATTTTAACATATTTAGGATGATGAAGTATTGCAATGATTTTAACAGGAGATCTGAGTCAGTCTGAGTGTTTACTTTACAGCTGCCCAGAGGTATAGCAAATGAATAACAATTGTATGGTCAATGTCCAACAAGCTCATGCCTATAAAACTGTTAATTAAATCCACTCTTATCTTATTCATTGTTCCTTATCCTAATCATCATAGGTGATTGTAACATCGACACCTATATTCCTAGCAAGTATACTAAAATTGTCTTATTTGTTCATGGCTTTCTTTTTTTTCTGGTTGTTTCTTAATCTAATTAGTGTTTGATATTAGTTTGCATCCTGTGTTATCAATGTAATCTTTGCTTTTATTTCTATTGCATTCCTTTGACTTTTTGTGAAGTGTTTTGAGCATTTGAAATGTGCTATATAAATAAAATGTATTATAATTATCATTATAATTATCATCATTAGTTCAGGTTTGATTGCTCGCCTGGTCATTGTCTGTATGAAGTTTGCATCTTCTCCCCATGAGTATGTGGACTGAGTGTGTGTAACTTCAGATATTGTTTAATAGCTGTATGTCAGAAGTGTGTCATTAAGGTCTCTCAATTGCCAAAATATGTTTATTCCTACATGTGGTGTTACAATTACATCTTCCCAGTTTAGGCTAAAAGGGAGCTACCTAGGGTTTGCATGTTGCTTATTAAGTGAATGATCTGAGATGTTGCTATAATGTAAAAAAGTAAATATTTTACTGAAATGGTGCATTTTTTAATGAAACAAATACAAATCATTTCACTACAATCAGTTCATTACAACCTGTCTGAAGAAGGGACCTGAGTTGCCTTGGAAGCTTGCATATTGTAATCTCTTCAGTTAGCCAGGGGTCATTTTGCTTGACTTCTCACTGCATCCATAATAGCTAACATGGTACAACACCGTACTACTTTTTCCAATTAAACACTTAAGCTGCTGCACTTGAAACAAGCTTGCTGTCCAAACTCAAACTGTGTCCGTTTTAACTTAAAGGACAAAGTAAAGGTCTGAATTCGTTAAAGTAGCTTTTCTTGCTGTTTGTCTAATTGCACAGGACGAAAAAGCTACAAAAGTATTTTATCAATTTTTGTAATTTAGGAAACTACTCCTAACTTCAGCAAGATTTAGGATCGCTCCAGAGCTGCCCTAACTCACTAGAAGCTGGCAAAAAATGGCGTTCAAGCAGAGATTGGCATTCACATCCTGGAAAAGTATGAATCTTTTGGAAACACTGGACATCAATGAACCTATTAAAAGATATATTTTGACAGAAAAAGACTAATATGTGTAACAAATCTTGTATGTCACTTGATGGCTCCATCTGTAGGAGGATGTCATGCATCGTCAGCCAAAAATGAAAGTGTTTGTAGCACTATTTTTGGCACAGGGAAAACAATCCGTTTCTCGAATTTTGCACCAAACTTTGAACGCCCAATACATCAGGAAATTTATGCAGGAATTTATTCATTTCATCACCACTCCATGTAAGGTAATGTTATAGCAAGCCGTATTCATGCAAATTGTTTGACAGAACAGACACATATAGATTATTGCCCCAAATGTGGATTAGCACACAAGTGTGAATCACTAGGGATTTATTTGTATCAACACACAGCTTGTCATGCATGCATACTATCTTATAGTAGTAAGCATATTACACAGAGGGTAGGTGGGACTGAATGAGTGATTGACAGTGAAATGTTACACAGGTATACTGAGCTCTACTTTCCATGTACCCCTGGAACATTCATGTTACACTTGACAAGCCCACAGTGGTTCATGAAGACAAGTAGAGTCTCCTAGGGCACTGGATAAATATAGCTTCACAGAAGATAACTTTGGATCACAGAGAGAATCATGGCATGGGGCTCTGGAAGATGATCAGGGACACTGCAGTGCAGGAATAACTATGGCTAGTTTCAGTACCTATTATTTTGTGAGGCTTTCCCCATGGCTATAACAGAGGGAGGGTGATTCTTTGAAAGTATGGCTGTGGATCATTTATGGTTAAAAAAAATGTGCCCGTTATCAGGCTTTACTCTAATTCAGTGTGTGTATCTCGCTCTTCCATTTTAGTGCTTGTTACAGTGATATTCTTGATGTTATTGCAAAGTGGCAACAATTGCATGCAGCTTAGCACAGTTTACTCCTCCTCCTTCCGCTCCTCCTTCTTTTTTGAATATTATTATTATTATTTATTATTATATTTGTCCTGAAGCTTTAGCGTTAGTATAAGAAAACTACAAAACATTCTCATGAGTGCCATTTTGCAGCTACAGGTGCTGTAAATTCATGATGGCATTCTTTCTCAAATGTGAACAACTTCTTCTAGCTGGGATTAGGTGTGGAATGCTTCATAACTGCTGTTCATTTCTTTTTCTGAGAGACTTTTACTTTTTACTCAAAGTGCTTTTAGTGAGTGGGGAGCCATTCAACCACCACTAATGTGTAGCAACCACCTGGATAATATGATGGCGGCCATTTTTGCACCAGTATTCTCATCACACATTAGCTGGTGGTGAGAGAGAGAGCCAATTAGAGACAGGGGGTGATTAGGGGGCCAGAATGCCATGTAGGGCAATTTAGCTTCTGGACATCGGGATACACCCTGGTCTTAAAGGATGCCCAGGGATCTTTTATGACCACAGAGAGTCAGGCCCTTGGTTTTACATCTCATCTGAAGGATGGTGCCATGTTTACAGTGTCTCCATCACTGCACTGGGACATTGGGATCCACATTCAGAGCACAAGGTAAGCGTCTCCTGCTGGTCTCACCAACACCTCTTCCAGCAGTAACCCAAGCTTTTTCTAGATGCTCTCCCATCCAAATACTGGCCGGGCCAGACCATGTTTAGCTTCAGCTGGTATGGTTGTAGGACAACTTCTTATCCTAGTCAAACTTTTAATGCAATTCTGAGGAGCAATTCTGTGATGCTTGATAAATAAGGGCACAGTAGTTTCAGAAGTACTTTTATAAAACAGATAGTAAACATCTATATAGTATAAGTCCCACTTTTCAAAAAGTTCTAGTTTTTATAAGGATGTGTATTATGTGTTTGTATGTATGCATATTTGCAACTTGCCCATCTTATTTGGTGTGTGTGCAGAGTATAACTTAAAAAGCTACTTTGAGCTGGGGCTTTCTCTTGACCTTGCACAGTTTATTGTTAATCAGATCCTCCCTCTGGGGGGTTTCTAAAGACTTTTGAAGAATTTGTCTTTGTTCCTATGAGGGCTTTTAAGGAGACAGTTTCTCTTTCCCTAACAGCTTTATCTAAGAATCAGCAGATTTTGATACTCTCCAAAATACAAGCAATCGAATATGCTGAGTAATAGTAGCTGTGGAACTTAGGACAACCACTAACAAAGGTTAAGCATTCAGCAAGCAGGATGGTAAATGACATGTGATTAGAGCTTTGCACTATTTTAAAATTATTTTTAAATCTTATTTTCACTTTGGAATGAGAATGGTAGTTTTAGTAGGATTAAGAAGAACAAAGATTATTTTTTGATTTTCACTTTATTAAGTTTTGATTTTTTTTTTCTTGATTTTCTGCATTTTATCATTTGATATTTGTGACCTGCTGTGGGAGATCGTTCCCTCCTTGCATACTTATACCTTTATCCTTTTGTAGCTTATGAAATTCACTCGTTTTGTTGTTTTTTTGTAATCAAATAAACATTGAAATCGAGTAACCATTAAGAAGAAAGCATAAGCAATCAATTTTGAGCAAAATAGAAGTCATTCACCCACTCCCTGCTGATGCAGTCCAACCCTGAAAAGGTGGCCATCATGTGTTTCAGTGGTAGAGAAATCCACTGGGGACAGAAGCAAACACACATGACCGCCTCCAGAGCAGAATAATTAAAAAAAGAGTATAAAACAAACGTGTAAAGAGGAGAATCAGAGATCAAATTTGCAATGTGAAAACCTGGCTATCCAAGCTATCTATTGATTATCTATTGATCTGAGCAACTGAAAGTTCAACTAAATGTAAATTTAAGAACCCAGCTCTCCAAAAAGTAGAGATGAAAGAGACAGCATATTTCCAGTGAAAGGCTAATGCTGATTTTGTAACATTTGTGCCATTAGAAAATAGTTTTTTCAGTTCTATCTGTATGTCTGTCTCTCTTCAAGACCCTTAATCCCAAGGCATCAAAGGCATATGGTACGTGTTGGTAGTGTACTTCAGCTTGTTGTCCATATATATCCTTAGGAACCTATAGGCCTTCAACATTAATAGTAACAAAAGACAGTGTTTCCTTGGACCTCCTAAGGTCTACCACCATCTCCTTTGTCTTGATGGTGTAGAACTGCAGTTTAATAAGTTTGCACCACTCAATAAGGTCCTCCTCCTGCCCTCCTTTGTTATATGCAGGTGTTGGTGTAGGATCAGATAATACTTTCAGAATGGGTTTTGTAAGAAAAACTATGATGAACCATTATATCACAATGCTAGATATAACCCAGGTCAGAGGTAGTACAGGGCATTAAAGCCTCAGTTTGCTAGATTTTTAATTAGAAAACTTACATCAAAAACACCACAAAGTGTCATAATCATCATTTTCATTTTGCTTTTCTTTGTGAGGATATGGTGTAACTATAATAAAATACCAATTAAATTTAGGATAAATCTGCCTGGCTGAGCATTATAGAAAACTAACATTTATTATTATAACAGTTGACTGGCTATCTCTTCATTATGTAGGGAATGGTTTTGAAGGCTGTAGCTTTTTTTTTTTTAATACATTTTTATTTTCAAAAGCAGAACATCACAGTGGCATACTACTCAATTCAACTAATAATAGTATAGGACAGAGTGACATTATCCATTTTGCCAAGCTGGAACTCAACGCCTGGCTTAGTGAACTACTGGCAGACACTCTTATTGCCAGTTAAAATATCTCAGTTTGCCTGAGTGGGCCTCCCTTTGGAATGCAGCATCTACAGCCTTATTAGATAAGATGACCAATACAGTCTGGGACATATATGTCAAAGGCGCAAACTGGACCATACATCAATGATGAGCAACAATGATGAATATAACTTTGCACCAGTGGTCAACCAAGAGGATGGACTTGTGTGTACCCAAGAAGCCAATGACAGTAAATGTATTCCTCCTTATAAGAATCCTAGTAACACCCTAACTAATTGCTCATCTCTCACTACAGCTTTACCTGGCTATCTCTGGCTGCTCATAGCCGGAATCCATAGATCATAGGGTGTGGCTGCAACAGAGGTTAAAGGAACCCCTTTACTCCAAAACGCAACTGTGCTACGCTAGAAGGGTGGAATACTTATCTGTATTGGTTTCCATTAGTTCAAACCTGCTGCAGCAGCAAGTGAATGGGTGAGAGAGAGACTGAATGTAAAGCATGCACTGGAACAGAAACTTACTCATCACCAGTTGATCAGAAGACACTTGCTATCAACAGAGGATGCTGTATAAAATGCTCTTGAGAAACTGAGTAGCAGCCTCATCCCAGATTTGTGACACGAGGCGAAGGACACCTCCTGAACAGAGGAAAGAAAACTTGCAAAAAATCCTAGAGAGAGCTGACCAGAAAATAAATAAAGCATCTCTTACCTCATACCATAAGTAAAAATGACTTTAATTTTGAGAACTATGTATTAACTATAGTTTAATAAATGCAACAAAGACAGCTAATGTATTATAGTATTGGTATATACAGTGGTGTGAAAAACTATTTGCCCCCTTCCTGATTTCTTATTCTTTTGCATGTTTGTCACACAAAATGTTTCTGATCATCAAACACATTTAACCATTAGTCAAATATAACACAAGTAAACACAAAATGCAGTTTTTAAATGATGGTGTTTATTATTTAGGGAGAAAAAAAATCCAAACCTACATGGCCCTGTGTGAAAAAGTAATTGCCCCCTTGTTAAAAAATAACCTAACTGTGGTGTATCACACCTGAGTTCAATTTCCGTAGCCACTCCCAGGCCTGATTACTGCCACACCTGTTTCAATCAAGAAATCACTTAAATAGGAGCTGCCTGACACAGAGAAGTAGACCAAAAGCACCTCAAAAGCTAGACATCATGCCAAGATCCAAAGAAATTCAGGAACAAATGAGAACAGAAGTAATTGAGATCTATCAGTCTGGTAAAGGTTATAAAGCCATTTCTAAAGCTTTGGGACTCCAGCGAACCACAGTGAGAGTCATTATGCACAAATGGCAAAAACATGGAACAGTGGTGAACCTTCCCAGGAGTGGCCGGCCGACCAAAATTACCCCAAGAGCGCAGAGACGACTCATCCGAGAGGTCACAAAAGACCCCAGGACAACGTCTAAAGAACTGCAGGCCTCACTTGCCTCAATTAAGGTCAGTGTTCACGACTCCACCATAAGAAAGAGACTGGGCAAAAACGGCCTGCATGGCAGATTTCCAAGACGCAAACCACTGTTAAGCAAAAAGAACATTAGGGCTTGTCTCAATTTTGCTAAGAAACATCTCAATGATTGCCAAGACTTTTGGGAAAATACCTTGTGGACTGATGAGTCAAAAGTTGAACTTTTTGGAAGGCAAATGTCCCGTTACATCTGGCGTAAAAGGAACACAGCATTTCAGAAAAAGAACATCATACCAACAGTAAAATATGGTGGTGGTAGTGTGATGGTCTGGGGTTGTTTTGCTGCTTCAGGACCTGGAAGGCTTGCTGTGATAGATGGAACCATGAATTCTACTGTCTACCAAAAAATCCTGAAGGAGAATGTCCGGCCATCTGTTCGTCAACTCAAGCTGAAGCGATCTTGGGTGCTGCAACAGGACAATGACCCAAAACACACCAGCAAATCCACCTCTGAATGGCTGAAGAAAAACAAAATGAAGACTTTGGAGTGGCCTAGTCAAAGTCCTGACCTGAATCCAATTGAGATGCTATGGCATGACCTTAAAAAGGCGGTTCATGCTAGAAAACCCTCAAATAAAGCTGAATTACAACAATTTTGCAAAGATGAGTGGGCCAAAATTCCTCCAGAGCGCTGTAAAAGACTCATTGCAAGTTATCGCAAACGCTTGATTGCAGTTATTGCTGCTAAGGGTGGCCCAACCAGTTATTAGGTTCAGGGGGCAATTACTTTTTCACACAGGGCCATGTAGGTTTGGATTTTTTTTCTCCCTAAATAATAAAAACCACCATTTACAAACTGCATTTTGTGTTTACTTGTGTTATATTTGACTAATGGTTAAATGTGTTTGATGATCAGAAACATTTTGTGTGACAAACATGCAAAAGAATAAGAAATCAGGAAGGGGGCAAATAGTTTTTCACACCACTGTATCTTTCTATTATAAAAAAAAAATCTTGGGAGGGAGACAAGATGTGATCTTCTCAGAAGACAATTTGAGGTCCTGCGAAAGACACTTTAACGTCACGTGAGACAAAAGACAGCTGCTGTAAAGGCTTTTAAATGATCGACACGCAGCGCGACAAGCAGAACACACACCTCGTCAGCAGCATCACAAAGCCAGCAGCTGATCCGTCTGCATCTCCTTAGCGAGCATTCAGCCCCCCACCCCTTCACAACACGAGTGGGAGAGATGCGAATTGGCAGTAGTGTAGTGTGCCTCCGGGGTGATTGAGCAAAGCTATCGAGATGTGATCATCTCGGAGAGACACGTTGACGACACGTGAGACTTGACATTACAACCTTAGGAAGCAAAACCCATGAGACGGTGACTTTTGAACATCATGTCCTACTTACAAACAATTTAAAACAAGGTCACGGACATCTAACCTAGGAGTTTTTGAAATGCATTTGGCAGACACACTTCATGTCCTCCCAGCTCTTAAATCACACGACAAATGACAAGCAAAACCTGTGGCTCGCCAGCAGCAGCAAGCCAGCAGATGATCTGACTGCATCTCCTTAGTGTGCATTCAGTGCCCACCACAACCCCCACCCCCACCCCCTTCACAACGCAAGCAGCAGAGACGCGAAGTGGCAAAAGTACAGCTGCTGTACAGGCTTTTAAATGATCAACGTGCAGCGTGGCAAGCGAACAGATGATCCGACTGCATCTCCTTAGCATGCGTTCAGCCCCCACCCAACCCACAACACAAGTAGCAGAGACGTGACGTGGCAAAAGGACAGCATTATATGTCCTACGAGAAAGAGATTTAACCACACCCGGGGCTGGAAATAAAGGACAAATATTGTTTATACAAAAGTTTTATTAAAGTAAAAGTGAAAATAATGCATATGTAATAATTCCCATGAAAATAACAATCTCTTTAAATTGTCTATCCGGTAAACCAAACCCGGGGGTGGGCAAGCAAAGCGAGCAGGAGGCAGAGCCCTAAAGTGTATTTAAAAGCTTGTGAGGTTTGAGGTATGGCAGCATTTCACACATATGTATGCTGCATAACACAAACACAAACAGTGGTGTGTAGGGAAGTTGGTGATAAGTCAGGGGAGAGGCTAACTTCTTTGAGCAAATGAGCAACACTTATAGGCAATAGAAACTTTATAACCATCCAAAGCACTTATCTATCTTGAACACATAAATTGAAAAATAAGACTTTATAAGCTATGTGCCTATTTCCGCAAGAGAGAAAAAGGTCTTTCTAAGTCAAGATATGCAATTGATAGGTTATGTGCACTTTCCTAAAGGAGAGAAAAAGTTAAGCTAAGCTTTTGTAATTTTATGTTTTGTGTTGCTTATTGTTGTCTTTTGTCTGTCTATATAAATATATTATTGTGTCTGCTCAATGTTCTTTTTCAGAATAGGTCTGATTCTGCCAAATCTTTCTTGTAATTAAGCAAATATATTCAAGAATGTTGGTAGAAGGGAGTGCCTTGCTTTTCCAACCTTAAAGAATATCCAGTAATCCCTGGGATTGTAGTCCATATAATAATTTAAAAGTGATAAACCTTTTCGATGCTTGTTGGACTTCCCAGTATGCAAACAATATGAGGAGCAGTAACTGATCCCAGTTCCTTCCACTCACACTGACAGCCTTGTACGTCTCAACTAAACAATCAGTTTGAAGATGGTAGACTGAGGTTTTTAAGTGCTTTATTTTGAGTAACTTGGCGTCTTCTCAGAATATCTCCTAAGTACAGGCCGTCCCTTTGTCTGTAAGTGCTTCCTTATAGATGCTGACATATGCAAAGACGACTGGGGCAGAGTTTCAATCCACGATGGATCACTGTCTGCCTCCGTAGAAGTGTCAGTGTTATGCAGTATTGCTCATGTCATACTAGGAGGCCATATGACCCACCTCCCGAACCAATGCAGCACACGGTAACCTGAGAAGTGGTTTCCCCATCTATTGCTAGACCCATTAAAACCCCAGTTGCAGTATGTGAACTTCTGTCTTTACTTTGGGACCAGTCTTGCCTGAGTATGACAGAATAGGGTGGACAGCGCAAGATAGATACAGGTTAGACTGGTCCTTCAGGTTTCCCACTGTTGTGGTAGCTTGTGCAGTATCTGCAGTCAACAATTATGATTTTACTCCTGGAATCAATGAGTGCTATCATCTTAAACCCATTTTTAACCACCATACCTGTATAGGAAAAGGGATAAGATGTTTACAAGTGCACAGTACCTCTCTCCTTGCACCCAGCTGCAGTTCATTGGCTTGTTGGGGTGAAGGCAGTTAAGAGTGATCTCCTTGACTAGGGTCGCTGGGTCAGAGCTGCATCAAGTAGACTCAGACTTGATGACACATCCTGTCCAAGTTCTGAGGTGATCAACAGGTCATTCTGAGTGCTTGATTTGCAAAGACAACTGGTGATATTCAAGGTTTCCAAGAATGAGTCCATATTGTTTCAGGTCTGCCTCTGAATCTGCTGGGTGAGTGAATTGGGAAGGGCATTTACAAGATAATCGCAGGCCACTGTCTCAAATAGTTTTTTTGAGTCATTGCCCTTGGGTCTCAAACTATCGCCCTACAGTGCATCTGGAAAGTATTCACGGTGCATCACTTTTTCCACATTTTGTTATGTTACAGCCTTATTCCAAAATGGATTAAATTCATTTTTTTCCTCAGAATTCTACACACAACACCCCATAATGACAACATGAAAAAAGTTTACTTGAGGTTTTTGCAAATTTATTAAAAATAAAAAAAATTGAGAAAGCACATGTACATAAGTATTCACAGCCTTTGCCATGAAGCTCAAAACTGAGCTCAGGTGCATCCTGTTTCCCCCTGATCATCCTTGAGATGTTTCTGCAGCTTAATTGGAGTCCACCTGTGGTAAATTCAGTTGATTGGACATGATTTGGAAAGGCACACACCTGTCTATATAAGGTCCCACAGTTGACAGTTCATGTCAGAGCACAAACCAAGCATGAAGTCAAAGGAATTATCTGTAGACCTCCGAGACAGGATTGTCTCGAGGCACAAATCTGGGGAAGGTTACAGAAAAATTTCTGCTGCTTTTAAGGTCCCAATGAGCACAGTGGGTAAGTGGAAGAAGTTCGAATCCACCAGGACTCTTCCTAGAACTGGCCGGCCATCTAAACTGAGCGATCAGGGGAGAAGGGCCTTAGCCAGGAAGGTGACCAAGAACCCGATGGTCACTCTGTCAGAGCTCCAGAGGTCCTCTGTGGTGGGAGGAGAACCTTCCAGAAGGACAACCATCTCTACAGCAATCCACCAATCAGGCCTGCATGGTAGAGTGGCCAGACAGAAGCCACTCTGTAGTAAAAGGCACATGGCAGCCCGCCTGGAGTTTGCCAAAAGGCACCTGAAGGACTCTCAGACCATGAGAAAGAAAATTCTCTGGTCTGATAAGACAAAGATTGAACTCTTTGGTGTGAATGCCAGGCGTCACGCTTGGAGGAAACTAGGCACCGCTCATCACCAGGCCAATACCATCCCTACAGTAAAGCATGGTGGTGGCAGCATAGGTAGGAAGAGAAGAAGCATTAGATAACAGTGGCAACACCTGGTTCGGAGTGTAACTACAATTGAACAAGCCCTGCGATTGTCTCCCAAGTGCACATGTGACACCTCTAAAAGAAAATGAGCTTTTTTCTAATTTGAGATAAAATGCAATGTCTTCAGCGCACTGAGATATAGAACACTATAGCTTTAAAAACTATATAACACCTTTGATAAAAAGAAATAACCAGGGTTTAAAGCAATGAAAATGAAAAAAAACATACAGTGATAAATAAATAAATAATAACTTTTCTGTAGAGGAGCGTCTCTGTCTTGAAATCTTCTCCACTTTTCACTGACCACATTAGATGTCACACTGAACAATCTCTCGCTATCCATTGTAATACATGGGACTAACCGATACCTGTTGTTTTTCTAAAAATACTGTGAATTTTTATTTTCATGGAATTGGCACTTCAGACAGAAGTTCATGTACCTGCTGAAAATAAAACAATTTATATAAGCAGCATTATGTTCAATGCCATCTTTTTATATTTGAAAAATAGAACTTGCGCTCTGGTTATTTCTAGGGCTGTCAAATTATCCAATAATTAGTATTAGACTCTACATATTATAAATAAGTATTTATTCAAACCTAAGGTAACAAAACCATGGGTGCTACATGTTTATGTATTCTGTATGTACTGTATTTATATATTCTTATTATTAAAGTACTACTTTCTCAATTGTGATGAGTTTGTAAAGCATGAGTGAAGCGATGTTTATTAAAAAAAAGTCTGCCTTATAATTGAGGCTAATACAAGGTGAGCTAAAGTGAAGTACAGTACTACATTTCTCAAGGTCATTGCACAAGGTAGAAGCAGCTGAGTGGGTTGGGCTGTGGGGTACCTTTGATAGGCGATCCTTTGTAGTTTTCATTCGGCAACATGCCTTGGTCCGGTGTTCACCATGCTTTCACTGTCAAAGTGTTCTTCAAAAACAACGAATCCATCATCACTATGCAACATGGCTCTTGAATGCACTTCAGCATTCCTTCTAACATTGATATCCCAAATTGAAAAACAATTCTACAGTAGCTGGCTAAATTTTGACAGATGGTAACAACATGGAACAGAAAATCTACAGGTCATGCTCCAACTGTACAAACGACTGAAAACATCCAAGCTGTAAGGGCATCAATTTTGCAGTCTCCTGGCCATTCAGTGTGCAAAAATGCTTCCACCTTAGGCATTTCCAACACGTCTTTGAGGAGGACTTTGCACGAGGACCTTAATTTCCATCCATACAAAATGATGGTGGTGCAGGAACTCACCGAGAGAGACTGGGAGAGCTGTAGAGAGTTGTGCGTGAACATTCTGCAAACCATTCATAGAGATGCCATTGTCATGGGCAGTGGCGAGGCATATTTCCATTTGAATGGTTGTGTAAATAAGCAAAAGTTTCTCAATTGGGCTGAAACCAACCCTCACAAACTTCATCAGAGACCCATGCATAGTGAGTGTGTTCTATTTTGGTGTACCATTGCAGAATTTGGCATTGTAGGGCCTTACTTTTTTGAGGACGGGGGAGCAACTGTCACCATCACTACAGAACCTTACACTGAAATGCTAGAGAACTTTTTGTGGCCATATCTAGAAGAAATGGATGTGGTATATGCTTGGTTTCAACAGGATGGAGCAACAGCTCATACAGCGCAGAGATCCATGCAAGTTTTACAGGAGATGTTTCCAGGGAAGCTGATCTCCCTGCACGGCGATGTCAGGTGGCCTTCACGTTTGCCGGATCTCGCTCCATGCAATTTCTTCTTGTTGGGTTGTCTCAAATCGAAGGTATTGACACACCAATCTCAAAACCTGGAAGCCATAAAGGATGTTATTCGCCGTGAAATCACCGCTATTCTCCTTGAAATGGCCAAACGAGTCATTAGAGCGTTCAGAAATCGTCTCGAAGAGTGTATCACTAATGATGGACACCACCTTGAAGGCATCCTTTTTAAAAACACAGTGAAAAAAATCTATTTTGTATACCCTTTCTTGTGTCATGATGAATTTATTTTATGTTGTAGCGCTTTTGTAGAATAAAAGTTTGAAATGTGTTACTTCTTTTTTGCTCACTCTGTATGACAGTAGTGGAAATATGAAACAAAAGCCTCAGGTAGGAGGCTTATAAATATCCTTTAATCTTTGTATGTATCTGTTTAGCAAAAACGGTGATAAATCTAAAACAGAGTATAAATGTATGTGCTGTATCTTGGATGTTTAAACAAAGTTTGTGCATTTCTATCAACCACTTTAGTAATCCTGACAGTTGGAAAAGTATGACTAATAGTGCTTAGATTGAATGTTGGTTAATAAACTGTATACAAATGCAGCAGAATGTTTCAGAATATGCATAGTAAATCCTCCTAAATATCACATATATCAATACATAGTACAGGTCAAATCCTGTTATAGCGAATACCGAAGTATTGAAATTTTCTGAATAATGAATACTTTTTGTTGGTCCGGACAAACGTTCATACAACATCACATTTAATGGGTTCCATTTTAATGAAGTTATAAATTTCAGGGTAACGAAAGTTTTTTCTACTAAAAAGGCCACCGAAGATGATAATGCAGTGCTAAAAATGCTTAATGTCACGCTTATACTTTTGCAAAGTCTCTTTCTTTTGAGTCCAAAAGAATGCAATAAACTTGTGAAATTTCCAGTCTCGTGCAGTCTCAGTGAGGCTTGGCGAGAGTGTAGCTGCAACATCATACAGGTATTGCCGAATTCTGAGTCAGTGCTCCACCGAGCATCCGCGTGGGTAGTTGTGTTGTGTGTGGACACTGTACTGTTCAAGTTTTGTAAAGCTTCTCAAAGTTTTCTTTACGATGAACAAAAAAAGTGATAAATGCCGTCAGTTTACGCTGAAAAAAAAGATACATGTAACGTTTCATTTTCAGATAAAATATTTTCTGTAGTTTAAGAAGAGCTGTTTATACAGGTATTGTCGAGCTTGGGTCACAGAGTTGCACGAGAGACAGGAAGGTGAGTTCAGGTTTCCAAGGAAAATATTGGTACTTTATTTCTGTATAGAGAAGGCAAAAGCTGCTTGTATAGAGGAGTTGGAGTTGTTACTTCTGTACTCAAGCACATGAGATAGGAACTATGACATGGAGGCAATTTTTCTGCTTTAGCTGTCATGGAGTGGTGGCTCTGAGGCTAGGGATCTCCACTGGCAATCGGAAGGTTGCCGGTTCGAATCCCGTAAATGCCAATAGGGACTCTGCTCTGTTGGGCCCTTGAGCAAGGCCGTTAACCTGCAATTGCTGAGCACTTTGAGTAGTGAGAAAAAAGCGCTATATAAATGCAAAGAATTATATTATTAATATTATACTAGACAAAGAACCCGTTTCGACAACGTAAGATGAAACGGGCACGAGTGGATTAGTAATAAGTATAATTACCACAAACCTGATATAGGTGTATTGAAAGAATGCGTAATTGAATTAGAATGTGTAATTATGACTCTAGAGCTTTACTCGAAGTGGCCTTTCTCTTTGAATTGTTGCGGCCATAAATCCGCCGCCTGCCGCAATGTTGGGGTTGGATGTTGGTCGAAGTCACCTTTCTCTTTGAATTTTCGCGGCCGTAAATCTGCCGCCTGCTGCGACGTCGGTCTCGTGAGGTTTTTCGGGCAGCTGCTCAGAAGGCGACTGCGCATTCGGCTTCGGACGTGCGCAGAAGGCGACTGCGCATTCTGCTTCGGACGGACGTGAGTGAGTGAGTGAGGAGGCTGGCGAATTATGTATTAAGATTATATTAAGATTAGAAGAACCACAAGCAGCTCGGAATCACCGCTGTGGCAGACCAGGAGAGTGCAAGGAAAAGCAGATCAAAACCCAGTGTTAAATGTTTTAAACATTGTGCAACAAGCGTGTTAACGTGGTAATCCTGATCTTGAAGAGGACAACAATTGCTTTACTCTTGGTTTACTGTTTACGTGATGCAGCAGATCATCGATGGAGCTGTCCTTGTGCCGCTGCTATTAAAGATGGTGAATCACTGGAGACCCTGGTCATGTATTTTCCCCATATTTGTTATAATGAAATTTCCGTTATAATGAAATATTTTTATGATCCCATGAATTTCGTTACATTGGGATTCCATGTGTATCTAGCCAGGTAATCAAGCTGCAGCTTCTCAAGATAAAGTAAACAGTTATAATCAAAGTTGTCTAATTAATCCTTATAGCCTGATTTCCTTCTTTCCGTGTATTTTTGTAAGACATAAAAGGAACTGTGTAGTTAATCCATCCATCCATCCATTACCCAACCCGCTATATCCTAACTACAGGGTCACGGGGGTCTTCAGGAGCCAGTCACAGCCAACACAGGGCACAAGGCAGGAAACAAATCCTGGGCAGGGCGTCAGCCCACTGCAGTGTGTAGTTAATATTAATAGAAAATAATGTGGTCCTAGGAGACCATAGGAGAAAGTGGTCCTATGGCTAGGCATGTTCATGTTTTCTTGTGGCAGCGTTAGCAAGTTCTCTTTCCCAACAGCACAGACATTCGTTTACTACATTCATCCATCCATCCATCCATTTTCCAACCCGCTGAATCCGTACACAGGGTCACGGGGGTCTGCTGGAGCCAATCCCAGCCAACACAGGGCACAAGGCAGGAACCAATCCCGGGCAGAGTGCCAACCCACCGCAGGACACACACAAACACACCCACACACCAAGCACACACTAGGGCCAATTTGGAATCGCCATTCAATATGCATATTATCATTCTGCATGAACCCCAGAGTACCTATTGGCTATACATTTTCCTTTGTATGTCTTGTCATTAATGCCTGTCTTTATTATGTGTGATGCTGACTCCTTGCTGGTGTACTTTGTCTGATATAGTTAAGGCTGGCTGTCATTTTTGCAGTTTTTGATTTAATTTTCAATTTGTTTGACTAAAGGCTTAGGAGTAAAAGTTAACCAATTAAAAAAAATGTGCATACCAAAAGTTAAAAAAAAAAACTTTAAAAGAAATAAGTTTTCAACTTTACCTTTCAGAAAAATGGAAAATAAACATGAATAAAAATATTCAAAAATGAAAGGGAATTACTCTATACTGATATAAGAATCTTTAGATGTGTTTTTTTGACAAATTGCTTTAATAAGTAAAACTACATTTATAGTAGGTGTCAGCATTAGACAATTTTGAAAAAGGAATTTCAGAAATACAAAGCTTATCCTTGAATGTTACTTTATAATTGGTTTAATTTGTGACTTTGCTTTCAGGGATGGTTTGGTTCTTTTTTGATTGATCTATCTATTTTCTTTATCCTGTTTTCCAACTCATGGTTCTTCACAATCAGAGGATGCAACAATGTGTGCGAGGCAGCAGAAGTCTGTCACAGATTACACACAAATACAGCCACACAGGCTCATGCCAGTACATTTTATGAATTCTCATTAGAAATATGAAAATGTGTTTAAATTTTGAGTGGAATTTCATTTAACCTGGTGAATGTGTATTAACCTTAATTACACTTGGCATAGGATGAGCTTGTATAGCGCTCAACAGGTATTGTACATGTTATGTAGTAAACAAAAATACTCTGCATTTTGGGGATTAGGCAGTGTCAAGAGGGTAATAGGTGGAAGGCAAATGAGGCTGGGATTCCTGAGCTGCCGAGCTTGCAAAAGCATAGTATACTGCCACCATGAACTCCATTAGAGATGAAGCAAGTTTTTTGTTTTTGTCTTTTTATCAGTAGTGGGATTTCTCTGAACAGTTTTGATTAAACTTTTATTTATTTATTAAAGTTTACCCAGTTCATTTTCAGTTTTATTATGACGATTATGACTTGAGTCTGTGTCACAGCAACATGGACTTGAATAATCAAATAGTCTTAACCAATAATTCACTAATCTTTTGTGTAAAATTGATTTTGATGACTTGTTTAGCTAAACACTGACATTGGTATTTAATATACTGTATGTGGTACATTACAGAGATAATGTAAATATACTATTGCATCAGCAGTTTTTGTATTTTCTAATAAACACTAGTACTAGGGTGTTGTACTGTGTTAGCCATTATGAATGTAGAGAAAAGCCAAGCAAAATGACACCTTTTATTGGCTAACTAAAAAGATTACAATATGCAAGCTTTTTGCTTGGCTTTTCTCTAATAAACACTAAATATTTTCAAGAGTTATGGTTATATAGTTTTGCTAATATAGATGCTTGAAATACTTTGAAAGGAACTGAAGGGAAGAAAATCAGGTAGAACTTTTTTATTTTAATGATACAGGTTTTGTGCCTCACATTCAAGAACATTTGAAAGATGACCCACAGAGCTTTGGCCGAATTGTGTTGTTTTGAGGAACAGGACAATTTGGTTGTATTACAGCCTTTATACTCTATGTATGCCAGCATATGCCTACTTAGCAATATTTTTCTTCCGATATTCTGTGTCCTTGTGTATCATCTTTACTGTTTGTCCTGAAAATATGAACCAAGTTTATACTGTAGATTTAAAGACCATAGTTAGTCAATGTGTTTGAGCTGGAAGGTATTATTGCTGGACATATGCAATTTAAATTTGAGTGGGGGGTTAGAGAAAGATTACAATTTTTAAAAACCAAACCTTAATTAAAGGACAAGTGTCTGTGTGTGTATCTGTGTGTCTTTCCAGTTGCTGTGCCTCTGTTATATGCCATTTGGTATGTTAATTGGTGTTAATATTTCTGTTGCACTATCTGTTGTAATGAAAAATGCAATGCATTTTATTATTAAATGCAGTTCAAGATAATGCTGAATAAGCTGAAGTCTTTGTTTATTACTTAGATTTTAACCACTTCTTAGACAGGTATCACAGCTAGTTACAGTAAATAATACTATACTGCAAGAAAAAAAAGAGTCTTTTTATTGTTTTTCTAAACAAATAACAATTTTAGGCACATCTAAGTAAATCTTTTTAACAACAATTGCCAGAAGACCACCTTATCAGTTTTGAATAGGTCTTTGATATAACCTAGTTTATGGGTGAATTAATAAACATTAGGAGTGCTGGCAGGGCAAGAGCTATTACTTAATCTATCTAATGTGGCTTTAAAGTACTTATAAAATAACTAAGTGCAAATTTAAAATGATAAACTGAATTATTGTGTTAATTCCAACCAGTTTCTTGATCACAGATCAATCTCTGTTGTTAATTAATGTATGTGGTTTATTTCAGAAATGAAATACACAGCACAAATTACTGGTAATGATAGAGTTGTGGTTCTGTAAATTGTTAAAGCATTTAGTACACTTGATGTTTTGTCTTATTTTTGTTCATTTGCATCAAAAGAATTGGTGCACTTAAAATATTATGTTTACTTCCTTTATTTTTAGCTGCAGAACTGATTAGATTTTTTAGACCAATAATAATATGTGGGCAGCAAAGATGACTAATTACCAATATATATTGTACTGATATTACTGGTGTGTTTCCTCGAAAATATCTGGATTAAATTAAAAAGATTAAGTGTATTTCACGAGAACATACTTCACGTTAACATTTAATAACACAGGATTAATGACTGTTCATTAAAAAGTACAGAGATGTCTGACATTTGTTGGTCACTCTGTCTTACTGTAAGTTTGCACTGCAGGTGAAGTGAACAGTAGCATCTAATTGTTAAATTGATAACTATAAAGATAAAATTATACCATGTTTTGACTTAAACATAAAGAATAAATTTCATTGACAGTAGTTTTTATATAATTTACTGTCATCTGACAATTATATGATGCAAAAACATTTTAAGGGCACTTGTTAAGGGTAAATTTCACACAAACATTAGGAAGTTTTTCTTCACACAGAGACCCATAGACACATGGAATAAGTTATGAAGTAGTGTGGTAGATACTTTAGGGACCTTCAAAATTTGACTTGATGTTATTTTGGAAGAATTAAGTGGATAGGACTGGCAAGCTTTCTTAGCCTGTTCCTGTGCAGATTGTTCTAATATTCTGTAATCTAAAATAAATGAATCACTGTGCATGTACATTGTTAAAATTGATTTATTTGAAATATAATTATGTACATATAATTCATATTATTTAATGAACATTGTTATTGTTATGCAACCGGCAGTGTGCCTGCCGTACAGTAGTCTTTTCCATCTATATTTATTTTTAGTTTTATTATCTTTAAAAAGCTTTACCAATTGACCATTGTAAAAGATCCAGCATTTAAATGCATTTTAATAACTTAAAGAACTTAAGAATACTAGTTCTAGATCATGATATTGGAAAATTTTATTGAAACTTAAAAAGGTTACACATTACAGATCTAGCTGATGAGCTGAGATAAATTGCTTGATTCTCTGTAAAGAGTCAGAATTTCCATCAATAGCTTAAGTTTCCTTTTTAGGTTGCATTAATGTATAATGTGAAAAGTACCTACTGCAATGGCCATTTCTGTCTGTTTGTATGAAACAACTTGTCTCCCAGTGAAATGTATTTGTTCATATTGGGCACACTTATTCTTTGAGGAAATTTTATGGAACAGTTCAATTTTCGTTGAAGTATCTTAAATAGACTGTTTTGTACAAAGTTTTGAAAATTAAAAATCTTCCATTAAAAGGTATTGATGAATTTGCAAACTCATCTATCTTAAAAAAGAGAAATATTCATTCAGCTTCAATTATAGATGAGTTCACTGTTTCAGTTTGCCCTGAGAGAGGTTACTTCAACTTGCAGATTTGGTATATTTTGCGTTTTTACTAGTCCAACAGCCACTGAGATTCCTAGTATACATTTTAGCTGTAGGTTGATAACATCAGTTCTTTATAATATTCAAAACTCCAGGAGAGGTTCATGAATACAAGTTGCTTAATACACAAGCTTGTGCCTCCTGCTTGAGGTAAATCAAATGTAAACATTAAAAAAGAAAAAATCTCCAATTTGGATGTGAATAAAGAGGAAAGAATTTAATAAATATGCACTCAGTATTTTCAATACACTAAATATAAACTCAAGGCTGCATTATTTGAACTGAACATTTTTATTGTAAAGAATTGATGTTATCGACTTGGAGCTAAAAGATGTTTGAACTAATTAACTACACAGGAAAGGTGCATCTCCCGAAATTCATAGAAACATATGATGGGTTTCAAAAGGAATACTGCAGTTGATATGCAGGCAGAAGATTGGAGTCATGGGGACATACAACCAAGATTGCACTGTGGCACAGTTTCTCTGGTGCATGAAGTAGCCGATTGTGCCAAAGATAGCAAGAATGGGGCAAAACTACAGCTTGCACTGTGTTGACTGAAAGAGATGCTTAGCAGTAAAATGTATGACTAAGACTGAGTTGAAGTAATGGTTTATCTGTGCCAGAAAAGCTGTGTTTTCTTCTGTTTATCTTTAGAATGAAATTAAAATCTTTAAGAATAGTGTCTCCTTTGGTATTCTTATTATACAATAAATCAAGCTCTTTCTAGATTTTAAGTTATTTGGATAATTTTAATTGTTTTTTTTACTAATAGTAACAGCTAGACAGGGAACTTAATGTAGTTGCTTTCATGTAGTAATATTGATTGTGATTTCACAATAGTATTGGTTATTTTGCATTTAAAATTTTCTTTTAGTAACTTCACTTTTGTTGATATTGTGAGGTTTGTGAACTTTTGTAGGCCCCTTACCCCCCCTCAATGGGACGGCACTGCACGCTAAAGCACATCTGTGGAGGACAGCTTCTTCTGTTGCTGAGGCAACGACAGGTTTGCAGTGCAGCAGCGGAGCGCCATGTTAACAACTATGAGCTGACTGAGATTGCGCTATACGTGCCTGTGGCCGATGGGTGATAGAAGGAACAAGGAACAGTATAACTTGGCCACTGACCAGGCCACAACTTTGCCCATTTGTTGTGTCTGTATATAGGAAAGTGGTGGCTTCCACTGCAATAAATAACCCTGCTATTCCTTTTTCAAGCTGAATAAAGCTGGTTTTGCTAAAGTACTGAGAGTCAGCATTGTGTTTTGGGGTGACTCACGCTTCACAATATGCTGTCATTTAGTGGGTAACTGAGTTGTGTGGCATTGTTACTATAGTTGAGAGGTGGTTGTTAGGATTTTTAGGTTCGTTCGCATACAATGCACAAAGTACTTATTGTGATAGATGGATATACAGACAGACACGGCTATCTGTATGCAAAAACAAAGTGCCCACCCTTACTCTTCAAGGAAATTTGTCGGTACAGTTCAATTTTTTTGAGATATCTTCAACAGATTTTGCTGTACACAGTTTCAAAATTTCAAACTCTACCATTGAAAAGCATTGTTGAATTTGGAAACTCATCTCTCTTAAAATGGAGAACCATTCTGTGCGATATGAAATCCAAATTACTGTTATAATTTTACCTTGACAGCAGTTACACAAACTTCTATGTTTTGTATATACTCCTCTTTTTCACCTCTGATAACCGCTACTATTAGCAAGTAGATCCTGAGTACAAGATAATGCATGTATGGGTAGGATCAATGTTACTGGCTATTCGTGTGTGCATGAAACAGCAATCCTTTGTTGGCAAGTCGAGTTAGGAGAGCGTGTAAACCACTGCATCAGCAAGTTGTTTCTGGTTTATGAAGTCCTGCCAGTGGCTTGACCATCTACAGAAGAGAATCAGTTGTTTCAGTTTGAAAATTTGCTCTTTGGTGAACTGTTGGTGGCTACTCATGAACCCGCGATTTCTGGCTCAAAGGAAAGCACTTTGCACCATGAGCTAAGTGGAAAGATCCATTCATCAGCTGCACAGAGCAGGTTTCTGAACTCCTGGGGCCTCGTGTATAAATGGTGCATAACAATGCAGGGTTACATTTTTAACTAGCTATTGAATGAATTCCCTGCATATGTAAGAAATGCTCCACAAGTCTTGGTACAGTGATCCCTCACTATATCGCGTTTTGCCTTTCGCGGCTTCACTCTATCGCGGATTTTATATGTAAGCATATTTAAATATATATCGCGGATTTTTTGCTGGTTCGCGGATTTCTGAGGGCAATGGGTCTTTTAATTTCTGGTACATGCTTCCTCAGTTGGTTTGCCCAGTTGATTTCATACAAGGGACGCTATTGGCAGATGGCTGAGAAGCTACCCAACTTACTTTTCTCTTTCTCTCTCTTGCGCTTTCTCTGATCCTGACGTAGGGGGTGTGAGCAGGGGGGCTGTTCGCACACCTAGACGATACGGACGCTCGTCTAAAAATGCTGAAAGATTATCTTCACGTTGCTACCTTCTGTGCAGCTGCTTAGTGAAGCGACATGCTGCACGGTGCTTCGCATACTTAAAAGCTCGAAGGGCACGTATTGATTTTTGCATGTTTGTTTTTCTCTGTCTCTCTCTATCTCTCTCTCTCTCTCTCTCTCCCTGCTCCTGACGGTGGGGGTGTGAGCTGCCGCCTTCAACAGCTTTGTGCCGCGGTGCTTCGCATACTTAAAAGCCAAACAGCCCTATTGATTTGTTTGCTTTCTATGTCTTTATGACAGTCTCTGCTCCTGACGCACACTCCTTTGAAGAGGAAGATATGTTTGCATTCTTTTAATTGTGAGACAGAACTGTCATCTCTGTCTTGTCATGGAGCACAGTTTAAACTTTTGAAAAAGAGACAAATGTTTGTTTGCAGTGTTTGAATAACGTTCCTGTCTCTCTACAACCTCCTGTGTTTCTGCGCAAATCTGTGACCCAAGCATGACAATATAAAAATAACCATATAAACATATGGTTTCTACTTCGCGGATTTTCTTATTTCGCGGGTGGCTCTGGAACGCAACCCCCGCGATGGAGGAGGGATTACTGTATTATAAATCCAGTCTAAAGACTTACTGCTTTAGCACACCCTGATTAGAGCTGCTGATTAGTCTATCTTATTGTATCTCTGCTTTATAGTCAGTTGTACAAAGCAAATTACAATAATTACGAACTGTTGCTGACCCATCTCTATTTTATCTCTATTATGGAGATCTTCGTAATCCAAGGATGATATGATTTAATTGGTTTAGATAGACAGATAGATAGATACTTTGTTAATCCCAAGGGGGAATTCATGTCCTGGTTTATTAGACTGCTTAGCATAAATTTATGCAATCTTTAAGAATGCTCAGGGGAAGCTGTTTGGCCAGTTGTCCTACAGCCATATGAAAAAGTTTGGCAACCCCTCTTAATTCTTTGGATTTTTGTTTCTCATTGGCTGAGCTTTCAAAGTAGCAACTTCCTTTTAATATATGACATGCCTTATGGAAATACTGCAGTAGTATTTCAGCTGTGACATTAAGTTTATTGGATGAACAAAAAATATGCAATATGTATCATAAAAAAATTAGACAGGTGCAAAAAGTTGGGCACCCCAACAGAGATATTACATCAATACTTAGTTGAGCCTCCTTTTGCAAATATAACAGCCTCTAGATGCCTCCTATAGCCTTTGATGAGTGTCTGGATTCTGGATGGAGATATTTTTGACCATTCTTTCATACAAAATTTCTCCAGTTTAGTTAAATTTGATGGGTACCGAGCATGGACAGCCTGCTTTAAATCATCCCATAGATTTTCGATGATATTCAAGTCAGAGGATTGTGACGGCCATTCCAGAACATTGTATTTCTCCCTCTGCATGAATGCCTTTGTAGATTTCAAACTGTGTTTTGGTACATTGTCTTGTTGGAATATCTAACCCCTGCATAACTTCAACTTTGTGACTGATGCTTGAACATTATCCTGAAGAATTTGTTGATTTTGGTTAAATTCATCTGACCCTCGACTTTAACAAGAGCCCCACAGCATGATGGAACCTCCACCAAATTTGACAGTAAGTAGCAGGTGTTTTTTTTGGAATGCGGTGTTCTTCTTCCGCCATGCAAAGCGCTTTTTGTTATGACCAGATAACTCAATTTTTGTCTCATCAATCCAAAGCACTTTATTCCAAAATGAATCTGGCTTGTCTAAATGAGCATTTGCATACAACAAGCGACTCTTATTAGTGGCGCGAGTGCAGAAAGGGTTTTTTTCTCCTCACCCTGCCATACAGATATTCTTTGTGCAAATTGCGCTGAATTGTAGAACAATGTACAGATACACCATCTGCAGCAAGATGTTCTTGCAGGTCTTTGGAGGTGATCTGTGGGATGTCTGTAACCATTCTCACAATCCTGCACATATGCCACTCCTGTATTTTTCTTGGTCTGCCAGACCTGGGTTTAACAGCAACTGTGCCTGTGGCCTTCCATTTCCTGATTACATTCCTTACAGTTGAAACTGATAGTATAAACCTTTGAGATAGCTTTTTGTAACCTTCCCCTAAACCATGATACTGAACAATCTTTGTTTTCAGATCTTTTGAGAGTTGCTTTGAGGATCCCATGCTGTCACTCTTCAGAGGAGAGTCAAAGGGAAGCACAACTTGCAATTGACCACCTTAAATACCTTTTCTCATGATTGGACACACTTGTCTATGAAGTTCAAGGCTTAACGAGATAATCCAACCAATTTGGTGTTGCAAGTAATCAGTATTGAGCAGTTACATGCATTCAAATCAGCAAAATTACAAGGGGACCCAACTTTTTGCACAGCCAGTTTTTCACATTTGATTTAATTTCATACAACTAAATACTGCTTCACTAAAAATCTTTGTTCGGAAAACACCCCAGTACTCAGACGTTCCTAGGAAATGAAAGACATACCACTGTTATCTTTTTTTGTTGAAAGTAAATTATTATGCAGGCTGAGAGGGGTTCTCAAACTTTTTCATATGACTGTAGGTCACCAGACCTTTGATTGTGCCCACCTTTGTCTCTGATTGTGTCTCCCTTAGAGATTTATTTTCACCAGGAATGCCTTTGACTGGAATTTCATTTCTTTTTCTCATTGTCAACTAGCCATATCTCATTTAATAATACTGTGTTGTCATAGCTTATGTTAATCAGTTTGAAATTGCTCTGTTTTTACTATGAGTTTAACCTAATTTGTATTTTTATATATGTTCATTATCTCATAGATATATAAAGATAAATTGGCTAAATGCATTGCGTATTTCTACTGCAGAGAAGATTAATGCCCTTTTAATGCAATGTGCTGAATTTCAATGTCTCTCTGCCCAAACATGATTATTTATCCTGGGCTGCTTCTAACAGACTCTTAGTTTTGTGTGTTTTAAGGAATTAATCATTCTATTCCTTCTATAAAATTAGAGTCATTAAAGTTATTTAACAGTGTTAAGAAAATTATTGCAGAATTTTGTAATTTTTATTGGTTTTATTATGATTAATCTTGTTCTTTCTCTAACTGACATTGAAGAGTTTTTAGGTGACTTCCTACACTTTCTGCTGAGGATGTTCTGAAGCTAGATGCTCCAATTACAATATTTAAACTTAAGCATATGTACTCTGGCAGACTTCCTGTTGAATTTAACTCAGTGTTTTGGGACCAACTGTCTGCTTAGTTTATGCACATGCAGCGTTCTGCTGGCTTCTTCATCAATATTAAATCAGATTAGAAATATGGCAGTTATCTGCCACTGCATAATATCAGATAAATTTTGACAAAACCATATAATTCAGCATAACAAATTAATCAATCCTGTTTACCTGATTTATCCAAAAAAATTGATTTGGTTATTTTAAGTTTCCCAAAATACAGCTGTCTATGACAGTGGTTGGTAACTTACTATATATATGAATGATTCTCTGTGTGAAGAATAACTTTATAATATTTATAGAAAATTTACCCTTAACCAGTTTCTGTTTCTGTGTCTGTGTTCTTGTTCAAGATTTAATTTTAAAATAACAGCAGGTACTTAATTAATACTTATAAGTAAATTAACTTGGTATTATTTATTAATACTAATGTCCTTCATAATTTTCAACACTTCAGTAATGTTACCTCTTAGCTGTCATTTACTTAGAATGAAATATTTATCCCATTAAATCTTTCCTCATACCTCATACTTTGCATTCCTGCAATCCTTGTCTGTACTGTTAGGTTAATTTTTATAATACAAAAGCAGCACAAGCACATCATATAGCTTAAGTACAACCTCTCTTGACTTATACTCCACATATTGTATCATATAACTCAATATCTTATTAGCTTTTGTCCTGGAGTATAAAATCTTTCATTTTTTGAAAGTGGAGACTGCTTATATTAAGTTTTAATTTTGCTCAAATGAACCAGGATGAATTGAACTTAGAGGAGTTTAACTACAGGCATAATTAACATTGCAAGCATCCTTTTCATGTACATTCTCAGTGTATTGCACCAGTAATTTATAACCTTAATGCATCTGCTGCTGTTGGTTTATAATGTTATGGTAGAGGAAAAGGAAAATAAGTACAGATGCCACAGGGCCAGAAGCTGATTCAATTAGTTTATAACCTGAGAACAGAAAGTAAACAGTACAGTGACTTAGGAAGTGATGTCAGAGATCGAGACAAGAGTCGCCATAGGCTCATCTTTACAGGGTTATCAAGGTTGAGAGGTCACACCTCAATAAGAAGAAGAACTGTGTTAGAAGTAAGATTTTGGTTGGTTGGTAAATGGCATATAAACAAAAAAATGTTGAGCCTTTGTGTGTTGTGAGGACACCTGTATGTTTGTTGGTGCTTTTCATAGGAAGTCCCTATGTAGAGTATGAAGACTAACAAGCATTTGGCATCAATCTTATACATACTTATGTGGAGAATATTCTGGGGTGACTGGCAATTGGGCATTACTCAAGTCTTTGTCTGGATCTCTATGTGTGTGTGTATATGTTAATCTTAAGGTGCAGGAGTACTGTAGATCAACCTAGTAAATGAACTTGGTAAGTACTACAAATCCCTCGACAATACACCTTTCCTAGCCATCTTAGCATTAGACTTGAGCATGACTCGGGCTGTAAAAGCAGTGCTAAAAGCATTAGTCACTCGCATCACTCGCAACAGTGTCCCGCTTAAGTGTTAGATCTGAGGATTAATCAGGTTGTAAAAGTTCCAACAGCGCTGGTGTTGAGCATGTCTCGGGAAATGATGTAGCTGTGTCTTGCGTAAGCGACTGACCCAAGTATTACCCAGGCAACAGTGCAGATGCATCTTTTCCTAGCCTCATAATGTCGTCTCGTAACAAATGTTTTTCACCAGCACAGGTTGTTGTACGCTCTTGACAGTGATATGAGCAGTGATGACGAAGTGAATCTATCTTCAGGCAGTGAAACTGAAATGGACAGTGAACTAGAAAGTGATTCTGATGAATCTGAAAGTGACACTTTTCAATCACACATGTATAGTGTGCTGTTGAAAAGCTGAGCAATCTGGAAAGAAAATCCACAAGATATCACGCTACTATTGTCCCGACTGTGATGTTGGATTGTGTATTTCACTGTGCTTCAAGATATACCACACAAACAACATATTTTGACAGTATATATGGTATTATTATTATTTCTATCATTATTATACTTTTTTACTTACTGTACTTTTAGTGTTTTGCATGTTTTACAGTAGAAAAATCAGATTTAATAGATATATAAATTTTCAAGCCAAAAAAATGCAATGCTTTTATGTTTTTTTGAGAAAAAAATGTAACGCTATGGAGGCTAGTCACGTCTGTACACTGTCTGGATGTACAGAAAAGACGTAAAACGTGTGCACACATTTGTAATGTAGATTGTGTAATTATACCACATTGCTGATAAGAACACAGCATAAAGCGATCATTTGCAGATCATCTAATGTGGTCTACCTAATTCTTTGTATGAAATGTCCCAACACTGCACTCTATGTGGGAGAAACTGGACAAATATTCCGCCAAAGAATACATTTACACAGGTTCTGCATTAAGCATGGCAATAGGGATGTTCCTGTTTCAGCAGCCATGAACATTTTGAGAAGGAATTTAAAATCACAGTGCTATGGGCAACTTCAAAACACAGCAAGAGAGAAAGTAATGGGAAGTTAAATTGATTCTAACATTTAACACATTACAACATGTTTTAAATATAGACTGAGAGTTTTATGACCAGATATGAGAATTGTTTACATCTCTCTGACTGACCCAGACAACCTGACTACAGATCCACATTGTAAGGAAAACTCATCAAAATCTTCAAAATACTTTGTTGGACAGATAAAATCAAAAGATCTTGATCATACATGGTTCTCCTCTCCTGCTAAGTGAATCTTAGCCTGGAAAGGTCTATTAATTTGTTACATTTAAGTTGACCCACTTAAATGTTTTCCAATGCTGTATCTGTCCTGGTGTCTATATAAACACAGGGAATTCCACTTTCTGTATTCTATCTTGCCTGAAGAAGGGGACTAAGCTGCCTTGAAAGCTTGCATATTGTAGTCTTTTTAGTTAGTCAATAAATTGTGTTGTTTTGCTTGACTTCTCACTGTCTGGATATACATAGTTAAGTAACCTCTAGGTCCTTCTCATAAAGTGCACTTTCAAGTTTTCATGTTCCCATTATGCATTTAACAATTTTACTTCCTATTTGTAATAATGTACATTAAATTTCATTTGCCATAGATTTGTTCAAGTCTGAATTTTCTCCAGATTTATTTGTAATTATTCGGCTAATTCTACATTATCCATTATTTAATTTAGTTTGGTACTATCTGCAAACTTAACCAGCTTATTATTTATATATTTATTTACCTATATATTTATTTTTTGCAATCATATTTTTATAAAGCATATTAACTGGTATAAATAAGAAACATTTAATCTATGTTGTTGTAGTTCTTATTAATAATGGGACATCATCAGTTCACCAAAATACACTCCTTCTGGTGTACACTGCCCCAGCCACCCAACCCAGCCAAAGAACTAGTGAAGCACCCACCCATTCAGTCATGTAATAGAGTAAATATTAATAGTACATATTAAGTAAAGAAAACAAAAATAGAAGGGGACTTAAGTCCAGTAGTTGGCCAGCAAATGGGGAACAATGAAAAACTTTTTAAATTAAAAAAAATGAATAGGAAAATGCATTTTGTGGATACGAGCAACCCAGTTACTGATCAGCTGAAGTACATTGAGCCATCTCTAGATTATCCAACTGGATAAACTGTTGGACCATGACATGACATGGAAAGTTCCAAGAAGGCCAGGTTAAAGATGGATAATTTCTAGTGAACTAAAGAGATATTTGGGAGAGACGACATGAGGACATTCACAGAAAGAACTGAAGAGAACATGTGGAAAAAAGTGCTAGGGGCATTTAAGGAAGAAAGGTAATAAAGTGGATTTTGAGTCAAGCAGGTTAAGTGGTGTTTGATGCATGCGCTGGTGTTTCTTGTTTTTAAATGTGTTTTTAAGACACTGTTGTTTGAGAAAGGAGAATACAGACCAGATGGTAGAAAGCAGTACCTGTTTTTTAAAAAAAGGCTTTACTCCGTAAAGAGTAGAGAGGGGCCACATGTTTTGATTTAGGAGATAATAAAAACTAAAAAAAATGTAAAGTTAGTTAAGGGAGTGAGGAGAAATAAGGGATTTTCCACACGTTCTAACTAACATACCTCAACTAGATAGAAAGATGAATCTGAAATGGCCAGTTTAACTCTGAGTTGATGTAAAAGGGTTGAAGAGAGATTGAGCAGTCTAATGGCAGGAACATTTATTTGGAAAAGATTGAACAAATATTGTTCCATACATTATTACCCTGTGTACAAGTCTGACCATGACAACAGTATAAGCAAAGCATAGGGATTCCTTACAGGCTGCAATAAATTATTAGTAATTAAAATATTTTTTAACAAAGTACAAAAAAGTATATTTTAGTATATTCATTATACATACATATGATAAGCATCATGTGCACAAAAATATGTTAGCAATCTTCTTCTTATTTTAATATAAAATAAATCTAACCGCTGGCACTTGTCTATGTCACCATTGCCTTCTTACCTTCTTCTCTATGTCCTTTTTTTTAATTATTTACCAGCAATTGTCTTATATGTTCCTTTATTAGGTTTCCAAAATATTGATCCCCATATCTTGTATTCAAATAAAAAGAAATAATTATTACTACAGTAAAACATTAGTGTTTAGTGAATTTTATTAACATTACAATCATTGCAGTTCTTTAAAGAAACAATCAAAAAGAAGAGAACAAATGTGACAAAAGAATGCTGTTTTTTCTTGTACAGTATGTACTGAAAGTTTGAAAGTCATTGTATTCTGCTGTGTGATGTTTTATTTTTAACTTATTTTACCTTGTGATGGATGGCCGGCTAAACCCGGCTGAAACCCCCAGGACGCTAGATGGCGACTTCCGTGCAGCTTAGCGGTGCCCCAGATTCCCGCAGGGCACTATGGGAGATGGAGTTCGGCTTCACAGCCCTGCTGGGTATCGTGGGTGCCGCCAGGGGACGCTGTAGGGAGTCACAGGGACTTCTGTTTCCAATATAGCCCGGAAGTACTCCCAAGTCATGGGGACAGAATGACAGAAGTACTTCCGGGCTGAAGAAAATACAAGTCACCATCTGACCCGGTAGTGCTGGTGAATCACATGGACGGAAGGACAGAAGCACTACCGGGTCAAGGACTATATAAAGGACTAGCGGAGACCCAGCAAGAGAGCCGGAGTTGGGAGTGAGTGTGACGGAACTGCTGGGAGGAGAGGAGGAGAATTATTGTGTTATTATTGTCTTTGTTTGGTGGCGAAGGTGCTTCGAGGCACCACTATTAGAAGAGAAGGAATAAAAGATTCTTTTGGTGTTTTTATCTGGTCTATTGAGTTTGAGGAGCAACAGCGCCCTCTAGTGTCACAACCTGTATAACACAAGCCGGAAAGTTTAGCACGTGTGCTGCTTTCATTCTATTTTTATTGTAAAACCGACTAGCGTATGTGCCAATCTAGAAAACATGCATAACAAGCAAAAAATGTCCATTTGTCACCCACTGGCGAAAAACTGTTGCATCATAAAAATGATTGACATTCTTGACAACCAGTGGCCAAAAAGTGGTTGCCAAGTGCCTATAAATGGTGACCAATGGCATCCTGCCAACTGTTAATGTTGAGCCCTGCTTTAAATGTCATCATTAAGATTTTAGACTGTATCTGTTTATCAAAGTGAGATAACCTGGTGGAACCTGATAGAATAAAACTCTCTTGCAATTGTGTGTGTGTGTCAGTTAATGACCTGTTATTTTGAACCATCTGAAGTTTGTGTAAAAAAAAAAAAAACACTTTGGAAGACTGCAGTAAAGGGCATTAGAATAATCTAGAAACAAAACAATAGCAGAATGAATAAGAGCCTCTGAAGCAGGATAGTCTGAATAAGATCAAATATGCAAAATTTTATGGAGATTAATATAAGCAGATTTGTAAACAGCTTTTAAATGAGTTTGAAACAACAGTTCAGAACTGTCAAACAACACCCAGATATCACAAACAAATGCCAACACTTAAAGGGTTACTTCTTAAAGTGATTGAAATTAAGGGTATGGCAATAAGATTTGTTGTAGATCCATTAAACATCAGTTCACTTCACTCAGCACATTTTAGTTATTATACTAATTAACATTACTTTGGATTCAAAAATCAATCCAACTAACGACACAAATTTAATGTTGAATGTTATTTTCCACCTCTGCCTACTAGAGATCTATTCTGAACCATCTGATCTGAAAGTTAAATGTCTTTTTACTTGTAATAAGGTATATAATTAATAATTTCAGAGATCGAACTTACTACATATGCAAATATGCCTTTGGTCCTCACCTACAATTTTACGTCAAGACCTAAGTTATAATGGTTACATTCAATCTAGTCAAATCAAGTCATATTTGAGAAGACTTTAGTAAAAAAAGTACTTACACTTTCACCACTTAATCTAATTATGGTCATGTGTAATATATATTGACTAAGCTGAGAATAGACTTTCTCAGTGGAAACTGTTCATAATAAGAAATAAGAGAAATTAATATGTAAGTAATTAGTTTACTCTTAATAACTTTGGACGCATACTATTGATTTTGCACAGCTTCCTCAAAAGCTCATGCCCTGCATCGAAAACACGCTATACTTCAATCGGCTGCAACATTAAAACCACCTGCTTAATATTATATACAGTAGTGCCGTCCAAACAGCTCTGATCTGTCAAGGCATGGACTTCACGAGATCTTCTGCTCTATGGTATCTAGCACCAAGACATTAGCTGCAGGTCCTTTAAGCCCTATAATCTGCAGGGTGGGGCCTCCATGAATCAGAATTTTTCCAACTTTTTTCAGCACATCCCTCTTGCTGCTTGATCGGAATGAGATCTGGGAAACTCGAGGTCCAAGTCAACATCTTGAAGACTCTGTCATGTTCCTCAAATCAAGTTCCTAAAGTTTTCGGGCAAATTAAAAAAAAAGAAAAGAAAATTTAGTTTCAAAGGATTTTATCACTAATTTGTGAACAATGTGGCACATTATCACCTTTAAATGCCACCTCAGCAAGGTAACTGCATTCACATTGTCACTTTAACCAATGAGCGGAGTCAGGGTGTTCTAACCATCACAGATATCCTAGTAGTGGTTTTTCTCAACTAGAGCACTGCAGCTTTAGGCATTAATTTATCTTTTGTCTTTTAAGCAATGATACAAACAGCTTGGATTTACTACAACCCTTACTTGGGTTACTGTTCTTCTTTTAAAGAAGTAGCAGGCTACATTTGAATTGCCTGTTCCATGATCATTTCTAGTAAACAAAAGTAGAGAGAAGTATCAAAGGTAGGAATAAAAGATGAAGGATGTTAAGTAAAACAGAACAATCTAAAACACTTATCTGTCTAGGAACATGCAACAATGTAATGTCATGGCAACTGTAGATTTTACTTTTTACCAGTATTTAGTTTGTATAATGTTATTTTCAGTATGCAGTATTTTCTCATCTCCTATGAAACAAATCAAAAGTGAAGCAATATGAGAGTTTGAAGTACAAGGTATTCACATTGACATGCAGCCAGTGAGTTGAAACAGTTAAAGGAACCTAACAACTTAACTCCAGTTGATATCATTTAGCTAACTCAATTTTAGCCCTTAACTCATTTTAGCCCTGAACAGTTGCAAGCAACAGAAGGGTGCTGCGACATTAGCCATAAAAGTAGCTTTGCATAGAATTTAGGTAACTGCATTTATGGGACATCATTTACTTTGTAGTAAGTAAAGCACTTTCAGCGCTCTCTTGTGTGGCATCCTCTTGTGCAACTTGGTGGCAGGACAAATCATGACTTGGATTGGCAATTCATAGAGATGAGTAGAATAATTGACCAGTAATTCCCACTTGCACACCTATGTTGGGAGATGGAGACTCAGATCAGTGTGGGAATGTGTGGATTGGGTTTAGAGAGGAACAGAGTAAAATGTAGTTGGCAGTGCTAAAATCTAACTGAGGAGACAGGCTACAGGTTATGCAGTTTAAGTGGTAAACTATTTAGAACAATGGCACAATATTTGGGGTCAACTTTCTAGCTTATGTATCAGTCTTTTTGAATTGTGAAACAACAAATACTTTTTGAAGATGTTTGTAATTTTTGATCTGCAGCTCTGTTCTTTTCATTGTAATCTAAAAAAAAAAAAAAAAAAAGACTTTTCTCACCCATGTCTGCTTAATTAGCTAGGTACATGATAGTATGGCATTCAAGATATTTTTTTCCTACCATGCAGTTTGGGTGTTCCATACAATATAGACTAACTATGTGACTACCTGGGGCTTGGAAGGAACCCTGAAAATTTTAAATTTGACTCAACCATTTGACAGCATAGGAGGAGTTGTTTTGTGACTGATTCCATCCCTTGGATGTTTGCTTCTGCAGCATTTGTTAAAAGCCGGCTCCAGCAAGTGTGTCTCAGTTCATAGAAAATCACAATTTGAAGCATGTATATCGTGTGTATTTTGATTCACCGTGAGGACTGGGGGAAAGTGGATGGTATAAATCAACATCACATAAAATAACTGGCCAATAGTGGTTCAGTAGCTGGCTTTTGTGAAACTCGCTGTCTGAGCTGATGTTTCTCAACCTTGGGTTTGCCTGTGATGCAGTGGGTTTGAGGAAGATATCCCACCAGAGTTCTAGGCAAGGAAAACTGAAGTACAGCTAAAATAAAATAATGTTTTGAAACATAATTTAATATATACACTACCGATCAAAAGTTTTAGAACAACCCAGTTTTTATTAAAGTGCACATAGTTTAATATCTTAATGTTTCATGAAATCAAGGCATAGAACAAATAAACAATGGCAAATATAAGTGTTAAGTGTACAAACTTTTATTCATATTTTTCATTCATTAAAGTACCCACATTTTGCTGATATAACAGCTAAATACCCACATGGCATTCTTTCTATAAAGGAAATCAGATATCAGCCAGAATGATCTTCCCAACACTGTTGCAGAAGTTCCGACAAATGTTTTGCACTTGCAGGTTCCTTTCCTTTCACCCTTCTGTCCAGTTCATCCCAAACTATTTCAATGGGGTTTAAGTCTGATGACTATGTTGGCCATTTCATGTTTTGAAGTTTACTTTCTTGTTCTTCTCTTTTAATGTAGTTCAGACATAGCCGGGAGGTATGTTTTTGGTCATTGTCTTGTTGTAGGATGAGCTCCTGACCTACTAGACCAGAATGTATTGTGTGGTGTTGCAAAATACTGTGGTAACCCTTTTGATTCACAATGCAAATCACTCTGTGCAAGTCACCAGCTCTGCCCCCAGCAAAAGAACCCTAGGCTATCACACTTACTCCACCCTTTTTGACAGTTGATGTCACACACAGAGGAACCATCCTTTCACTAATTTGCCGGTGTACAAACACTCTGCGTGATGAACTGAAGAATTTAAATTTTGGTTCATCAGTCCCCAAGACTATCTTCTTGTCTGTAGTAGTCTTCTTCTTCTTCTGTCAGCTGCTCCCATTAGGGGTTGCCACAGCGGATCATCTTCTTCCATATCTTTCAGTCCTCTGCATCTTGCTCTGTTACGCCCGTCACCTGCATGTCCTCTCTCACCACATCCATAAACCTTCGCTTAGGCATTCCTCTTTTCCTATTCCCTGGCAGCTCTATCCTTAGCATCCTTCTCCCAATATACCCAGCATCTCTCCTCTGCACATGTCCAAACCAACGCAATCTCACCTCTCTGGCTTTGTCTCCCAGCTGTCCAACTTGAGCTGACCCTCTAATGTACTCATTTCTAATCCTATCCATCCTTGTCACACGCAGTGCAAATCTTAGCATCTTTAACTCTTCTACCTCCAGCTCTGTCTCCTGCTTTCTGGTCAATGCCACTGTCTCCTTCCCATCTGTCTCTTCTACCTCTAGCTCTATCTACTGCTTTCTGGTCAATGCCACAGTCTCTAACCCATATACCATAGCTGGTCTCATTACCATCCTGTAGACCTTCACTTTCACTCTTGCTGATACCTGTCTGTCACAATTACTCCTGACACTCTACTCCACCCATTCCACCCTGCCTGCACTCTCTTTTTCACCTCTCTTCCACAATCCCCATTACTCTGTACTGTTGATCCCAAGTATTTAAACTCATCCACCTTCGCCAACTCTACTCCCTGCATCCTCACCATTCCACTGACCTCCCTCTCATTTACACACATGTATTCTGTCTTGTTCCTACTGACCTTCATTCCTCTCCTCTCTAGAGCATATCTCCACCACTCCAGGGTCTCCTCAACCTGCTCCCTACTATCTCTACAGTTCACAATATCATCAGCAAACATCACAGTCCATGGGGACTCCTGTCTAATCTCGTCTGTCAACCTGTCCATCACCATTGCAAATAAAAAAGGGTTCGGAGCTGATCCCTGATGTAATCCCACCTCCATGTTGACTGCATCCGTTGCTCTTACGTACTTCTCTGCCACTCCCGACTTCCTCATACAATACCACAGCTCCTTTTGAGGCACCCTGTCATATGCTTTCTCCAGGTCCACAAAGACACATTGCAACTCCTTCTGGCCTTCTCTAAACTTCTCCATCAACATCCTCAGAGAAAACATTGCATATGTGGTGCTCTTTCTTGGCATGAAACCATACTACTGCTCACTAATCATCACCTCACTTCTTAACCTAGCTTCCACTACTCTTTTCCATAACTTAATGCTGTGGCTCATCAATTTTATTCCCCTGTAGTTACTGCAGTTCTGCGCATCCCCCTTATTCTTAAATATTGGCACCAGTACACTTCTTCTCCACTCCTCAGGCATGCTCTCACTTTCCAAGATTCCATTAAACAATCTGGTTAAAACCTCCACTGCCATCTCTCCTAAACACCTCCATGCTTCCATGGGTATGTCATCTGGACCAACAACCTTTGCATTTTTCATCCTCTTCATAGCTGCCCTTACTTCCTCCTTGTCTGCAGTAGTCCACAGCTGTATTCCATGGCCCAGGCAAGCCTTGCTTTCTTATTTCGTCCTTTAAAGAACTGCTTTCTTATTGCCACTTGCCCTGTCAAACATGGAGCAAAATGTCTCCACTTTGCAGTAGCAAGTGAGACTTGTTTTTTTCGACCACTGTTAAGCCATGCTTGAAGCTGTTGAGCTTTAACTCTTTTAGGGCTGATGTCGACTTTTGTTGACAGCAGGGGTTGAGGTTGGATGTTGACTTTAGTTGACATCCCGGGGCAGAGGGTAATAATCAGCTGTAGACGTCGACAAAACTCACCGTCATGTTACGGGTAGACCCTCTTTGCTAGGAGGGCTGTTAGACTCATTGACTTCACATCAAATCCCTGTGTGTGTGTTGTGCGTGTATGAGGAGCATAGAGTAAACAACGTCTAGAATGGCATTGGGCAAAACAGCAAAGCGAATGTACAAAGCAAAATCCTCTGTGGGCATTATTCATTTTTTGTGCTTCTTATTGAATCAGACTCTGACTCATCAAACTCCGACTGTGATGCAAGTGATCTGGAAATCAAAAATGAAAGGCAGGTAGCTGTTTCTTTTCCAGAAAGTGCCCTTCAGAATATAAATGGTTAGACAAACAGGAATGTAGTAAGTATGTAAGCAGTGTGCCAGCCAATCTTAGAAAGCGAGTGTTTAATGTGAAAACATTAACATGCAGGTTAAGGAGAAAATGAAAAAAATAATTAGCCCTGAAAGAGTTAAGGTGCCTATCACACAAGCTAGTGACCCTCAAAACATGTATTTAGATTGGGTTGTGGCTTTGGGTCTGCCAGATCCCTTCCTGTCAGAGTTTCTTCCAGAGCTTCCAATTGCCTTTGAATTTTGTAGGACACCATACCACTGACACTTTGATGTTTTTGTTTTTGCAATTTCTCTATTTTCTCAAATTGTTTACTTCAACCTGCAAGACCACTTTTAATTGCTTCAGAATATCTGTAGGTTGTAACCTATTAGTTGTTCCCTGAAGAAGGCTTGTTTGTAATTGTTTTTAATTTCCTTTTCTTCAGTTTTTGCTAGCTTAAACTTTAAATTTAAACCTCTGCTTACCTTTTCACCATTTAGGTCATTCATTGCATTTCAACTGATTAAATTTGAATATAAACTGGAAAAACTGAGGCATTCTAAAATTTTTGACTGGAAGTGTGCATTCAGTTCTTTACTTAATAAGAATTTAGAGGTGTCTGAGTAAATGGGGGAAAGCTTCTCCACTTCCCACTGATATCCTAATGTTCGATTTCTCAAGCCTTTCACCCTTGTACTGAAAACCTACTCAAAAGAAAAAGAAAACAGTGCTTCAGTCACTAAATATTCCCCTACCATTAAAATTATGAAAACAAACCATTAAAAAGATCTGTCTGCAACTGAACCAGTCACCCTTCTTGCCACCTTCTCAGGCTGTGATAAACAAATATGCAGGAACATCTGTAAAAAGTAGTTCAAAGGTCTACTGCTCCTCACAGTTTGGGGCATTTAATGGCAGTAACAACTGTTATCCCAGAAAGAGAAAGAAAAGAACATATTTAAAACCTATACACCATCCCATATCAACAACACTCTTCAGAACTTGAAGATGCATTGAAAATCAGATTTTCTCTGGATGTAAAGGAAGAGACCCCAGTTGTTGATCATAATGTGGGAATACCCTCGATGTCTGGAAATCATCCATGGCTGCCAAAATAACAGTCGTGCTGTAGTTAGGTCTTGAATGAAAGGTAGGCCAGATTCTTGCCATTATTGTGCCACTTGGAGGACCCACTAGTGATCTTTGTAATTCAGGAATTTTAAAATCAAAGGCACTGAATACATACATAAATCATGTGACATGTCTATATTTTAGGATAAAAATCTGGGAAGGTAGTTGCTTATCATTTTTCAAGAAAGATTGCATAGCATGTCATTCCCTTCCAAACCTTCTTTTAGTCCTGAAATGTGGAATTTAGAATGGCAGGCCCTATCATCAGGCTCCGTGACCTCAGACCGTAAAAATAGTGACACTGTCTTAAAGCCTTTTGACTTCCTGCCCATAGTAACTTGAGACAATTTTAGTCATACTACACTCTTACAAGTTGCATTTGCACTTCTTTTACTGCACATATTTCAACCCTTAACTCCAAATAGCTATGTTACATTCCATTTAGGGTAGAGTCTCATTCTGATAAAAAGGTTTTCCTGTCCTTAAAAAAGAATACCATGTCTGTATGGGTAATTCTGTTACCAAGCAAAGCTTTCTCTGCTCTGAGAGCCTTCTTTATTGGACTTAGGACTTTGAAGTAGATTCTCCTTGAGGAAGCAGCCAAAGCTGGAGCTTCTAGATTCAGGCAAATGTCAAAATTACTATTTTAATATGATGTTAATGTGTTAACATCATGGTGTTTTTTGTCAAATAGAGTTGAAGGGCAAACTTAAAATGCAGCCATCATCCTTAGGCATCAGGCATTTTTTCCTAACTCCATAACCCTTGGCTGCCTTTGTTTAAGCACAGATGTCCAAATTGTACCTTTTTTTTAAGGGATTTTGAAACTCATAGTCAGTTTGCTTTGTTCTGAATCAAGATGATTTGCTACTTTGTTTCAATTCTCAGTTCGGTTCTGTTTTACAGTGGAAACTTTCAAACAAACCAAAAGTTACAATAAACACCTTGTGGACATGTCATGGACTTCTTTTGTTAGGCCGAAATATTTTTTCCAGGAAAAAACTTCATGGAGGGTTGAGAATAGTCATGTTTGCACACTGACACGTTTTCCACAATTATTTGGTTTATTTACCAAACACAACACCATGAGCAAAACAACTATTATCAAACAAATGGAAAACTCCTTGAAAATTATGTGGTACTATGGTGCAAAAAGGACATGTTTCAAATGGGCAAGTGTACAAAAGAAGGTCAGTCCTGCTGAGTGCAGGCACTGATGTACTTTAATTATGACAGTAAACATATCGGTTGAGTTTTATTTAAATGTATGATGCTGTATATTTACTCTCCAGAAGCCACATTATGAACATAATGTGAACCTCAGTTTATTTAATCTCAAATCACATGTCTACTGTCTTAACTCTTGTAAATATTTGTTAATAGTGTTCATTTTTGGATTTTTGTTTAATTACCATTTACTGTATATAGTCAAAAGTAATCTGCTTCCAGTATCTGTATTGCATCTGAAAAGCAGACTGAGAGGATGCCCCACCTGTGTGCATCAGTTTCATTGTGCAAGATGAAGGATTTAATTGTTAGTCTCACAGGGTATTTCTATTTGATCCCCCCACCTCAATGTGCATTTTGATCGCCCATATCAAAAGTGAACATAAACTTTGGCAAACTCGAGAGGCTGTGAGCCTGAATCAGGTCCTAGTGTTGCTGTGATTGACTGGTAATTGTTAAGCTGTTTTATATGAACCGTGTTACATTTGTACTTATGTGCATATTTATTTTTACCTTTTTATTGCTTTTAATATTCCATGTTAACTTTCAACCCATTTTGCTGTGAATTAATTGTGCTTCTTACCAACAGCAGATGTTCAGTGTGACTGTCACGGCTTTCAGAATTTCACCCATAATGCACAGTATTGCATATAGTTAGGTCAGTCCATTGTTGGATCACGGTGCTGCACCAAGACCACCATTTCCAAAGAGTATCAGTCTTGTTGTTTTGTTCCCACCAGAGTGTAATTGACATATGCACATCTACCTAAACAAATCAGACTTTTCAGGAAATTGCACTAGAATTCAAATAAATGGCACCAAATTAACTAGGTGTGAAAATACCTTTAGACTTTCCTGCATCTGGTCAAAATTTTTAGTTTTGGAAGTATATTATGGTCACTCACTACATCATAATTTTTGATTATCTGTACCTTCTCAAGCTTTTTCTCTCATTTGTGCTTTAACATACTTTTGTAAAAAAACAGCCACTGATTACATATTTGAAAACCTGTTCTTGTACTCTATTGTTAACCCAGTTAATATTCAGGTAATTAGATTTATATTCTCCCCTTCTAGTCCTGCTTTTTATCTTACCATGTTAATTTTATTTATGTACCATCTTTTGTACATACAAATGAAACACAAAAGCAATTTTTATAGAGGCATAAGAAAAGGTTTGCGAACCCCTCTTAATTCTTTGTATTTTTGTTTATCATTGGCTGAGCTTTCAAAGTAGCAACTTCCTTTTAATATATGACATGTCTTATGGAAACAGTAGTGTTTCAGCAGTGACATTAAGTTTATTGGATTAACAGAAAATATGCATTATGCATCATAACAAAATTAGACAGGTACATAAATTTGGGCACCCCAACAGAGATATTACATCAATACTTAGTTGAGTCTCCTTTTGCAAATATAACAGCCTCTAGACGCCTCCTATAGCCTTTGATGAGTGTCTGGATTCTGGATGGAGGTATTTTTGACCATTCGTCCATACAAAATCTCTCCAGTTCAGTTAAATTTGATGCCTGCTGAGCATGGACAGCCTGCTTCAAATCATCCCATAGATTTTTGATGATATTCAAGTCAGGGGACTGTGACGGCCATTCCAGAACATTGTACTTCTCTCTCTGCATGAATGCCTTTGTAGATTTCAAACTGTGTTTTGGTACATTGTCTTGTTAGAATATCCAGCCCCTGTGTAAATTAAACTTTGTGACTGATGCTTGAACATTATCCTGTAGAATTTGTTGATATTGGGTTGAATTCATCTGACCCTCGACTTTAACAAGGGCCCGGGTCCCTGAACTAGCCCCACAGCCCCACAGCATGATGGAATCTCCACCAAATTTGACAGTAGGTAGCAGGTGTTTTTCTTGGAATGTGGTGTTCTTCTTCCGCATGCAAAGCACTTTTTGTTATGACCAAATAACTCAATTTTTGTCTCATCAGTCCAAAGCACTTTGTTCCAAAATAAATCTGGCTTGCCTAAATAAGCATTTGCATACAACAAGCGACTCTGTTTGTGGCGTGAGTGTAGAAAAGGCTTCTTTCTCATCACCCTACCATACAGATGTTCTTTGTGCAAATTGCGCTGAATTGTAGAACAATGTACAGATACACCATCTGCAGTAAGATGTTCTTGCAGGTCTTTGGAGGTGATCTGTGGGTTGTCTGCAACCATTCTCACAATCCTACAGATATGCCGCTCCTGTATTTTTCTTGGCCTGCCAGACCTGGGTTTAACAGCAGCTGTGCCTGTGGCCTTCCATTTCCTGATTACATTCCTTACAGTTGAAACTGACAGTTTAAACCACTGAGATAGCTTTTTGTAGCCTTCACCTAAACCATGATACTGAACAATCTTTTTTTTCAGATCTTTTGAGAGTTGCTTTGAGGATCCCATGCTGTCACTCTTCAGAGAAGAGTCAAATGGAAGCACAACTTGCAATTGACCACCTTAAATACCTTTTTTCATATTCAAGGCTTAACAAGCTAATCCAATCAATTTGGTGTTGTAAGTAATCAGTATTGAGCAGTTACATGCATTCAAATCAGCAAAATTACAAGGGTACCCAAATTTTTGCACAGCCAGTTTTCACATTTGATTTAATTTCATAGAACTAAATACTGCTCAACTGAAAATCTTTGTTCGGAAAACACCCCAGTACTCAGATGTTGCTAGGAAATGAAAGACATACCACTGTTATCTTTTTTTGTTGAAAGTAGAGTAAATTATTATGCAGGATGAGATGGGTTCCCAAACTTTTTCATATGACTGTATATAAAGATTTATATAGTAATAAAACTATAAAACCTTATTAAAAATACAACATACTAAAATATAATAAAGGAAATAATGTCAACATCAGGCCTTAAGAAAAACAGAATGGAAAAAAAATAAACATCCTGTGGGGTAGGATACACACACTATACAGGCTGCTCTGTTCGCGACAGCGTGTCGATTACACACACAGATGTATCAGGAAAGCTTGCTTTACACTTTCACAAAGGGAATGAAGACCAGCAAGCATGTAATCTTCGGTATTCTTTATAACAAGTATAACAAGTTCAACAGTGTAGTAATCGGCGTCTGCCCCTTTTCCCTTCAGATAGATGTATAAATCTGCAAAGTTGTAACAAGTCATGAACAAACATAATATTTATATTTCTTCTTTAAATATAACATTAAATTGCAAACTGAAAGTAGCTCTGCCTTAATGTACTGCACCACGCTGCCCGCTGCACACCATCTATATTTCTAAACGCCCATACGCTTGCTGCATCCGCTTCTGCTGTATGCAGATTTAAATGGCTCTGCATTTTATACACATCCAGATCTAATAATGTTTAGTATAGTCAATTGGTCAGTTAGGAGAGGAAAACACAAATCCAGCAGGCGAGAATAAACCTCTAGGTGTTGCCAAGGTGAAAAGATCACTCAGCCCTGCCCTGTGCATTCATCTATATTTAAATGTGGCAATGTTTATCCAATTAACACTTCCATTTTAAGAAAGTCTTATGTAGCATTCTTGTTTCTTTCCAGTATTACAGGCAGTTGCAGAGTACTTGAGCAGGTGGCAGTAGCACCGGGCATCACTACAGAAAACTGTCACAAAATAGAATTGTGAAAAAGCCAAATAAAAAGTGTGATTTTAGAAGTTTTTTAATCTTCCAAGGTAGAGCTGTTAAATAAGACAAAATTAATGTCAAATATTCATATTAAACATAAATATACAAATATATTTGAATGTGGGTGCTACATTTATGTTTGTAGTTTACATTTTTTCTCATAGTGCCTCTATAATGCATGAAGTGCTTAGAGTATTACTCATGCATGGTTGCTTAAAAGATGCAAGGTGTTTTGAGATGCTGGCAACAGCTGAAAGCAAGCCCTGAGAAAGATTCTCTTATATTGTACTGGTCTTTACAAATGCTTATATTTGGCTGCATCCCAGTGAACGTTTTGTCAATGCAACAGCAAATGCTGAATGCTGGATTTGCTGCAAGTTAAACACCTGCTTAATGATACACAGTGTGGCTGGATAACTGCAAACAAGGTTTGTACTATCTGTGTACAGCTGAAAATAAATCTTAAGATTGTTTCAATCTTCTAAAAGTTAAAGAACTGCTGCAAGGCTATTTTGAGAATGTGAACACACCTGAGCCACTTTCTGCTTCCAACCCTTTTAGTTAAATCTAATTTCCAAACACAAGATGAGAGCACTTGACCTGGATCCTACAGAAGGGAAAGAACTTTATAGACTGTATGCAGGTGAGACATCAAAGTCAACTGAGGAAGAAACTGGGCACACCCAGGAGGGACAGACTTGGGGGGTTAGGGAATTGCAACCTATTTTGGGGTAGTCTGTAAAAACCACCATTGCTTAAGAGAACGATGATTTGCAGTGTGTGATCCTGCATTGGATCATTGCAGTGAACTTGTTTGTTTGCCTAATTGATCCTAATGTATGTGATAAATGTCCTTTCTGTTCTAAGAAACTGTATTCTGTTTTGTTTTATGTTTCAGCCACTTTTATCTGTTGTGAAATCTAATGATTTGGATCTGTATTTAGTGAGTCTTTAGTTGTATTGTATCTGAGTCAAAGGATAATAAGAGTAGTAGCAGGACTGCCAGATATTTGCTAGGCTATTTATAAATAAGAAAAGAAAAAGTCGGCAATCAAAGAGAATTTAGTTTAGTTAAAGTGCTTAATGTGTAAAAACAACAGTATTGGATTATAAATTTTATTAAATGACCTTTAGCCTGCCAACTTTTATTAACCAGTGGTGTATAAATGAGGCAGTTTGTATAATAAGGAATGAGGACCTCATTTTTAGTTTGTAATTTTAATTCCAGGTTTTGGTAATTATGTTTTCTGAAATTATCTTTTTCTGGAGTATACCAACATTTTTCATTTC